>NC_044349.1:431126-744752 GCF_007364275.1 Archocentrus centrarchus
ATCAGGCAGGAATGTGATTGACTTCCACTAAAGGACGTCAATTACACAGGAAGAGATGTTTTATGGAAAGTAAATTCTCAGAACAAAAGCTGTGAAAACACTTTAGGTTTGACAATTCTTACAGTAAAATAATAACAACAATAAAACCTTATTATATCCTCCTGGGACCCAGTGGGCCGGGTCTCAGGAGGATATACCATCCACGAAGAAGAGGACGCACTCAGACCTGCTGTGGAAAGACTCGTTCCTTTAAAGAGAAGTACCCGGATCCTTTCCTGGAGAACATCAGACCGAGAGCATCACGGGGGAAGTGAGTGACCCGGCGGACCGCCGTCAGGGAGCCTCCCTGACTCCACTAATCCCTTCACCTGTGAAGTCCTCCCTCCTGTGATGAATGAGCAGCAATGAAACAGGTCCCAGTGATGCTTCTTAGGCAGTTTGATGAGACTCCTCTGAAGACTGAATTTCCTCCCTTCTGCTGGAGCCGAACATTTAACCAAAAGATTAGAATAAATAAAACACAGAGTGTCTTTCCTCCTGTCCCCCCTCAGCAGATGACCCCCCCTCCCCGAGCCTGGTTCTGCTGGAGGTTTCTTCCTGTTAAAGGGAGTTTTTCCTTCCCACTGTCACCAAGTGCTGCTCACAGGGGGTCGTTTGGACTGTTGGGTTTTCTGTAGGGTCTTTACCTACAATACAAAGCGCCTTGAGGCGACTCTTTGTTGTGATTTGATGCTATATAAATAAAATTGAATTGAATTAAACATCCATGATTTAGTTGTTTAAAACTAGTTTGTGAAATTGTAGTTTTTAGCATCTATTCTCTCTTAAATGATGTTTTTTTATGTGATTTTGTTTTTGCATTCACGTCATGGTTTCGTTGCCCCATGGTTGCATGCATCCTCCTCTCAGTCTGTGTTTGCTAACTGTTGGCTTCATCAGTTTTATTCTGTGTCATCAAAAGAAAATCAAACAGAGGGACTGGTGCTTTTGATGTGAACACATTAAACCATCAAAGATTTTAATTGTTGCTAAAACGCTTTCAGATCTTTAGAATTCCCTTTGCTGAGTCTTCCATCTGCAGCGTGACGGGAAGCAGCCACATGCTGGCGTACACACAGGACAAATGTACAGCTCCACGATGACGCTCATTCATTCCAGAATAAACTTCTCCTACTGATATAAATGTTTCAGCTATTAATTGGCTAAAGAGCAGATGACAAACATCATCTCTGATTAATTCCTGTCACATTAACAGAGGCGCATCATTAAGAATAAACTCCAAATATAAAACAGTTACACGTAACTTTAAATGAAACACTGTTACAGCCGTAGATGTGGTGGGCGTGCAGCATGAATGCTAGAACACTGGATAAAAAAAATATATAAATAACAGCAAAATGTTTAACGTTTGCCTGAGGCGTGAAAGTTGGCACATTAAAAACAGAACGAGTTAGCAAAGACATAATGCCATCTATCCAGCACGTATGAACTTCCTGTTGCCACATTTCCTCGGCTCGCCGCGTCCTCGTCCTCGGCTGCTGGCTTTGAGCACTGAAAGCTCGTTACCGTCACAAACCAGCCTCTAACAGACGCCATGATTTTCAGTCTTTTGCCAATATTTAAAAAAGATAAACACAGCAAACAAACTTAAAGTAAAATGAAGAAAATAACGGAGTAAAATACATCAAGGACACGAGTGAAATGTGCTGCATAATTAGGGTGATTACAGAGCAGTCTGACATGATGTAACTAAAGCACAGAAACATCATGCTCAGCCAGGCTGACCATGAACACACCACAGATTTCTGTTCATGCACAAACTAAACGCAATGTGTGAATTATTCAGATGTTATTTGTGTTATTAACTGTTATTTAAACCACACAAATTAAGTATTTACTTAAATACAAAGTTGATAGCAAGGACGACGGAGGGAGCGCAAAATCTCCCATCAAGGTTGCGGTTATGGGACTTGCGAGCATTCAGCTCTCCGTACACTGTCACTGATTTCTGGGACACTGAGCCTAAATCTGCAGACGCAGTTAAACTGTGGGGCACACAAAACTTTACTTTCACCATTTTTAACTTTTCACACAAATCTAAACTAGAAGTTTGTTTACAACCTGTTGAATTATTATTTTTAACAGATTCAAGGAGAGTAAGGCTGTAACAGCCGTGTACATACCTGGAATTGATACTGATCTGAGAGCCAATGAGAACTCTTCCTGCAGTATAAAGAATATCACTATGTGATGTCTGCCACCCTCCCCACTTCTATACAAGAGGCAAATTGGGGCAATTAGGAAGGTAAAAGTTGCTGCAGTGGTAGAAGTGGCCAAAGTTTGTGCTGGCAGTAATCTCGGCTTCACAGTGGGTCTTGGCCTCGGCTTCAACCTCCGTCTTTTATCTTCCCTTTGTCGGCGTAGCAGCGTTGAAACGGAGCGCGTCTCCTCCCTCCTCTGCCGCGGCTCCACAGATGATTGCCTTCTAGTAACAAGCCTCTGCCCTGCACCATCACCACGGTACCTCGCCCCACCTCTCCCCCTTTCTCCTTCTTCCTTGTTCCCTAGCTCTGTGCTTAGCAAACATCAAAGGGACCTATCATACCCCAATGGTTTAAATCTTTTAACAGGGAATAACAGCCGGAGTACATCCAGACCCCTCGCGTCCCACAGCCATGTCACCGTGTGTTCCCGCAATGATCGCCAGGGGAGAGGCTCTGGCCGGGTGGAGATCTTTTCTGGTGGTGCGTGTTCTCTCTGCAGGACCGTGAGGGGGGCCCCAGCACTGTGATCAGGGGCCAGGCTGAATTCTGTTTGAAATGTGAATGGGCTAATTTTCATCAGCCTCCCCTGTGCTGGGGGAGGTCCCAGGTGCCACAGCATGCCAAGGGTCATCATTAGAGGATGGCTGCCTTCAAAAAACAAAATATATATATATATATATATATAAAGGAGGCTGCATCTTGTGGCAGTGCTTCAGTTTCACTTTTATCATTTCATTGTTAAATTCATAAACATTAATTAATAATAACTAAATATATAGAGCCCACATGCTGCTGGCTCCCACATCTGCAGCTTTTCTTTATCACATTTCTTTCTTTCTTTTTATTTCTGCCTGTTTTTGCCTTTGCCGCCGTATAAACAAACAAAATAGTGACTGAAAGTGTGGAGACGACCGAGCTGAGATATGGGGGGAGGATCGTATCTGATTTGAAATTCAGACGGATTCTGTGATCAAAGGAGGCTCAATATCTCTCAGCTGTTCAAAGGGACTTGTATAAAACAAATGTGATGTGACCAAGTGCAGAGGAGCACTCATTAAGAGCTAAAGCAGATAATGACAGGTAAGATGGGGAGATGGTGCCGCGCTCTAATTCTCTCCCCCCACTGAACAGGCATTTGTTTGCTTTTGCGAGTGTTTTTTTGTGTCTTCCTGGCGCCTGCGTTTTTGTTGCTTTTGATATTGATTAGGGAGGGAATAGGAGAGGAGGTACACGAGGGTTTCAGACACCTCTATCCTGCTCCCTTTTGTCAGAGACAGCCCTTGAGTTCTTGCTGTTGTTCTCTGCCGTGCGCCAGCATGGGGAGTTTGGGTTGCTTTGCACACAAAGTCACAAGGAGCTAAACGCCTCCCTTTAGGGTCTGCGGGGTATAAACCGCCCCATTGTTTTCTCTTTTGTGTTGTTAGGAGTAGTGAGCGAATGTGAATTTACACCCACCTCGTCAAGGCTCCCTATAATAAAGAGCAACTTTATGCATTCACAACTAGAAGAAAAACACATCAATCTAATGAGTCTGTTTACGCTGGAGAGCCTCCAGAATAATCCAGGCTCTGTAAATCTGCACCGGCACAGAAACGACCAAAATACTAAAGAAAAAGTGGCGTCGTTGTGCAGTTTGTTTGATGTTTGGCCTTTTCTCAAACAAGTCTTTTGCTGCTGCCTTTCTGTTTGTGGGTCCTGACCTTCAGCGAGCACATGGCTCCAAATGAGCTGGGTCAGTTTTGCAGTCTTTTTGTGCTTGGAGGAGCCATGAAATATTCAGGCTCAGTGCCGCCCTGAGACCAGGCTGGTGGCTGTGGCTTTGTTAGCATGCCTCGCCCCGCACTCCTGTCCAGTGTCCACTCTGCACCTTGAACCGAGGTCCTCGGGGGGTGAATTCAGGAGTCTGCTTCCTCCAAAAATAATGTCCCTTTTTCTGCTCATCTTCTCGGCTTTTCCTTCCATTCTCTGTGCCGTCGTGCAATACCTCCCACCTCATTGCTTGATACTAGCATATCTGCTGTATGGCTATTTCCAGCAGGTAAGGGTGCGGGATATAGCTCCGTGTGGACTTTGTCAATTCATGACCAATGGCGAGGTCCTGCATTATACACTAAGCTGAGCAGGAGAGCAGGTTTGTTTTATTCACAACCTTGTGGATTCAAACAGATTGCTCAGACTGGGGAATTGAAGCAGATACTATCATACAGGTCCAAGACATGGAGAGAGAACAGGTAGGAATAAACTATGTATAAAAGCACTGCTAAGCTTCAGCCTCAGGCAAAGCTACACGGGCTACAGTGTTACCCTCCCCAAAGCCACAATCAATTCTTGGCTTCACGGTATCCAAATGTTTATTTTTGCACAGCTGAAATATAATGACACGTCGTTCTGAGATCCAATTGTACCCTTGGCTCGCGTTGGTATCACAGACACCGTGGTTAGGTTCCCCTGGTTTGGGATGAGTTCTGATCAAATCTAAACTCTGACAGTTTGAGTCGTCTCTGTTCATTACAAACGGACGAATGTGCAGGATTCTCATGCTTTCTTCTGCCTATTGTAGAACTGAGCGCACACACACACACACACACACACACACACACACACACACACACACACACACACACACACACAGCATTACCAGTTTGAGACATTCAAATCACTCCAGACTGCAAATCCTGCATGTCTGAGCTAACAGCTGTAACATATTACTGCTCTATCCCCCCTCTATAAAATAATGCCCCATCACATCCAAATATATTATCGCCTAATTCAAATTCATAACAATGATGGCTTTCAAGCATCATCGGTGTAATCCTGGAATAATTTGCCCATATGTCTGCACATATCCAGAGTCATAAATAACTGTTCCGTGACAAAATCCTCTGTAAAAGGGCAGGATGTGTGTGTCGGCGTCGCTGCGGTGTGTCCGTCCTTCCCGATATATAAACCCGGCTATCTGCTCCGTCTAGCCTGACATGCTCTTAATCCAGCCTGACGAAGGGATGCGCTCTGACGGTTAGTGGGGGCTTCAGGGAGGCAGCCATCTGCACTGCGACCCCAAATCCCACCTCCACCTCAATCTTTCCCACAGCCTCAGACACACTACATCCGTAAGTATACCATTAACCCCGGTCTGAAGAGCTGCACACGGAAGAATCAGCGAGTCTGTGTTTGTGTCTTTGATCTGTTAATTTATCAGACCTGGACAAATGGGACTGAATGTAGCTGCACACCCATCTCTTTAGTTTCGACATTATTGCTGCCTGTTCCTCATCAGCATCGAGCACCTATTGTAAACAAGAACTGAGGTGCCTATTAAAGTGCTCATTGGCTGTGAATGTGCCCCCTTACATCTTTGCTCCTTTACTGCAGGGCCCTGTAGGCCCTTTGCAGGCTGCAGTCTCTTGGAAAACAACATGGGTACGAGGCTCTGGGTGGGGGATGTTCACCTCCGTGGAACCAGCATTACCTTAGGGGTTAAAGGAATGTATTACAAACACTGCTGTGCACGCACAAATGTGTATCAGATATGTACGTGTAGCAAACAGAGCATTGTTTTGGAGTCCATTTACTCTGAAGTGTTAGCGCACCCTGAACCTAATCTTTACAGTCACATCCCTGACCTGACCTTCGGCTCACTTTAACTGCACTAAAAGCAGACTTGGAGGTAAAAATCTCCAAATTCACAAACTCCCCCTTAAAAAGACTCTTTTCAGAAACACCCACCCACACACCACCAAAGACATTTTTGGACAATCATGCATTTCCATATTCACTACATTCTTGCCACAATGCATCTCTGAATCCAGCACACAGGAGCTGCTATACAGCAATACTCTGCACACACACCGGGGGGCAGCATGTGCCTTAAAAACATGCACCGATGAAGCCGGTGCCTCGACGGGGCCATGTGCGTGCTCCAAAAATGAAATGAAAATTTAAAGTCAAATCGATGTTATCCTCTATAAAAGCAATCCTTACAGCACATGTGAGCAACACTTCTACAAACCGTGTGTGAATTTAAATAATCATACGGCTCTCAATGAGGCTCCATACATGCACACAGCAGCTGTGCACACACTCCTCCTCAGCTCGGACTGTAAGTAAAGCCGGTTTTTAGAATACATGGTATCCAATTAAGTTTTTAGATGCAGATTAATGTGCATAAATGTGCGATTAATTCTTTTATATTACACTAATGTGATTCCATAAAATTGGGATATAGTGCTGCTGTGGCCCAACCCAAGGAACTCCACGTAGTGTAGTACGGTTAAAGGGTGACACAAAAGGCTCTTTATATCTAAATGTGTACATTCAGACAATTTACTCAGCACGCGTGCACACACTTTGTTTCACATGAATCATTTACACGCAGAAACAAATGATGAATGGTACCAAACATCAGTTTCCATTTCAAATACAGGTGGGCGTGACCACGGCGCTGACACGTGCACCGGTCTATGAAGAGAGTCAATTAGGAGTGGCTGCAGATTATTTGTTAATTAAATAGGGGCTACCTTAACCACATAGGTACAGCAGCTCACACCTCACAGTGCAACACTAACAGCTGCCAGGCCTTGTTCTGCGAGAGAGGGGGCTGTTTATTAAGCAGCGCTATCTCTCCTGGGCTTGTCCACCTGCCTTGATCACGTTTTCATTAATAATGCATCGCCGAGTGCAGTAATACAACCATTACATTCGCTGCTCCTCTCAGCCTCTCGCTGGCAGCTCTGCCACCACAACATGGGGGGAAAATTGTAATCTTTTTCTCCTCTATCCAGGGCTTCTCTTATATTGCCACCCCAAAGAACACATTTCTGCTGTATACACACACCAAAATGGCTTTACCCTTTCTCTTCTGGGTTCAGTACACTTTGAAAACAATACAGTAGACACGGCTTCCGCCAGATGAAAGTTGACCATTTGGAGTCTGAAGGATGTTCATTCCTCCCCGGTTCCTCGTCTGGTGTGGTATATATATTGTAGCAACTAAAGAACAAAAGTGTTTGTTTGTCGGGGAGAGAGCAGCGCCGACTGATGGGATTCTCAGCCGCAGACATGCCTTTCAAGGTGACCATGAATTTTAATGGTGGCAGCAGTTGTTTGGGAAGATTCCCTTCAATTATTGGACTTGCCTGATAGGAATAGATTGGGGAGATTTGCATAGATTTCAAACACCTGTAATTAAATCTAAATGTGGCATGGCCTCTCTCAAACAGCAGGCTTTACATCCAAGAGGACCAAAAACTGGGGGAAAGACACCGTTTCTGGGGATCACCTCCTAGTTAAAATTCACAGAATAATTGTCTTTGTATAGGAGAGCAGTATATCCAAACAGTCAATAGGAGAAACTGAAGCAGTTGTAGAGCAGGCATGACTGCTTGCTGGCTGGGTAAATATTACTTATTATTTTCTAATGTAACACTCCTAAGCCTGAGCTCAGATTTCCATTTGGAAGCAAACATTAAGGAGATTCAGGAGCCATCCAAACGGCCAAGTAATTAATGTTACCACGCACGCCCAAGATATTAGAATGTTAACAGTGTTGGAGCCATGTGATTCAGAATACAGAGTGAGGGCTTTATTACTGCGGCCCAGACAGGGGGTGACATCCCTCCTAATTGGGGACATCAGAGTTCCTGCTGCTGCGTCTTATCCTCAGTTCAGATCGCTCCCTTTTTTTTTTTTTAATTTATTCACTTTCCTTTCTCCTTCCCTCTCTCGCTCCTTATCACTGGGATCTGCTCTCATTAGCAGTCGGCTGTGGCCCCCTCCCCGCCGCCCCCCCCTCGTTTGCATTTCAAGTGGCGGCGCTGTGCAGGAGCAGCCGTCAGGCAGGCAGTAAGAGAGAGAGGGGAGGCGAGAGCCGGAGCCATCGCACGCAGTTGATGCTTCATCACGGCGCCGCATCTCGACATCTGGGGCCGTCTTTTTTCCCACGAGCACCAGCGTGTCATTAACAGGATTAATCTAGGCCCTAATTTCCTAATGATCGCTGTTTTAATGTATGTGAACGAGTGCAGTCTCTTGACTCATTACCGCCAATTTGCCTGAGACACACATAATCAGACTCTCTAACAACCCACCAACATTTATTTTTGCTAATATGATTTTTTCCCTTCCACTGTGGATAGAGCAAACACAGTTTAGTTCTGGCTGAGTGGATTCCCAATCAGTGCTTACCATACGCTTTCCCCACACTGAACCACATGCAAATGAGCCAAATCTCATTTATCTGCTGATGTGTGGCAAACAGTGAGTGTTTCCTTGCATTATGAAAAAAAGTGTTGCATGACTTCCTTCAGTAAAGTTGATGTCAACACAACCTGAGAGCAGAGCCACTGCTGCAGTCTGAGGTTCTGTGGTCAGAAAGCAGTAAGCCCACTTAAACATTAACACTGTAACTCTGACTGGGGAAATGGTCGGGGGGGTTGTGGCTTGTGGTGCAGCACCGTCCCATAAACACACAGATGTATTCAAGCCCCGGGGCAGCTGCAGGGCAGACCTGTGAAACCTGGCCATGGCGTCCTGGTTTAAGGGGAAAGTCTCAAGCATCTTCACCCTAGAGGATCCTCTGTGGCTTCTGTGACAGTTGACCTTTAACCTCCTCTGGGCCTCCATGGTGACTGGGGAAAAAAAAAAAGTGGTTGAAGTTGCTTCTTTGCAGGTCGGCGGCCCCTCTGTGATTCCAAAAGCTCAACAGAAAGTGAGGATGGCACAGGCTTTAATATCGAAGTGTGAGATATAAAATGTTAGAGTCTTTCTACACTGACATGTTTTACAGTCAGCCTTCAGCACAGATACTGGACAATTATGAATGCATTACAGGTGTGAATTAATGCGTTACAGGTGGAGGTGTGACGAGACAGACTGAACTGAGCCGACAGATCAGCTACAGAAACGTGCGGCGCCAACGCTGAAGGCTTTGGATGTCAGACTAAAGATCACTGTGTTTGTAATCGTCAGCACTTAATAATATGAACAATGATTCATTTCACACACCGATCAAGCACAGAACCTCCACCCCTCTGGTTGGTGGTGCCCCCACATTAGTAAATGAATGCTTCAGAAATGAAGCACAGGTAACAGGTATGACAGGTATTGGTATGACTTTGAGCTCGAGATCATAACTTTTTAGGTAAAACATTCAGAAACATTATTTATTTGTCACTAGTCTCCAGTTTGGACGTCACCTTAAATACTCCGATTGGCTGCACTTCACTTTCTTCATCCCTCCATAAAACAGCACCTTCCTACTTTACTGACTGATCCTCAGAGTGCACTGTTCTTAAATCAGTCTCACCCCGAAGCTTCTCCAATGCGTGACATGGTTCCTGTTTTTATAGAAGCCCACCAATACCAAGCTAGCCTAGGGTGGCTCTTCAGTATATGACCAAGAACTCATTTCAGCTAACCCTCCACTTCCTGGATACCTGACTGCTATTTAGTTTTAGCAATGCCACAGCCTGCACATGCATGGGATCAAGCTAGCTTACTCCTACCTGCTCAACTCACAACAACCTGGATGCTGTTCCTGCATCAACACCTGGAAGAACAGCTGTACTCATACACTGTAGGCTTTGTTGGTATTTGGTGGTAAATAGTTATTTTATAGGACTCATGAAGCCTGCAGCTGATGAAAATGAAGATGTTTTGATGAGCTTACGAGCAGAAAATCGTGAAGTACACATGAGCGAACACCTAACCAAAAATAAAAATGCCGGTGAGGTATCTCTTCATATTCACATATATTACCTGTGCCTGTCTGCAGAGTGATTTACAGTCGACCCGGCCAGGAAGTATTAATGAATTTGTTACTGTGCCACAGTATGTGTACAGCACATGTGTGCAAATGTGAAGTGTCAGAGGAAGGCAGCAGTTGAACCTGCTGACACGCAGCTGCCGATAACACAACACTCGGGACGAGCATATGAAAACATGACTGATTTCATCTGTGACGAAATATCAGTCAGAGTCCTTTAAATGCCAGCCTGCTAATTGGTTTGCACCTGCATACGAGAAGCAGATTTCATGATTAATATTACCCCAACTCACCCCTCTATCCCCGGTAAAAACTCCTGGTACAAGTAGAGGAGTGCAGGGTAAATATTGAATCTGGGACTAAACTCATGCTGTACATGGTGGAGCAGGAGAGGAAGATGTGTGTGAGTTGAGAAGCTGTCCTAATTAAGAAGCTGTAATCAGGCTCGGAGCTAGGGGGTAACTCCCTGGGTGTCATTTGTGATATTAAACCATGCTGTCCTCTTCCCTCTGTTTGTTGTGCTTCACTGGCTGGAGCTAATCCCTTTTAATATAGCTGCAAATATGCAAATGGCCGTTTTAATATACCAAACCTTCGATAGCCATCCTCTTTTAATTCAACAAAAGTCAAGAGCAAGACCTTGTCACTCAAACTCCCTTTCCCCTCATAATAATACTAATGTTTTCCCATTATGCACAGTCCAACTAATTAAGAGGAAGTTTGTGTGGAGAAGGATTTGTGGTTCCCAGGAGAGTGCAGGACAGGCCTGGCCTCAGGCAGATCTGAAAGTTGTTTGCTTGCACTCTTCAAGTCTTCATAAAATAATGCAAAAATGGAAATGCACATAACAAACAGCTCAGGTCCAGTCTGGACCAGCTCCCCTGCCAGATGCAATACTCTCCACACGAGCACTGGTGGAATGAAAAGCTCAGCATCACTGTCTGTGAATAGATGATGCAGTCTGCAGGCGAGGGTTCGAAAGGCCAAGTACCCCACAATGAGATAGCAGCATTTATATCCTTGCGAGACAATTCATAAATAATGGATGAATCTGTAGATCTGCAGCACCCTGTGCATCTACATGTCACAAGTGACTCAATGATGATACCATAAAGCAGAGCTAAAGTGGTTTAAGGTCTATTTTGTGGCAGTCTCAGGATAAAGAGGGCTAAGAGAACCGAGGGACATACTTCCTCTGGTATTCCCCTGCTGCACATGTGGGAACACTACAGGAAGAAAAACTCTGCGCTCAGCTGCTTAACCTCCAACTAAAAGCAACCCAAGAAAACTGCCAGCTGATGGGGGGAGTTTCACAAGCACTCACTGAGTTCCTGCCTCGTTTCCACCAAGCAAATAGAAATAAATAGATGTCTGGACGTCCTCTGATCTCCCCGAAGCATTTAAAAGCAGAACATCTGGCTATAATACAGCTGGTTATTGTCTCCTGTGTGTGATGGCCCAGAACAGCTCACTGCAGTGAGACAAAGCCAAAGGCTGCAGCCTGGATCTGCACAGGACACAGCAGCTGAAGTCAGGTTCACATTTGGAGTTTTCAACAACTTTACTGTATGATTCATATATTATTCACAGGTGCACAGCAGGTGTGTACAGGTGCACCAGCTAACACAGGACCAATCGAGTTACATCATGATGTAAAACACACTCATGAGCTTAGCAACAACTCTCAAGTGTGTTTAGCTCTTTTTCCTGTGCACGCTGCTATCGTTCTGTATTTTTAGCGTTTTTAGAGAAAAGGTGCCTCTAAGATCCGCCCACACTGGAGGGAAACAGTCCGTGGCTCTGAACTGGCTGTGCTTTGGATGAAGGTGAAGGGCCAGTACAGGGTAAACGAACCTCAGCTACAGTTTTAGCTGCCAAATCAAAGAATTAATCCTATCTGGAGATGAGACTGGACTCAAGCGTGAGGCACTGGGAGGAGAATGGGAAAGCTGACAGTCCGAACATCAGCAAAGCCAAAAATCTAAATGTCAGTTTTGGGCCATTTAAACCAGAACACACACGTTACAGTGTGTGTGTGTGTGTGTGTGTGTGTGTCAGAGCACCCAGAAAGCTGTGGTAGTTAAAATGATCCTAAACACAGGACGGCAGGTTGTTACTTCTTTTTTCCTCGTGTGTGTGAAATGTTGCACTGTGTTCAGTTGTGTGTTTGCAGCATGTTTCTGTGCTGGTGTGTTTCCACATGTTGTTGTGTGTTGTGAACGTGCTTCAGGGTGTGCACCGTGCATTTGGCACTTTGACCTCAACATGAACACAACCTCAGCGTTAACCCCTGAATGGCTGTGGGCTCATTAATGTTTGAATCTTTGATGACTGTGATGCTGTAACGCCTTGGCTGCGGTCGCAGCTCGATGCTAGCAGACGCCAGGCCTGACTCGGCGGATGCTCGAAGGTGTAACCTCTCGTGGAGCGCGGTGCTGGTCTGTGACCTGTCGTTAATGGTAGTCAGATGCATCCCTACAGGTGCGAATGAGGTGAAAATGAAGATGGGACAAAAAAAGGCTGAGACCATAAATTCACTGAGTTTTTGTGTGAATTTGAATCATTGCTATACATAAATATATATAACTAAAACAAGGAGCAAAATACAGCAGAAACACCATCCTGTAGAATCAAACGGCGACGTTTGCTCTTACATCCTCAGAGGAAGCAGCCGGCTGCCAAAGCTCTGCGACGTGCATTTTAAATAAACTCAGCCACCCTGCTGCCCCTTCAGATAGCTGTGGAAAAAGCTCCTTCAGTGGCTGCTCAATTATTGATTGACAGTAAAAAGCTTGTGGGTTCATTAAGATCATAGATGTGCTGGGGGTAACGCTCCAAAACTGGGGTAACTGCACAGCACTTAGTCACAGATGGCCCGGTAACAGTGCTCAATAGCTGGGAGGAAGCAGCGCAGACAGGAGCCTCGGCATCACGCTGAACCTGGTATCGCTGTGCCATTAGACACTGAGCCAGACTCTTTCTGCTAAGGATCTGTGTATCTGCTTGAGGGGAGCTCAAAGCAACAGCTACAGACAACCTCCTCAAGGATGCCACATAAACGTCACCTCTTACTCTTGTTAGAGGGAACCCGCTACCTCACGATGCTGCATGTGAATTAAACCTGTCGCCTGCTAAAGTGCATGAATATCCATATGGGTGATCGAATCAAGGAGCACTCGAGTTTTTCCGGAGAACACGGAACGAGAAGGTGCCAGAGCCAACACTCATCCACATGTATGTGTCTATACTGAGCAGCAGCAGCACTGAATGACACTATCTGACAATCGTGTCTGATAGGCACAGACACTGAACCTCCAGAGTCAATTTATTGGAGAGTTTACATTTCAGGGAGTCAGGGTGAAGGCTGGCTGTGACACGGTGAAGCCAGGTAATAGCTACCTGAATGCAGGCGGGTGGAATATGAAACAAGAGACTACTTCATTTAGGAAAGACCTGAATCTAGGTCACTCGCACTAACTGCATAAAGACGGCTGAATTATTAACTCTAACTGGGGCACCTAGTTGAAAAAGACTGGGAATGGTTAATGCTAGCTCCAATTAGCATGCACTGTATATTAGAGCATAGCCTTGTTTGGTAAATGTTCTCATGTTAAATGGGCAGAAACACAACGATCTGCAGAGCTCCGTGCTCATAATTAAGGCACAGGGAGAAGTTTTCCATCCCCCTGAGCTGGACCAGGTTAAATTGAGTTGAAAATGAGATTTTAGCATCTCCTGCAATAATAGCAGGGAACTGAACCTGGGTATGATCCCTGTTAATAGAGTGAGAGCACAGGAGAATTTGGTGTTACGCTGTGAATAGAGGCAGAGCAGGTGGAAACCAGGATCCTATTCATGAACAGGCATGAAGTCAATTAGACAGGAGAGAGGGAGTGTGAAGAGTGGAGGGAGTAACACGCTTAAAGGAAGGAGGAATCTGGAGGTGTGGTTTCCAGGTCTTTGGGAGTCACATGACACGAACAAAGCAGTTTGAGCCAAGATTAAGATGAATAATTTTCCATTATACATCATTTGCTCCAACAAATAAAGGATGAGTCGATCTTTAAATCATTATTTCATTCCCTGCAACAACAGCTGCAGAACTACGTGTACAGAAACATTGTTACTGATCCTGAGTGGGAACGTTCTCCCTGGAAATTTGATTTCTATTTCCAGCCTATCTTTCGTTACACTGGGAACACCGCTGTACTCAACCTTTAATCAGCACTCTGATTAAAGCTGACCACATACTGTACCTGCTGAAGCGGGACTTCTTTATGTTGACTGAGCGCCGAATAAAGACCCTCACAGGTCTCCAGTGACAGGCAGACTCAGCCAGACTTCCCTAAAAAAACAAGATCCCACAGGATCAGGCAGGTGACACGGGTCTGAGACTATGGGCTGATCTCACCTGCAGGCTGGGCTTTCTCAGGTGGTTTACGGTATTTTTTATACGGTTCACCCTAACCTGTCTCACCTGGAGAGTCTTTAGCTCTCAGACCAAAACTTCCTAATGATGACGTCTTTAAAAATGACTCACTAATATTCACAGGACAAAGGTGAGTACATTAGCATGTCTGTGCTAACCCTGTAAGGATAACCCTCCTGTAACTGTCCTGATGATCAGCAGACGTGTTTCTACTACAGACCCTCAGTGAGCCGAGTCAGCGATAACACAAGAAGCATCCTGCCGATTGGCTCTGATAGCGGGCCCGTGTGCGTTCTCGTCACCATTAAACGATTCAGTGATGTAACACTCGTCAGCTCAGAGGCATCGCCACGTGTGGATGAGACTGTTTACAACAGCATCGCTGCGGGGGTCGAAGGGCGCCTTTCAATTAAACCCTGCTGTCTTTAACAGTCCAATTAGCCTAATTGCTAAGATGACTCTTTATGATCCGTTGTGGAGGATGATGAGGGGCCGGCCTCCTCTCGGCCCACTTCGCCGGCCTTTCGCTGTGATCTGCTTCACTGGTCGCACTCTTACCCTCCCCATTAGGAGTATCCCCAGCGGAGGGCCTTTTCCTGCATCACACTGTAACGGGCTTGTTAATAATACATTAATGAAGAGCTGCTCCTTCAGATTAGGTGGCAGCCCCTCTGATAATGGCGAGCTGGAAGAGGGCCAGGCAATCACCTCACTGCTGTAATCTAACCTTGGGTTAAATAAGCTTTTGTTAGAGAGAGAGAAGGCTTGGGGGGAGGGGGGTGGGGGCTGATAGCGAGCACTCGCCCAAGGAAATGTAAATGACTCTTTTGTCTCAGACATGGCTGAAAATATGAAAGGAGGAGGCAGAACTAAAGCTGGCTGCTGTTTGCGGGCTCGCCGTACATAATTGTGTGGTGGAAACACAATTACCAGGCACTTTAGGAGCTGACAGGTGACTGTTGCGCTGAGCCTGTGAAGTGCTGTAAACAGGCTGAAATGCAGCACTGTCAGCGAGCGCGTGGCAGGGATCCGTCCCTCATCTGTCAAATTTGTCCCGATCTCCACGAGTCTGTGCTTTCGCTCCGGGTTTGGGAGCCCTGCTCGCAAATGCATTCTGATGCCAGCAATCAACAAACAATAAACAACTGAAGCAAGCCAAAGATTTGGGCTTAAATATTTTAAATACCCTGCGCTCGCTCTTGAATGGGATTTCACTCTCAGGATGTATAGACTTGTCTTGTCTGCGCGGTGTTTTGGCAGCTTCTTTCCCTCCTGTCTGTCTGCTAATAGAAATCTTGATAGAAATATCAGAAGGAGATTTTAATCACAGGGGTGTTGTGCATGCTTACTTATCTGAACCACAAAGGAAGAAAGGATTTCCCGCCGACGCTGTCACCCCTCTCATACGGCAGCCTCTGTCAGGGAGAAATGTGCCTTAAGACACGTCTCCCATTCAGCCTATGTAACACTTGCCAAACTGCAGCAAAGTTAACAGAGCCGAGAACAAACAGAATGAGGAAGCGATAGGAAAATAAGCTGGAATGAAATGTTTCCTAGAGTCAAATCCAGTGTTAAAGCAGAGCCTTGAGAGAAAACATTCAGGGGAGAAGGTAAACACAACCATTAAGTTTCTAAGTGCGAGAGAGCGCGGGGAATATCTGGATTGTACTTTTGCCTCCCCCGTCGCCCTCCTCACACACCTCCACCTCCTCCAACCCAATCTTTGTTTTGTTCTGTTCCTCTCTGTGTTTTGATGGGGACAAATATCAAAATCCAGCTCTCAAGTATTTAATTTGAACCTGTGAAGATAAAAAGCAGCCATCAGGTTGAAGAGGTGAAGCCCTTTTCTTTGCTCCTTCAGCACATCGCTGCAGCATCGTCGCCTTAAAACGGTAAACAATGTCCTCCGTCTGCAAAGTTACAGCCGAGGAGCTCGAGTGAAGCCCAGACATGCTTTCTACTTTTGTCTGTAATAAATAAATAACAGCACAAATAAAACGTTGGGGAGTGGATTAAAAAGAAAGAGGGGCTTCTGGAGTAAAGTCAGTCGTGTTCAATTAAGCCTTAATAAGCAATGTTCTTTCTAAAGTTGGGGTAATTTGAAGCTCCCTGATGTTTTCATACAGGCCTTTTTCTACTCATCTCCACATAAAAGGGGCAGTTCAGAAATTGTTGTCCCAAAGTAAGTTCTAAAAGACCTTCAAATCATTAAGTATGAGTTTTCAAAGAGCTGCCGATTGAAAGCCAATGGGAAAGTCCTCACGCTTTTATCTGGGATGTTAAAGAAAAAGATGAGGATCTTGAGCCTGGGCCTTTCAGATAAGTGAATATATTTAATTTTTGAAAGAATCACAGAGTTGGTGTCTTTGGTCCTCATGCCTGCTGGGACCAAGGCGCGAAGAAGTCAAAGTTTTTTTCTCCCCCTTTCCATCTCTCACCCTGCTGTACTCATAAAGAGGAATAGACCCTGAAACCTCACTGGGCCTCTAAGTTGATTTATTTATCAGGTCTTCTCTGCTCCCGAGTGATGGCTGTGTGTGATAGATACCCAGGGGTGGGTCTTCGCAGAGCAGCCCCCTCGCCTCCTCCTCCTCTTCCTCCACCACGCTCCCTCGCCGTGGAATCATGCCTGACACCAGAGCTTTCATGGCGGGGCACGGCCCAGGCCTCCGCGCCTAACGAATGCAGAGCGGGGCTTCTGCCACCGCTAGCATCTGCAAGAATGCGACCGACCGGGCCATTAAACACAGACAGGTTAGGTTTCACATCCCCACGACGCCCTCATCCTCTCCGGCAGGCGTCTCCCTCGTGGCGCCACGCTGTTCGTCCTTCCCGTATGCCACAGCTGTTTGTTTAGCCCTGGGAGAGCCGCCTGTCACTCTGCCAAAACTGCCATCCAGGAGCCTCCTGCAAACCTCACCTGCAACACAAGCGACAAAGAAACAGCCTCACGAACCTGGTCCACAAACAAAGACCACGGTTTTCAGGCCTCCTCCAAAATGGCCGCCGCTGGAAACAGAAAACACTTGTTTGTTGTTGCTAACGGTGGTAACGGTGCGGGGACCCGCCGATAGGAAGAACAGCTGCCTTTTGTGCATAGCTGAATGAGTACACATATATTATACATGATGTTCTGTACATCTGCCAGAGAGCCGCACGCGCCTCCATCACGTGACATCACGCAGGCAGCGAGCACTCTGCAGCACCACATCATCAACACGCTGGGCTGGAAAGGGGAGCTGAATTTCTAGTTTGGTGCAATTTGTTGCACTCAGAGGCAGACGGAGTTAAATATTGAGTTTTCCCAATTAGGGAAATTCTCGGAGAAGACAGATGGATTGCCAGTGGTGTTACAGGCAACACCTGAAATCTGTCAATAATTACACCGTGCTCAGGTTGGGAGACAAATGAGCTGAAACCATCAACTCTCTTCACATAATAATCACCTCTCTTATCTGTGGAAAATCACTGTTACACTGTGCTGTATTCCTGATGAGTTAAACCAAAGGCTCGAATCTGGAAGCCTGCGGCGATGCACAGCTGTTTACATTGGTTACCTTCCACACTGGGACAGGCTATGAAAGAATGAGCATGTAACAAGAGAACAAATGTTCTCCAGTCCATGAAAATGCATCAAATTGCCATATATGCCCAGTATTACACGCGTGCCAGCCATCTGAACACTCCACTGGAATTCCTTTGGGGGGTGGGTTAGCGAGGCTCCGCTCACCATCTGTTTCAGGACTGTTGTGATGACAGGAACCCTCCCATCTTTTCAAAGTAAAATAAACAGAACAGACACAGATGCTAAACCCTCTAAAAGGCAACATTAGTGCCAAAGTTCAGCAGGCAGGAGCAGACATATTAAACAGATTAATACAAGTCAGGCTTTCTTTTCATCTGCTAAGATAAACTCGACTCTCAAAGTCAATGCAGTGAATGCAGGAACATGAAGACTAGTCAGACTGTATCAGCTCTTTTTAACGACCTGCGCTCTGATGTTTTTTAATGCTGAAGACTGAAAGATTTGTAAAGCTCAGCCAAGGCAGAAGAAAACCTGCAGAGTTCGTCCTCTTGCAGCTCGTGAAGCAGTTCCGGCCTATAATCCACTGATTGGTGCTCCTTCTCTCACCTGATGGACTCTCCTGTTGTTCTGCTGCATACTTGAATTAAAATTGTGAGTCTTTTGTCTAATGATGCCAAGAGCACATTACCTACCCCAGTTTTAATGAATCATTTTGCATAATCAGCGTCTGCTGCACCGCGCCCATTTTGCAGCGTGTTGCATTGTGGGAGTCTGAGTAGAGGGTAGTGTACGCGTGATTTTTGCTCCACTGAGGGATTTGTGGCGATTTCAGGGGTACCGACCCACGAGCTGAGATTTAGGACCCCCCCCCTCCCCATTTGAAGTGAATGCACTGAAAGCTTGCATTAGCTCTGTGCTAGCTCAAAGGTTTGCGTGCATATTTATGCAGAAAAAAGTTGGATGTGGTTGTGTTCACAGAGCTCATTTGATAGTGAAAATGGAGAGCTAAAAGAAAAGATTACAGCTACCAATTACTGTTTGCTATAAGCATATGGCATGTGAATATATGAGAGGCAAAGCAGGCAGAAATGACACCTCCTTCAAAACGTGTTGAGAAAGGAGCGTATCAGTATACACTGCTGGGTCCATATCGGTTTTAAAGAATATGATGCATTACTTCATGTTTCATGACAGTTTTTAACGATAATGAACAAAGAACTTGATTAAAGAGAAAGAACACAAATTATTGAGCAACAAGGCTGAAAGCTGAAATCTACTACAGTAAAAAATGACACCTTACATCTTCCTGCATATCCCACAAACCCCTTCATCATAAGGAGAAGAGCTTCTGTCAAAGTGGACTGCAAAGAAACTCTTAGCTCTTCATCCACGCTTACCTGCTGAAATGAAGCTTAGGTCACACCTGGGGGGGCCTGGGGGTCTTCATCCACCAGGTTTGTGTTAGCGTGTTGCTTCTGCAGCTGCTTGAAGAGATTTGATGTCATATCAGCAGCAGTGGCTTCCTGTTAGTGGCCTTGAGCAAAGGTGGCATTTCACCTCCTTTTCCTTTTGCATCATAAATTTAAAGTGTTTTCCTGCAGCACTCAAACACTTTAAAAATCATCTAACATTTGTGATTACTGCCATATGTAATGTGTTTACAGGAATGCATGACTTTGCAGCACATTAGACAAAACACTGTCTGTATATACGGCCCTTTGTAGGAGACACCTCCATACTTTACCCCACACTCACACTCTGCACAATACAAATTTGAAATAGAAAAATGAGTACTCTGAGAAATGCATCTCACTGAGGGCTTACAGTCCAAATCTGTCACATTGTCTCCCAACATAACGCAGCACAACTCTTACCTTATGTGTCACATCTATTTGCTGTCAGCTGGGGCGAGTGTGCGCTCAACATGTAGCATGATCTGCACTCGTGTTCTCACAGGAAAGTTTCAGTGCGGTGCAGCCGTGAGAGTGATAATTGGATAATGAGTAAATAAACAGCTGGAGGCCCGTTTTTGGCTCTTCAAGTAAAAATGGTTAAATGTACAACTGGAACTGAACACACACACTGACTCACTCACACACACACACACACACCTCCGACACTACTGAGGTAAACTTGTCATAGAGGGAGCAGCTATTTGGGGGCCATCTTGTTGTGTGTGTCTCCCTGGCTGAACTGCAGGGAACAATGACAGGAAGGAAGCAGGCTGGAGGTGAGTGAGGTGTGAGAGCCCTAAGAGTGTGTATCCAAGCCCTAATTAACTCTCTGCTGCTTCCTCTCTCCCTGGCATCTCTGCCTTCCTGGGGCACATGCCAGTTACGCGGATGGTGTGTGTTTATGCAATGTGTGTGTGTGTGTGTGTGTGTTTGCGAGCACCATAAAATCACTGTCACCACCGTTTGTTCCTCTTCTCTCTCACCCCCGTTCGCCTGGCACGCCTGCCCTCCTGTGTCAGGTTTTGTGAAGCAACCCGAAGCCACCGGATGGAGCATAATTACCCTCTGCTCACCGTGAACCCGTGTCCCCCAAACACGAGCTTTCTGAGACTGTATCCATAAACAAACCTGCTCCTCCTTCCCTCTGTGTGCCACCCATTCATTATGGGTGTTCCTCTGACTGCAGACCTGGTCAGAAGGAGCCCCTGAATCTGACAGCAGCTTTTTAATGACATCTCAACATGGTAAATGGTCTCTGAGAACACTGTCGTGTATAGTAGGTTCTAACCTACTGCTTTAAGTAGGAAAGTCAGCTATAAGTAGGAGCTACAAAGGGCTGTGCTGCTTACTGGAAATGTATAAGACTAAAACAAAAATAAGCAGTTTATTTGTCCCACGGTGCACCAGCCGCCCAGCCCCTCATTTAGCTCTAAGTAGCCTTGTCAGAAGTTGAAGCGAGCCATTAAAGGCAGTGATGATGCGCAGTGGCACCCCCCACTCTGACAGGCGCACTGTCGCCGCCAAGCTGCAAAGCTTTAATACATGACTCGGAAGGCATCCAAAGACCAGAGTAAATAAAGGCGGGAGAAGATGAAATGCATGCGACAGTGAGGCAGACAGCTGAACAAACGCAGTGACTAACAGCTCACTCTTCCCACACTCTTTACACAATCAACCATGTAAATCATTGAAATATCGTGAAAAATAAATAGTCCTGCCAAGGCCCAATTATGCAGTTTAGCTGGATACAGCAGTGTTTTCCTCCCTGCTAATGAATGGAATGAAAAAGAGGGCTCAGACCACCACATAACAGAGCCTTTATCTCCGTCCAAAGAGGCTATCTAAGAAATCAGATCAGGTGAACTTGACGCGGCTCACTTTCAATCCGAGTCAGGGGAGCGCCGCGGCTGCTCCGCAGCTTCCTTTGAAGCATTAAGTGAATGAGTCCTGGAGAAGGGAGAGTGCGAGGGCTGAGTTAAATGTCCACTGTTTTAGCGGTTTGAGGCTTTATCCCTGCGCTCCCCGGTGGCACTTCCTCAAACAGTAATGCCCTGGGAGTCCAGGCGCTTTGAGCCGGGACTAGCCCTCTTCCTCTGGTCCTTACATGTGATCTCCTTGATTTTAATGAGGCCACATGGACCCCCTGTGATGTGCTTTGGAGGATGGGAGGATCCCGTGCTCGCTCTCAGGTCGTGATGGTGGTTGAACACCAGTGACCCCTTCTCCCCCACCCCTCATTTCACCCGGGCCTCTCGGGCGCTTCTAATGTTTTATTAACCAGGTTCACTGGTTCAGTCTCTTCTAAGGAAATATAACTGGCTGTCAATCATCCATCTGCGGCTGCACGATGCAGCCTGCATGTATCACACGCGCTGGATCGATGAGGAATCTTTCCGACTGCCTCACAGAGAATGTTGACACCTGAATATTAAGCAGACCTTGAGAGTCCTCTGTATACTTTAACAACACAATAGCAGCAATTAAACAAACCCACTAATTAGTCCTGTCGTGCACGCATGATGAAAATCTCTAATTATACTTGCAGAAGATTATGGAGTGTGTTAGCAGCACAGAGTCGGACCTTTGAGCAGTTTGAGTCAGTGTGCAGTTGTTGATCTTTACACGAGCAGCACCACTTATTACACTTTTGTATTTTCTAATTAGTCTGCACGTCTGTTTCATGTTGAGCTTTTGTTTCCAGTTTAGTTTCACTTAGTTTCCAGCACGGATTTGCTCTTTGCTCATTTTCATCTGTTTCAGTCTTATTAGGGATTCAAGCATGGAGGGGACTGAAGAAGTTCAGAGCAGGCATCACATTACAAACGTGGCCTTTTGAAGACAGTTGATGTGCATAATAATACATCATAAAGCTCATCAGCTGAGCTGCGCTGCAAATGGACAAAGATTAAAACAGGAGCTGGAATCATCCGATTTTCTAGCGTTCTCAGCCTCAGACCGGGCGGACGGACGCCCATATGTGCGATCACTAAGAGTCACGCACACACTCACAGCTACGAGCTAACACAAAGTTCACCAACATAACAACAAACCTAACCAGGCTCTTAAATCAAGTCCACCCAGCTGAACACGGACATATGAAACAAAAGCAGCTAAAGCTAAAGGGATCAGCGCTCCGAGCCAGGAGCCTCGGTATGAGCAACAGATCCCAGCAGTTAGCGGGAAAGTTATGGAGACAAGTGAAAAAGAGAAAAAGGTCCATGAAGTTATGAACAGGCAGGAAAATGATTTGATCCATAAATCTGTGAACTCTGTCCAGCCTGAAACTGTGAAGTTGAATCATTTCTTTTATTATGAAAATAATATTTGACATTAAAGAAAGTCAGACTTTGGTTTGTGTGTGCTGCCAGGTACTGCCGGGTCAAGAAAACTACGAGCAGTGAATCTGCAGCCTAAACCTTTATTATTTCAGTTGGTATTTATTTTTATTTTATTTATTTATGAAATGTTTTTCTCCTATTTTCAGTTTTAGAAACTGTAGGACAATCCAAGTTAAAAGTCTGTATCAATAGTTGATCATGTTTTTAGTATTAATTTCAGGGTTAGGGTTACTAAAAGGCCCAGATTTGGAGTAATAATAATTTGGCCTGTTCCTAAATATTGCCTCAGCCCTGCTGTATTGCAGTATAAGAAGTATTTTAGTACGTTCCAGGTCATTGTTTCAGTTTTCCTGCCTGAAGCGTTTGTTTCACAGCAGCTCCTCGTTGGTGGCCGTTAAACTGCTCAGCTAAACACACAAAAGCTGTTACCTGAACATATTCAGCTGATGCTGGGATCGAGGTGTTTTGATGATTATAGATATGACAGATATGGTAGCAGGAAGCAGTTCTTGGTTGCTTACCTGTCCCTTATTTGGCAGAGGGGGCAGGGCTTGTCAAAGGTGTTGCATTCGAGAAACAATGAGAAAATAAAACCTCAAAAATTTTTATGGCCTAAAGTTGTTTGTGCAGGTGTTTGTAGTTGCTGTTAAAACACACACACAAAAAAACAAACTACTGAAATCATGTAAATCTGAATGCAGTTGAACTGCAAAGTACTGCAAACTACGTACAAGTACACTGCTTACTTATTGTTAATGTATGTTACTGCTCCCCCAAACAGCTACAGTGCTGTGAGCGTTACAGAGCAGAGGAAGCACCAACCATTAAATCTGCACCTAAAAACCTAAAAAGTTTCTGAGCTCGGCTCGTCGATCCGTTAACGCGCCGGTAAAAAGGGTCCCGTTAGCTCCATGTGGGTCCACTGGCCTCAGGCCTGACAGCTGGTGGCTGGAAATGTCTGAATGAGACAGATCTGCACGCACACACGTACAGTTTCATTTGATTAAAAGACCTCTCGGCTGCACGCGGGCTGTGATGCTCTCATATATATGTAAAAGTATTTTTAAGCTCAAAGCATGAAGGATGTTTTCTTTGGACTGTTTGTGTTATTTTTAGAAACTCATGTCAACACAAACAGTCATAACATGAAGTTACAGGAAACATTTTGTGCCTTTTCGTCACTAACTGACCACAGCAGAATTAGCCACATAAAAGCAAGCAGAGGATTTGGGGCAGAAGAAACGATCCCACACTGCTAAATGTATTCTGAAGAGGCCGTAATTTGCCTGATTTGTCTGCTTTTCTTTCAATAAATACTGCATGGAAAGTAAACAGGTAAGGCTGACAGTAATGGTCAGAGCTCTTTTCAAATGGACCCTCTGTGGGAGCACAGAAAGCCCTTCCTCTGTGATGTGTCCCACAACATTGTGGTGAAGGGCAGACTCAGGAGAGGAAAGTGACATTTAGGAAGAGCTAAAACAATGGAACAGTAGTGCTTTAATGTCTCATAAGACGTCCTCTAAACATGGCTTTTCCATCTGAAAGCATCTCCATGCTGAGTCAAGTGCACTAACTGTGCATGAAAGAGCTATTTCCCTCAGGACGAGGCTGCCTGATACCCGCAAGAATAAACTGGCCTTTAACTGCCAAGCTCCACACAGCACAGACACACACGCTGAAGCTGTGTGAGTCTGTGGGACCAAACACAACAAAACCAAGGCTACGAAGCTGTGAAGGCCCCATATTCTAACCGCTGCCTGTCATATGTGCAAAAGGCCGCCTGACAACTAACATCACGAGTTTTCTGATGTTTCTGATGAGCTGTAGCCGATAATAACAGCACTGTCTGAGACAAAGGTCACAGAACCTGGATTTGAATGCTGTCAATAAGCCTGTAACTCATCCACTCAGAGGATCGAAGCTTGGTCAAAGAAAAGGACTTCAAACATCCATAAATACACATGTGGATTAATCAAAATCAGACTTTATGCAACTTTAAATCTGCATTAAACTTTTTAACATCGACTCACCGGGGAGTTCATGAGCTGATGTGACGGTTACAGGCTGCACAGTCACACGTGGTTACGAGTACGGCGCACCGTGTTTGTTAAAAACAAACAAAAACAATGCAGAGGTCGTGATTACATCATTTATCAGGCAAAATTACTTCTGCAGTAAGCAGAAGTGTATGAAGGCAGCCTCGATCCACTTGGAAATAAAAACAGAAGTGTTAGTAATGACTGTACACGGCCCACGACCCGTCTCCCTCCTCCTATGTATTTATATATTAACATATGCTTACCAGCTGGTTCTGTTTCCACCTTTTCCACCACGGCAGCCAAATCTGGTTTTGGAGAGTCCGACTGCAGCAGAGGACCAAAGATGTGACAGCAGCATGAATGTTCAGGGACAGCTGCAGGATGGTTACTGCCTGTTAAACCTTTCCTCATTTGTTATTGTTGCTGCTGTCCGACCAGAGGTCACTTTATATTAATAAAAAAGATTCTACATCAGGATTACTAAAATACAAGTCTGCTGACAGCATAAACAGATGCTCCTCCCACAAAAATATATGAATTCAACTTAGTCTCACTCCACAGTTTACCTCAGCTCATCCATGCAGCAGTGCTCCCACCTGAAGCTTCTAACTCGTGACCGTCAGCAGTGTGTGATGGTCTGGGGTAGATTTATTTTTCCTCTTTCTTTAATTCTCCTTTTGTGCAGAATGAAGCTCACGCACACATTACTCAGGATTATGAAGGCTCTGAGGCCTCTTCACCTCTGAATTATAAACGCACCACAACAAAGATTTGTTGCAATTTCTTTCAGAAAAACTCCACATGTGAACCAACGCTTTCCAAGAATTGCCTTTTCTCAAAGTCTGATTAAAATTGATGCAAAAAGAGCGTCACCCGCACGCCCCGACGGCTACTTCACAACAGTTTGGAAAAGACTTCTCAGGAAAACAAATATTTTTTGCCAAGTGGCAGCGGTTGTGAAGTACATACGTCCCGCAGCTCTGATTTTACATCCTGTCACATTAATGATTCAAAGCACTCAATATAAATATTAAAAGTAATAGCTTCACTATTCAGCTATTACTCCATCATTCCCTGAAATCATCATGAAACATTCAGAGCCTTTTAGAAAATTTACACTCTTGAATTTGATGGTGGGGAAGGGAGCCTGTCAAAGTGCGAGGTCCTGGAAGCTTAAATAATAGTGGAAAGCTGTTTATGGAACATGCTTTATTTATTCATCGTCTCAGAGTAAGGACTTCAGTTTAGATGGAGAAGCAGAAACAGAAACAGAGGGAGAGAGAGACGGAGAGACAGACATCCAGCAGTACAGAGGGAGAAAATCAAAGGAAGACCTATCTACAGGGGAAAAAGCTGAAACATAACTCTTCCCACAGTGCAATAAAAGAGGGGAAAATGCAGTCCATGAGATTCTCTGCACAAGGTCAATCAATGGAAGGACTCTGGGTCTGGGAACAGCTAATGGATTGTGAAGACTAGTAGCAGGGTTATGAATTTTTAACCAGTTCCTCCTTCAGCCCAGACCTCCATAAATCAATGACGACTTATTGGAGAAGATCAATTATGCAAACTTAAAAACATTTAATGACAGATAATGAAGAGGTCCCCGGAGGCAGGCTGGAACCTGACTTGTAGCCCGGGAATCATTTGTGGAGCAGGAGCTGGCTGAACAGGAGCCCTTAGCAAGTTTCAAGGCAACAACTTAAACACCTCACTGACTGCTTAGCAGCAGAGTAACAGCAGCAGAGTAACAGCAGCAGAGCAACAGCAGCAGAGCAACAGCAGCAGAGCAGCAGCAGCAGAGCAGCAGCAGCAGAGTAGCAGCAGCAGTGTAACAGCAGCAGAGCAACAGCAGCAGAGTAACAGCAGCAGAGCAGCAGAGTAACAGCAGCAGAGCAGCAGCAGCAGCAGAGCAACAGCAGCAGAGCAGCAGCAGCAGAGCAGCAGCAGCAGAGCAGCAGCAGCAGAGTAGCAGCAGCAGCAGCAGAGTAGCAGCAGCAGAGCAACAGCAGCAGAGTAACAGCAGCAGAGCAGCAGCAGCAGCAGAGCAACAGCAGCAGAGTAGCAGCAGCAGCAGAGCAGCAGCAGAGCAGCAGCAGAGCAGCAGCAGAGCAACAGCAGCAGAGCAACAGCAGCAGAGCAACAGCAGCAGAGCAACAGCAGCAGAGCAGCAGCAGCAGAGCAGCAGCAGCAGAGTAGCAGCAGCAGAGTAGCAGCAGCAGAGTAAGAGCAGCAGAGCAGCAGCAGCAGAAGAGCAGCAGAGCAGCAGCAGCAGAGCAGCAGCAGCAGAGCAGCAGCAGCAGAGCAGCAGCAGCAGCAGAGCAACAGCAGAGCAGCAGAGTAACAGCAGCATCATCAACTGTTACTTGTGTGAACACTGAACCTGGGTGCATCAGAAAAGCTGTTGTTTCAAACATCGTCTGAATCAGCAGTTCCTCGGTTTAAGTTTTCTGTAGTGATAAAAGATTTTCTATAAGCAGAAGAAAGATATGGCCACCTTCAAGAGCTAAACGACATTTTCCAAAGCTCATCATAAAAATGCCCCGGGGCTGCCCCCCGTGGTAGTAATTTCAAATCACTGAGCTCTAAACAACGTTAAGCACATTAAAAGACTCTGCAAATCTGTCCCCTCCACTCACATCATGCACAATGCTTCTGACCCTGTCACCACATGCTTTTATGTAGTCTGTGTCCTTCGAACAATTCATGTTTAATGTATCACTTCTCTCTTACTTGTCTAGCTAAGCATGCAGGATGTTCAAAGACTGTTCAGCAGCTTTAGTGCTGGTTAAATCTCTATAAGAAGGTAATAATGAACCATCTGCTTTTTAACATTCTGATATTTAAACATCATTAAACAGGTGTTTCAAACCAGACACTAGTGACTACTTCAGGCACGAAGGCTTTCTTAAGACTGAGGCCGAATCCATACAAGCCACAGGACTGTTTGGAGTGGTGCACACTGCTTAAGAGACACAGCAGGGAGAGTGGAGACGACTCAGGAACAGGGTGGAGGGGATCAAAAAGGATCTAAGCAAATGCATCATGGCTCAGGTCATTTGTGTTTATATCACGGCAGGGAAATTCATTTTTCATTACTCCAGGTACTGTATCAATCCCACTGACAATTCCTGCCAGATGTTTGTGTGTATCCCAGGAGTGTCTGAGAGGCATCTACACGGCTGATGGAGACTTATAACCGAGCTCACATCTGTCCCTCTCGCCATCTATTTTTCTCCTCTCCCAGAGCAACCTTTTCATCATTCTGACAGTGGAAGAGAAAGTGCTGCACTGAATTCCCCTGTAAGTACAGCACATTCTGATAAAGTGTGTGTCTTCTGTGAGTGACGTGTGTTTGGTTTGTTTCATAATGCCAGAACCCCCCCCCCCCCATCTCCTGTGGTTAAAGAGGCACTTAGCCACTGATGGGCTTTACTTTAGACAGGCCGCCCTGCTGATTTCTTTGCCCCATTTCCTCTTAATTTTTCCCAAGTGCACCTTTGAGACATGTAGTTTGATAATTACACATCATTTGGAATGACATTTCATTTCCTGTTGCATTTCCTTTCATTTATTAACTGTATTTCTGATCTTAACACGTGTTCAGTATATTTATGTGTGGTGTAGCCAAGTGGCTCCACAGCAGTGATTGTTGAGACAACAAATGGAAACGTATCCAAATCCAGGAAACAACCACACACTGCAGCGTCATTAATTATGATGGAGGTGGTGGAGCTGAGAGGAAGGTCTGAAGTGACTAAGTCAGTCTTGGGGTTTGTGCAGGTACATTTTCACGCTCTGCCGGTTCTCGTCCAGACAGGAGAGATGACCCGGAGTCAGGCCAAAATGTTTACTGGCAGATGTGTTTTAAAGGCGCTCTCCTTAGCTGGTCATGGCAGCGGAAAATATCCTGCTGTTCGGTGCATCTGCAATTCGCTGCTCTTCCCAATTCCACCTACAAAATCCTGACCTTTTAAAGAAATGATGGATGAGCTGGCTATGCTACTGTTTCTTCCCCTTCCTCATCTTTTTTTATATCTTTCTATTTTTTTCCATACCATTGAAGATTGAAGCTCTGTCTATGTTGGGCTTGGAGGCGAATTCTGCCCCTCCTTTGCTCACTGTTTCAGAATCACTTTAAAGTCTGATGCTGGCTTTGGCCAGAGCCCTTTGGCACTTGGCTTCTGTGCAGCGGTTCGCGTCAGGAGCTACGATTTGTGATTTGCAGATGACATGAGCAATGCCTTGCTCGTGGCTGTTGAGGTGGTTTTGTAAAGCAAAGTCAGTAATGTGCGAAATGATGTGACTGCACCACATTACTGATGGACTGATTCAGGTGGTAAAAATGCTGTATTTTTATATCTGCTGTTGTGCTGCTTCCTGATTCCAGTGAATACCATCCTCTGCTTTAATGGTTAATAAACAGCTGTTCTCAGCCCTTTCCTATAAGAACGCTCATTCTCCCTGCTCACAGTGTGGGATGGTTTCCAGACAAGTTATAATAAATAATAGCTACACTTTAGTTCATTTTTTACATCAATTCTATTTTCAAAATTAATAGCAGACCAACAGACTTTAGCTTTGCCCAGACTGTCTATAAATTGATAATCGTTGATTTTAAGCTCTTTTCAAGATTAAAAGCTCATCTTTCTGCACGCCAACGTAATCTGTGCCTGCCCGAGGAAGCTTCACACATCGATGAATATTGCCATCTCGCTGTGATGACGCTCTCATGCTCTGCAGGTCTTTCCACGAGCTCCTGGTCAACTGCAGGTTTCAGTGTTTGCTTTTGTGCACAAAGCACAGACAGCTGAGCTGGAACAAAGACGCGAGCGTGCAGAGTAACAGGTAACATCCTTCTTCTGTTCATGTTCTTCTATTAAATGTTTTTTCCTTCCATGAGCTTTGGTGGGACTGATCGTTCACAGTGATCATTTCTATCGGTGAAATACAAAGTTAGACTCTGAGTAGAAGAAAACAGCTGGCCCGGCTCAGTCCAGCTGTGCTGCTGCCCTGAAACTGTGAACAACGAAGAACTGGAGTCCGTCCTCCTCCCTAATATTAATGTTTGGCTCCATAATGGAGTCACCTCACCTCCCGATGAATGCGTGTAAACAGCATCAACAAGGAGCTTCATGGCATTTATGGGCCTAAATCCCTAAATATTAAACTATAGCCTTACAGAACCCTTTACAGTCTGTTACAGTTTTAAATAAAGTTTGAGTTTTCAATAGAAAATTCTCATTTTGTGCACACAGACTTGTCCTTGCACTGTAAAGGGTTCGGTATTCTGGGAATTGAAGCATATCTTACTTCGGCCAACAGCCCTCCTGAGAATACAATATGCCCAGGGCATTGTTTAGATTGGAAAATCCTCAACAAGAGCTTTTGCTGGATACGATTGGTGCTCCACTCAAAAGATGGAATTGTCAGAGTGTGTGAGAGAGAGCAAACACAAGAGAGAAAGCCTTGACAGCATCCAGACAGCCAATCCCCAGTGACTGTGTCCGCTGATAATTTACTTTTCAGGAGATGTGTTTATGAAGGGCTGCGATTGATGCACTAAAATATTGATAAGGGACATTTTATAAGCTTGGGGAGAGGTGGGACGATTGACCCCACACAAGGGCTGGGAGGGTAGATGGTATGTGCAGAGCCTGCTGATTGCAGACTGCACACACAGATAGTTTTGGTAGCACGGGAGAAGACATACTCACCACATCTGTGCACGTGAAGACTTCAAGCCGAATGTTTCCCAGAAATGTTTTTGTGTAAAATAAAGTCAACACACTGTTAAAGATGTTCTGCATTTAGCAGGAACCTTATTAATAATATTCAGACTGTGAGTGTAATAACTACATCTGAATCCATTGTAGTGAAGGAGCACGAGGTTTATCTCATGCTGCATATTAATACTGAGAAATCCCCATGAGTCCGTAAAGTTGAGCCTTTTATTTTTGAAGTGCAAATGTGATGACATGCTAGTATTGACGGCTTTGCTGGTGACACATGTGGCCTGGGGCTAGGTCAACAACAGTGAGTCCTCCATTGTAATGCCTGCTCTGCAGGGACCTTCGGACACATGCCTCCACCCCTCCGGCCGTTCTCCAGCAGGTGAAGCCCACAATCCCTTGCTGATGAGACGCACAGGCTGGCCTTGTGGATCAGGAAGGTGTTACTGTGGCTGTCAGACAGGGTGAGCAATATTGACTTAAAGAGCTTGACCTGGCTCATCCCTGATGGCTCTACCTTTTCACCCCAACCTCTGAACTCTTCCAGCCACTGAATCACTCTAGCAGCGTGTTCACAGTCGAGCTGGAAGCCCGCCCGGTCTGCTCACCGGGTCTGCCCCCGTCCAAATAAATTAAGCTGCAGGAAGGGAAAGCAACAGTCGAACAAGAAGAAAGGAACCACATCGCTACGGTTTCATTATCCAGCTCGGCTTTTTAACGCCTTGAGGAACAGCAGGTCAGATTTGGGCTCCTTAAATCCCAACCTGCCATAAACACATTCCAGGCCTTCACCAGCTGACCCAGAGAGGGGGGGGCTGGGTGGAGCTGATGGTGCCCCTGGATTATTACTGGTAGGTATTTTACTCAGTAGTCTATGAAGTGGGATATTTAAGAAGCTGTAGTCTGATTATCCTAACAGGCCTGTTATCATTAATGAATATGTTGAGTTAGCCTAGCATCACTGTTTACAAGATCCCAACAAAACAGGGAGACACAATGTGGAGACTCACTGTTGGTTTAATCAAAATATATTTAATATTTAAGGAGCTGAGTAAGAACACCTTTTTTATTTTATAAATAACGACATGATCCTGGATAAATACATTACTTAGCTGACCTGCAGCACTGATACACAACAGTTTTTTTTTACTTTAACTTCATTAGCAAAGCGTTGCGGTTACAGGAAAAAACAGACATCTTCTGTGTTTAGATTTATGGAGATGATATTTCACCTGCCAAAGATCAAATGAAACAAATGACCAGGACCAGCTCTCCATGTGGTATGAAGCTGCTTTTACAGTTCTGGATTTCTGCTCTGCTTTAACCCCCCCAGCATGAACACATGCTCAGTACTGTCCACAGCCTCACGTGGGCGAATAAGCAGCACTTTAGGGAACTGACAGGATTGAATCAAACCACAATCATAGTTTATGACTACAAAGTGTGTCAGAGCACCAAACAATGGAAGCTGTATGTTCACATCTGGATCCAGCTGCTGTATGTACGGTGTAAGCAGAACCGTGTCATCCTTTAGATTCTTTTATATTTAGTAACAAGTTCAGTGCTTTAAGGACTTTAATGTCTGCGCTTGGACTTTATTAGCCTGTGTAATATGTGAAAATTAGAGAACAGCACAAGTGTGTATGCTTGACTCTGCTGCACGTCTTTGTTATTAAATTGGATTTTTAGCTATTAAAAATCTTAATTCCTGCTAATAATGCTGTTTGTATGATTCCCCATTCAGCTTTGAGGTAATTTCTACTGACTGTAGCTTCAGGACACCATTAATTTTGGTGTGTGTGGGTTTAACATGTATATTTCATTCTCCTCTCACCGTATTAGAGGCTTGATTTCATTGATTTCTTCCCATTTCATTCTCTTTCAGGGCCAGCTGCTGCGTGTGTTTGGAATCACTGCAAATAATAAGACGAAGCCTCGCAGGGACGCCCTGCAGACAGTGAGCCACGCAACTTTGTCCTGTATGCAGATAATACTGACCCTAACCACAGACATCCCATCATGCTCTGCAGCTCCACTGTGGGACGTCAGTGAGGCGAGCATGTCAGCATGGTCAGGTGTGTGTGTGAGAGTGTGTGTGCGTGTGTGCGTGTGAGAGTGTGTGCGTGAGAGTGTGTGTGTGTGCGTGCGTGTGCGAGTGTGTGTGTGCGTGCGTGCATGTGAGAGTGTGTGTGTGTGCGTGCGTGTGCGAGTGTGTGTGTGTGTGCGTGTGTGAGAGTGTGTGTGCGTGTGTGAGAGTGTGTGTGCGTGTGTGAGAGTGTGTGTGCTTGCGAGAGTGTGCGTGTGCAAGAGAGTGTGTGCGAGTGTGTGTGCGTGCGTGCGAGAGAGTGTGTGTGTGTGTGTGCGTGCGTGCGAGAGTGTGTGTGTGAGAGTGTGTGCGAGTGTGTGTGCGTGTGCATGTGAGAGTGTGTGCGAGTGTGTGTGCGTGTGCATGTGAGAGTGTGTGCGTGCGTGTGAGAGTGTGTGCGTGCGTGTGAGAGTGTGTGCGTGCATGTGTGCGTGCGAGAGTGTGTGTGTGAGAGTGTGTGCGAGTGAGAGTGTGTGCGTGCGTGAGAGTGTGTGTGTGCGAGTGAGAGTGTGTGTGCGAGTGAGAGTGTGTGCGTGCGTGAGTGTGTGTGTGTGTGTGTGCGAGAGAGAGTGTGTGTGTACGAGTGAGAGTGTGTGCGTGCGTGTGTGTGTGTGTGTGTGTGTGTGTGCGAGAGAGAGTGTGTGTGTGCGAGTGAGAGTGTGTGCGTGCGTGTGTGTGTGTGTGTGTGTGTGAGAGAGTGCGGGCGAGTGTGTGTGCGTGCGAGAGTGTGCGTGCAAGAGAGTGTGTACGAGTGTGTGTGCGTGCGAGAGTGTGCGTGCAAGAGAGTGTGTACGAGTGTGTGTGCGTGCGAGAGTGTGTGTGCGTGCGAGAGTGTGTGTGCTTGCGAGAGTGTGTGCGTGCAAGAGAGTGTGTGCGTGCAAGAGAGTGTGTGCGAGTGTGTGTGCGTGCGAGAGAGTGTGTGTGTGTGTGTGCGTGAGAGTGTGCATGTGTGCGTGAGAGTGTGTGTGCATGTGTGCGTGAGAGTGTGTGTGTGTGTGTGTGTGTGCATGAGAGTGTGTATGTGCGTGAGTGTGTGTGCGTGCGAATGTGTGTGCGTGCATGTGAGAGTGTGTGCGTGGGTGTGTGCGAATGTGTGTGCATGAGAGTGTGTGCGTGCGGTAGAGTGTATGTGTGTGTGTGCATGAGAGTGTGTGTGTGTGCGTGAGTGTGTGTGCGTGCGTGAGTGTGTGCGAATGTGCGTGCGTGAGAGTGTGTGCGTGCATGAGAGTGTGTGTGTGCGTGCGTGAGTGTGTGTGTGTGCGTGTGAGTGTGTGCGTGCATGAGTGTGTGCGTGCGTGAGTGTGTGTGTGTGCATGTGAGTGTGTGCGTGTGAGTGTGTGCGTGCGTGCGTGAGTGTGTGCGTATGAGAGTGTGTGCATGAGAGGCTGCACCGATGCTGATCATACGGGGAGAATCGGGCGGTTCTGGGATGGCTCTTGTGGGGGTGATGTGGATATTAGGTGTGGCGCTCACTATCAAACCGATAGGCTGCGTGTGTGGACAAGCTTAGCTTTAGGGTCCAATAATTGTATCTTTGATGTGTCAAAACACGGTATTCTTTCAGCGCTGTGGTGAGACTGAGCCGTCACACTTCCCGGGGAAAGGTAGAGTTTAGATTTGCCCTGGCTTGCGAAGGCCCTGGGTCTTTTTGCGCCATGAGCTAATTGTGTATATTATCACACATTTTTGGTCTCTGTCCAGTCCACAGCAGTGAAACAAGCAGGATGCCTATCAAAACCATTATTCCCAGGTGTGAAAAGCTGTCACCTTCGTATGTGTCACTTTTGTCTCGCTGCCTTGTCCCACTTACTGGCCCATTTTGCCTGGGCAGGTGAAATATGTGCCACCTGCCACCGCATGCCCGGTTTGGCTGTGGGATTGATGGAACACATTCTCGGAGAAGGTGATGATAAGTGACGGGGTCTTTACATCATTCTGCGTGGAAAAAGGGGCGATGACCATTAATCAATACTATTTTCACGCACTGAGCAGAAGAAGACAGGGCTGATTCTATTTCTGAGAATGTGCCCTTTACCTGCTACAGTAAACAAGCAGAAAACAGGGAAAATCAATTTCACTTAAAAAATAATGATGATTTCCTGCCACACACACAGCTGACATGGACTGAACAGGCAACGCAAAGGCTGCAACAATCATCCAGCTTGTAATGAAAGCTAATGCTTGGTTAGCGCTCCTTCCTGTCATAGCTGCTGCTGACCAAGAGTCCAGGCAATTATATGCTACATTTCATCACTGGCTGACCCATAAAGCACGTGGTGAGTGCAGACAGCCGCCTGCCACACCCTGTTAGGTGAAGGTACGCACAGAAGGGTGCCACGTTTCCATCCAGACCACAGCCTGGCATGCACAGTGTCACCCCCCACTGTCTTTAAAACCATTTACCAACCAACCCGACTGTCAGAAGCGGGGACACGCATTCATTCGTTGTGGCAGGTCTCAGCTTAAAGAAACTCAACTACTCTAAAAGAAACATCATCAGCCTGCCTTTAATTCCACTTAGAAGGAAAAAGAGGCGGGTACGTTTGATTTTGATCTGATATTCGGGTCTAAGTGAGTGCAGCAGGAGGGAACTGCAATGCTGAGCAGAATCCAATCTGTTGATTAATCATGTAGCGTTACTGGCGAGATGACTTCCGCTCCAGCACACCATTCATGGAAAAGCTTTTTTCATGCTTTATTTAGCAGAGAGTCATTCTGATTAGTGTGGAAACATACTTGGAGAGGCACAATGACTAAATCAGACGTGTCAGAGGCTTTTACTTACTGAGGGCATGATATTGACGAGACAGGCAAAGGCAGCCGAGGAGGGCATTGCTGCACATGGAGACAGATATTATAGCCTGTCCTTTTCTGTGCATTTAAAAATAAGCCTGCTGCTTTTTGCATTAAGTGTGTGTTAGAATAAGAGCTGTTTGCTTAAAGGTGGTCCGGGATTTTCTACCATCTGTCTTTCATGTTTTCACTTCTGAACTCTCAGCAAATGCTGGTGAAAAAGTAAAAAAAGACGGATTGACACCCTCCCTTAATATTTGCTGTTCCAATAATCAATCAATCCTTCAACCGCTACGAGAGGGCTCGACGTTTATGGCTTTTGCTCAGTCAGACAGCTTGACTGGTTGTTATCGATTCATGCCCCAGACTCAAATGTCAATACCACCTCTTTTGGGTTGTGTCACCAAAAAAAAAAAAAAAAAAAAAAAAATCATCTTCATTGATCAGCGTGGTCGGTGAGCAGGTGGCTTTCCTGCAGCGAGCCACAGAAATTGGAAACACTGTTTGGTACACCGCTCAAAATGTTAGGCAGCCAATTCACGGTCCAGTAGGTCACCTGTCAGCTGCCGACAGCAGCTTTTGAAGGCACATCTTCACTGACCTGTGGACGCCATTAAGAGAAATACTGCACTGACGCAATGGCATGTGCACAAAAGCAGACATGCACCTGCTGCATCTGCCCCACTTCAGATGTGCATTTATGTGTTCAGGGAGAAAAACAGTGAAAGAGGTGCATTTGGTGATGAAAGTCAAGTGAAAGGTCAATGTTGAAGCTGTAAGCCAGTCAGGAATGCGTTCAGTATGATTCTTCCCATCTAAAAAAATCCATGTTGTTCTTTAGGGATACACAAATTACAAAGGGACTGAATTTGTGTTAATGTCAGTTTTAGGTGCAGCTCAAAGCAGTGGAAGTGATTTAAATGCTTTGTTTGACTTCATACAGAAATGAAAAATTCATGCAACAGAGCAACTGAACGTCCTGCATTTATTTTTTGCAGCAAACTAACTTTGAATATTTATAGGAATAAAAAAACCTTGTGCATTGTAAGGAGAGGAAATGCAGTTTAATGGCTCTTAGATTTAGCCGGGCAGAGTCACTGAAGCAGCAGCGAATGGACTGCACACAGTTATTCTATTCTCTGCATGCTAATGAATTTAAATATGATGGGGATGAATTAAAGATTCATTCAAAGCAAATATAATTTTGATTTAATTATTGACTCCTCAGTTAATATCAGTGTGACTGCACCAAATTTCATTCTTTAATTTGTGAAAAAAAGACAGAATTAATAGTTACAAAGAATGACTGTCAGAATATTACATTTCATAAAGGATCCTGTCAAACATCTAAAGAAAGGCTGTTTACCATATTATTTTAATTTAGCTCAAACCCACTCACTTTATTCAGGTCAGATGGTGGGCTGGCAGCAGCACTGGCTGCACTGGAGTCTGAATGCGGTTTGTTAGTGCTCACCATCGTTCTGCACTCATGGCCATCTCTGTGATTTTAGCGCCTATGTGGTCATCATAATTACAATAATCACAAAATATGGCATAATGACATCATTAAAAAACACACAGAAAAAAGGTGAAGTGCTCAGCAGCCTCGTTTCTGTGGCTATCACTGTCAGTGTGAACGGGACAATGCTTCAGCAGAAACAGCTGCACATGGTGCTTCTTATGAAACCACTATTAGCTTCAATAGTTAGCCTGCAGTGTCTGCCAGCCGCAGTTTTAGCTTAGCTAAACTAGTTAGCTAAGCTAAGCTAGTTAGCAGTGTTTAAGGAAAGTTTGGTTAAAGGAAGGTCAAAGATGTCTCACTGAGGACCGTCCACCGCTGGCAGAGCATCAGCAGTGCGTTATCAGCGTTAGCTGATTATTTAGTGACGTCGCTCAATTACTGGCCAAGTTCTCCCTCTTCATCCAAGAAGGCGGCAGAGATGGGAGACAAAGAGCCTCCTCTTCCTAATCATCATGATAAACGATGAAAGCACTTTTCCCTTCCAAGTGTCATTCTCTCATGGAGGGAAGCTTTCCCACTTTAGATTGGGGTGTTTGAAGTCACTCTCTGTCTTCTTGTCTCATTAAACATAAAAGAATAAAATAAAATTCAAATGAACTGTTTACCCTGTTACTTTAAAATGTGTAATTTACCCTCACTCTGCGAGACACCTCACAATTACAGTGGGTTGGCTCTCCCAGCTCCGTTTAGTGTATTTTCTATAACAAACCCCTATTAATCATTTCAGAGATCAAAGTGACACTGCAGAAGAATTTTAAATATTTAAATCTCCACTATTCAAATCTTATATCAGATCAAAGAATTTTGCTTTAATTTTGCGAGGCACATTGCCAGTAGATACAGAGACATACACAAGAGAGACACACAAACTCCAATTAAATATTGCAAATTTCAGTAAATCTCCATACGATTTTCATATCTGAGCAGGCCTCACACTGAGTGCATCTGAGCTGCTGAAGAAGAGGCAGCTGCACAAGTAATTGATAATTACAGCCAGTCTTCAAATGTTATGAGGATGACACGTAACTTGAAAGTGGGTGTCACTCCTGATGGGATGGCAGTCTCCGGGGGTAGCGCGCGTTTAGGGTGTTCTATGAGAAAGGTTTCAGTGCGCTCGTGTTCATTTGTAGGCCACTGTTGTCGAGATAATCCGTACTTTACACTCATGCAGGTTTTCCATCACGGACTTCTAGCATGCAGATGTTCAGCATCTGTCGGATTTTTCTTCATTTGTAATGTTTTTAGATATGTGAGCAGGTTGGATTTACAGGTGTGGTGTTGGCAGACATCTATTTGATTTGTTTTAGGATTCTATTTGAATGCAGGTAAAAGGTTTGCATCAGAGGGCTAACAGAGCTCCACTCTCCTGTAACCATAGCAGCATTATTCTACTATAACATACCTGTTAGAATTCTACTGACGTGCAATAAAAACGAGCCAGTGCTGAGAGAACGGCAGCTATTCACTGGTGTGATGTAAAAGCATCTGAGTTATCACCAAAGTAATTCTGCATCCAAGATTTTTATAAACTTTTATTTGAGCATGAAATGAGTGATGCTAATAGCTAATTAGCACCTTGTGTTTTCAGAGTTGGGCTGCGAGGCCGTCTGCTCCCAGGACAGGGAGGAGAGGTAACCTTCAGACTGATAAACCACAGCGTAATCAAATATATGAAAGCTGTCCTTTTCTTTATGAAACACAGGATTTCATCATCAGTTTTAGGTTACAGTTTGATCACAGGGTTACGTGTTAGACCCAAACATGTAACCCTGTCAAGATCTGAAAACACTTAACTTTCCATACGTTTCCACTGGAGTCATCCTCACATCACTAGAAAAAAACCTCTGGCATTATTAATAACTTAATAACTCATTTCCACCCTTTGTAGGCGAGCTCCAGGCTGAGGGCCGTGTGTTTTACACACAGGCAGGAGAAACTTCAGCACCTTGGACAGAGAAATACATGTACTGTACTGAGGAAGCCACTTTTTTCAGTTTGTATGCAGACTGTTAGGTTGTGTTTGTGCCACATACTGTAAAATCATCAAAATACACAAATGCCAGGCATATATGCTCCTTTTCTTTCCCGACACATATTTCAGTCATAGGAATGTCGTTACAGAGCTCAGCTGATTTCAGGGCCACAGGGCACAAGGATGCATGAAATACAAAACTAATTCTGCAAACTGGAACAAACCCAGAGTCTGGCTGTTGATGTTGACCCAGGCCAGTTTATCATGATATGCAGGAACAGTGAAGGTCACTGCCTGCAGACAAGGATTCAAGCTCGGGCATTTATCCACTTTGCACAACTGGTAATCCAGCCTTTGTCACAAATAACCAGCCTTTTGAGCATGATTTGCTCTTGTATTGAGAATGGGGGAAAACTAAAGCTGAAATACCCTGAAAAAGCCCACAGTAGTGTCTGCTTATTTCCCCAGGAGCTGTGTCTCGATGACGCACATTAAGCTGGATTGCTGATACTCCTTGCAAGGCTTCATCAATCTTTCTTGCTCACTTTCCCCATGACAGCGGTGGAAGATGGGGATTAAATCTCCTTTCTGTCAGTCTCACCTTCACCCCTGCACTCGTTCCTCTCTATTGTGGTTGGTAGACTCTTTGCCCCGGGCCCGCTCCCTGCCTCAGGGCGATCGGCTGCTCCCAGACACTGATAACATTTAACATTGACTGGTGCACAAATATTGAAGAAAGGTGGTTATGTAAGTTAGAAAGTAAGTGAAACAATTGCAGGATAATACTTGCAGGTGAAATACCTCCAAATGCATCCATGCAAATCAGACAGCGGGCACACCGCTCACAGGAGTTCCTTGTGAAAATTGCATAGAAATTTCTAAATAACAGAAGGCCTGACACCTCTTTGAAAATGCACAAGTGAACAGATGGATATGTGCCACCAAAAGCTCTCATTCCAGCAGGCCGATGCTACGCCTTCCACTGCAATCCGCCGCCGATGTCATCAGTTCATCTTTTCTCTGTTGTGCTTTTCCTTTTGGAATAGGAGAAACATTTTCCCTGTGGATTGGAAGGTTTTCATGAGCAGGCAGATGGAGAAAATATTGTTGACATTAAACCGTTCCTCTTTAAGGGAATTGTTGTGACAAGGTGGAGCTCCCATCACTCGAAATAGCAGCTGTGTGCTGTTTACAAAGAGGCCCAAAGCAACGTTTGTTTCCAGTGAAACGGTGGCAACTTTGTGTCTGTAATCAAGAAGCTTCTGGCATTATGTTTGTTCTCACATCTACTGCCATCAGAATACGATATTTTTATAGCAACGGCATTAATGTTGTTACAAGCTGTTACCGCCTGTTCTGTTACAGTGATGTATTTGAATTATTACCAACACGTTTGTGTGTGAAGGCCGGGGCCTGCGTGGGAATTACTGGTGTGGGGAGAAGTTTAAATTCAAAAACTCACTCCATTTTTCCATCAGACTAACGTGACTGAATTATTAGATGAAGCCTTGATCTCCTATATTTTAGATTATGTATCTTTATTTGAAATCAGGTCAGCAGGTCGTGACCTTTGTTCAGCCCAAACATGGTCACTGCTCTTATTTTTTCGCAAATTAGCGCAAGATGGATGGACGCCTGCTTTGGAGAACAAATATTACTAAAACAGAACCACATCCCAAAGGGAAATATTCACTTTTAAATCCATCAATCAAGTATTCCATCGTGGTTCCCGAATGAAGAAAACGAAATCGTTATGACCGCTGCTGATGGCTGAATGAACTGGAACAGGTAATACAGTCAAGCACAGGAAATACTTTATTTATCCTAAAAGTTGGGAAATGACTGTGACATGAAAAACAACCCTCATAAATAAGAATAAATTAGTAAATAGCTGCAGATGAGTCTAAAAGCTCCAGCTGGTCAGCACACATCCTTCCACTCCGCGACTCACGAGTACAGTAAAACTGAGGAGAAGATACTCAAACATACTTCAGTGACAGTGAGGAAACTGGGAACAACAGCAGCAAAGATAAATGTAACAGGTTCAAGGGTGGGTCCTGCTGATTGATGATTTTGTGATATTATTATTATTATAATAAATATATTAGTTTGTGTGATTGAGTGAAATTCTAACCCTAACACTGTAAACTGCTCCTCTGTATATGGACTCAGATTTCATTGGTTACTGGAACAAAATACTGATATATAATCTATATTTCAATAACTGGCAGCATCCTTTCATGAAACACTGCTGATGATTTCAGGTGCACTCTTTTCTGTGACTGCGGACGTTTGTGCATCACTGCATAAACTTCTGTGTAAAATCAGCCGACTACATTTACAGTCCAAGGACGTTTGCACACTGATCTGTAACCTTTTAGAGAAATATTTATAATGTTAAGTATAACCTTTAACATTCTGTGTACATGTTTACTTACATGTTGGATTCATCCATAACTCCAGCATAGAAACTGTGGAGAAAATATGAATAACGGTGCTAAAAACTGACCGATTAAAGATAAATTCAATGACTTTCTGTTCTTCATGGTAGCAGACGTGTCAGGTTTTTCATCAAGTCTGACTATTTTGAAAGAGTAAAATTGATCATATGAAGTTTCTAATTATGATTTTGGATACTGATGTGCATTTTTTTCCATTTCTGACTCATTAATTTTATGCATTTATAAATGCTATAATTAACACTGTACAAACCTTCCCATATTGAACAAGTGGCAGTATAAAATAAGTGAATAAATAACATAAATTAATCAATTAAATTAAATTAAATTACATTAAATAAATAAAGTAAAATAACATTTTTCATCTGCAGAGCGTTTGTCCACTGTAGTGCAAATGCTCTGTGTTGTGTGTCTGTGCACAGCCACATGTTGGAACGGTCCCTGTATTTGCAGTGGAAAACGCATTAATAACACAATGTTCATCTCTTTCCTCAGTCTCAGGTGAATCTTCACTGCAGCCTTTTTCTGCATGTTGCCACCAGCGTTCCCACAGGAGCGACTGAATCCCACACGGACCGTGAAATGTAACAGACTGGGCTACAGACTCGATGACACAGTTGTGTGTCAGTCACACAAAAGCTGCATTCAAAGTTTTCCTTCAGCCTTTACAGTCAAATTCCAGTGAAATGAAGAAGCTCAGCTGCTTCTTTTCTTTTCCTTATTAAACTCATCTGTCTAATGGCTCCTTTGCAGGCGTTGTTTATGGAAGACGATGAAAATTTCATGACCAGTGAACTCTTCCACTTTCACATTAGGGCCTCACAAAGCCGAGCCTCAAAGCACACATCGGCCGACCTCATTAATGTATGCACCGGCCCATCGATGGGAGAAGCCCGCCGTCTTTCATTTATGGAAGAAACACGGTTTGTAATGGGAGTCCTTTCTCTGGACTGTGGTTCAAATGTGGACTTTTGTCACACACAGATTCTCACTGCAGACACATTCATAGGTACAGTAGTAACAGGCACCAGGAAAACAAGCCTCTCCACGTTTCAGTGAATATTTTCAGCTTCCAGATTTTGGGAAAGTTGGAGGCAGATTCAGGCCTTCGTGTTTTTGCTCCATTAAAGGAGTCAGTACGCTGTTACAGTAAACAGTGGATCGTAAATGTTTCAAGCAGTAATAATTTCACATCTGTGCGTAGACAGCAGCCACACTAAGCTAACATTCATCAGTAACGTAGCCTAACGGAGCTGCGTCTGAAAGGATAAGGAGAGTTCCCCGACCGCCATTTTTGTGACCTGCTCGAGGTCACAAAGATCGTCACTACTCAGCTCCACAGTGACATCCTCACGTGAGACAGTAAATAAACAGCTGCAGCAGCACTTAGGGTTCCTGATCCTGTACAAGGAGTTCTCTGTAGTTCCAGATGGAACTACAGAAAGATGGAACTATGAAACTTTCTGCAGAAAGTTTCATTTTTGCTGCTTTTTCAGCAACTCCTCGGAATAATCTGGGAATCTGAGTGCATTCTGTGCGGATATATCTTTGACAGGGTGGCATGATTGTACACTTCAGCCCGGCCACGGTGGCTGCAGCACCACACAAGGCTATGACATCATGAAGATGTCAATCATAAAGATTCATCAATCTGAATCCCGAGCTTCTGGGATATTTGCTGACTCCAATATTTGAAACTTTGGTCATGTTCGATGTGCACATCCAAAAACAGCACACATAAGAAAAGGAAAAGTCCGCTTTGAGAAGCAGTTATGAGCACATCTTCAGAGTAACTGTGACAATTCAAATACATGTTTTGAGTATAAAAGCGTTTAATTAGGTGTGATCAGGGGTAATTTCTTCCTGCATGCTTTTGTTTGCATGAACAGGATCAGCACCGACTGTGGACGAGATCCCTTAACAGGATCTGTCATGTAAACCTCTCCTAACATCAGACTGTGTGAACACAGCCAGCACACTGCACCTCATCACACAGCTCATCAGAGCTCCTCAGGTTAACACCAACATGCATTAGCAGGTACATCAGGGTTTGGAACAGTGACTCTAATATGAGTCTTCCAACAGCATTAATGATGATACACTGCTCCCAATCCTAAAGGAATCATTTATATGCTGAACATGAATTAACAATAGAAACGCATCATTAACACATTAGAACCAGTTTCATGTAAATGGACATGGCTCGTTAGACTAAACTAGCAGGTGTGTTAATCATGCACCAACAGTGATGCACTCCAAGGACAACAAGTGGAGTCGAGGCATCATTCTCTTTGTTGTCAATTCCTTTTAGTGGGAACTTTATCAAATAACCTGCACTCATTAACTGGATACACAGCCGGAGAAGCTCCATGCAGGAGAGTATCCAGGAAAACCAAGAAATTCTCAGATAATTTAGGGAATTTTGAGGATCTGTGGGTGAAGTTATGCTTTAAAAATATTTTTGCTGAGTGGACGGTAACGCTGGCTTATTGGTTCTTCTCCTGTTTGAGCATGAACAAAAGAATCTGCTCCACTTCTTTTTCTGTGGAAATTTACATTGTTTTGACCTTCTGTCTTTGAGCAAACGTACCAACTGTCCACCAAAATGTCAAAGGGCTGAACGTCCTCTGAACTTCCTGTAAGGTGCTTGTTGACTGAATGGAAATACAGAATTCCAGTCTTGTGTTAAACACCAGTTTTGCTGGGATTAACATTTCAGAGGGAGGTGGGAGTAAAATAGTCCCTGATAATTTAAGTTGTGGCGTCCGTGTCCATGTACTTTTTGGCCTGTTTTCTACAGCAATCCCTGCGGCTATTTCACATCGCTATGGAGACGAAAGGGGGTTCTCCCCGAGGAGCATCGGGAGATTTTGCATGGAAAATGGCTGAAGTGGACTCTCTGATGCACATCTGCAGGTCGAGGTGCCAAAAGTCTAAGAGTCAAGCACTACACCATCTGCATTAACTTCATAGTGATCAATCGAGAAAAATAAAAAGACAGGCCGTTTTTCCGCTTCCTGCTCTTTGCAAATTTATTTTGATTTCAAATGGAATAAACCAAATATAATTCATTTTATATTGTATGGATCTGGAGTTTTTTAATATCTGATTTGAAAACGACAAACGAATAACCAAAATGTACACAGACCCTTCTGTGGTAGCCATGAACCATCAGCAGGGCAAAAAGCACATGAACAAACATCACTGCAAACACTTGGAAAAACACCACAGTGCATTCACTGCTACATCACCAACAGGAACTGCTAACAACTGTTCTGACATGCTACCAATCTCACAGCATGTGAGATAATTTAGACCAAATCAGTTCAATTTAAAGTTTCATGTTGCTGCTGTGACCAAAAGCATTTCAACTTCCTCCATTTTTCCACAACAGTTGAACTTCACACATACCCAGATACTGTGTATGCTGCAGTGGTAGGCCTTGGTTTCCTCACACACCATAATTAGTTTTCATGTTCCACGTTTCACTGTCATCAAATGATGAGCAGAAATTTCTCTATTAAAATCAAATTAAGACAGAAATAAGAGGAGACTTTTCAATAGTTGGCAAATTATTCAAGTCTTAGTTGTGCAAATTTAAATGTTTTCAGAGACATTCACTAATACCTCTGCAAGCAGATGGGTATAAAACAGCAACATTAATCAAGAGTTTCTGGTCCAGTTTTTACTCTTTTATTTCTGCTGTCAAAGTAACAACTGAGTGAAATGTTTAAGTGCTGCCATCATTTCACGAATCATCATTCGATTCATCTGATCCTGTAGTTCATCTTGTTGCTTTCAGCTGTCACAGATGAACAGCTGAGTTAAGCTTTGCTGAGCTCTGTTACAGTTGTCTCTGTGTTACAGGGTGCAGAGCTCTGTTACAGTTGTAACTGTGTTACAGGGTGCAGAGCTCTGTTACAGTTGTAACTGTGTTACAGGGTGCAGAGCTCTGTTACAGTTGTCCCCGTGTTACAGGGTGCAGAGCTCTGCTACAGTTGTAACTGTGTTACAGGGTGCAGAGCTCTGTTACAGTTGTAACTGTGTTACAGGGTGCAGAGCTCTGTTACAGTTGTAACTGTGTTACAGGGTGCAGAGCTCTGTTACAGTTGTCCCCGTGTTACAGGGTGCAGAGCTCTGCTACAGTTGTAACTGTGTTACAGGGTGCGGAGCTCTGTTACAGATGTAACTGTGTTACAGGGTGCGGAGCTCTGTTACAGTTGTAACTGTGTTACAGGGTGCAGAGCTCTGTTACAGTTGTAACTGTGTTACAGGGTGCGGAGCTCTGTTACAGTTGTAACTGTGTTACAGGGTGCAGAGCTCTGTCACAGTTGTCCCCGTGTTACAGGGTGCAGAGCTCTGTTACAGATGTAACTGTGTTACAGGGTGCGGAACTCTGCTACAGTTGTAACTGTGTTACAGGGTGCGGAGCTCTGTTACAGTTGTCCCCGTGTTACAGGGTGCAGAGCTCTGTTACAGTTGTCCCCGTGTTACAGGGTGCAGAGCTCTGTTACAGTTGTAACTGTGTTACAGGTTGCAGAGCTCTGTTACAGTTGTCCCCGTGTTACAGGGTGCGGAGCTCTGTTACAGATGTAACTGTGTTACAGGGTGCAGAGCTCTGTTACAGTTGTCCCCGTGTTACAGGGTGCAGAGCTCTGTTACAGTTGTAACTGTGTTACAGGGTGCAGAGCTCTGTTACAGTTGTAACTGTGTTACAGGGTGCAGAGCTCTGTTACAGTTGTCCCCGTGTTACAGGGTGTGGAGCTCTGTTACAGTTGTAACTGTTACAGGGTGCAGAGCTCTGTTACAGTTGTCCCCGTGTTACAGGGTGCAGAGCTCTGTTACAGTTGTCCCCGTGTTACAGGGTGCAGAGCTCTGTTACAGTTGTAACTGTGTTACAGGGTGCAGAGCTACTTTTACTCATTAGAAGTGCTTACCAGACAAAAGAATTAAAAAAAAGTAATGAAACCATAAACTTAATTAAATTAAGTCTAATTACAGGACTGGTTGTTTTTTGTAAAATGTGATTTTAGTCAAAAAATAACAACACATACATTTAGATTAATGGAAACATTACCATGACAACACATTCAATCGTTCAGTCACATGAAGATGTAGGATGTAGCGTCTCCAATAAAAGCTCATCTTCAAGATTAATTTTTCCTCTTCTGAGACATTTGGGTGCTTATCAAGCTTTCCATCAATTCCAATGTTTTTTTTTCTGAGAATTTCTTGTGGCATTGTTTTCCACAGAAAATAAATAAATAAGTAAAGCGAGCTTTAAGCTTCAGACCCTCAATCACACGGCTCCTCTTTGTCCCCACGCAGTGCCCATGGCATGCCCTGACGTGCTTTCCCACTGACTTCCACCAAACAGTGAAGGCCAGGGCCAAAATAATTTGTATCTGTTCAATAAAACATTAAAGCCCATCATGCCATGTCCTGCTCTCTTTCCCTCTCCCTCTTCCCCTCTCCCCTGCTCTCAAAGGTCTTGTTAATGTTTCAAAACTGCACATAAGACAGACCAGCCAGACGATTAATTTGAAAGATACCCACAGGGTACCTGCAGGATTTCTTCTTACTCTTCTTGCTTCTGTAGTGTTAACACCTAGCTTTCTTCAGAAATGAAGAGTGGAGGGGCGGCAGGCCAGGGAAGGGGGGGAGAGCATAAAGCGTACAAAGTGTACCCTGCAGTTATGAAACAGAGCGCTTTTCAAAAACAGCCGTTTGATATGTGAAATACGGTGAAGCAAAATGGGTTAAATGTTTTAAATGCAGCAGTTTTTATTGGTAAGAAGGTGATGATTCTGCATATCCACACGAAGCTGTGTTTTCTTCGCCGTATCACTCCTAATGACATCATTACCGCACTGATCTTCACACATTTCTCCATTTTCATTGCTTACATAAGATGTTGTATAGGCTGCTGTCCTGCGTTTGAGCCAAAATAAGCTTTCGAGTGAATATTTGACCCGATTAAATTCAATACATTCAAACAGGCTCGCTGACTCGTGGAAAGCAGCCTTGAAATATTTAAGATAAATACAGAGAAATTATATTTGTAATGCATGACACGCAGGTCAGAAGTGGTCAGTATCCTCAAATAAAAAAGAGAAAACAGATTTTCTCTCAGTGAAGCCTCGAATGTGCTCTAACACTTATTGACACAGTTCGTCCGTACGGGTTTGGTTATTCCACAGTTCCTCTTTGAAAACATCTCTAAATGCTGAGCTATGAAAACTAATGCAGGGTGCATTCATTTTAGATAAACAGTCTAAGCCTGGCTGAATAAATGATTTATTTAAACTCATAAATAATTTCATCCAAATATCCCAGAGCACTTTTTGCCTCATTGTACATCATTTTCTGAGTATGCTAGATGAGCCCTCATTTATTTTCCACTATCACACCATGTCTCTTGTAAATATGTATACTGGTCTTTCTACTTATTTATTTTACAGATCTGATTTTAATATTTCATTCTCAGCATAAAGTTCTATTTGTTTCCAAGGGCATGATACCATGAAATAAATATCAGAAGTATAATTCCCAGTCTTAACATATTGGAGCACATGAATCATTTAAGAAGAACAGATTTTGTACATAAAGCCAAGGCCTAATTTTCAGAGCTGCACAGTCTGAAAATGTTAATCAGTAAACTCTGTGTTGTGTGCTAAAAGGCTGCAGCTTGACAGCACAGTTTAGGTGGATGACTGGAGGGTTGCAGGCTCGCACCATATGGTGACAAACCTGGTGATGCCGCCCCGAGCCGAGGATTTACTCTGGATTGCTTTAGTAAATATTCCTCTTAACTGAGTAACGATGAACAACGCAGACCTAAAAGGAGGATTAACTGCTTGGACAGAAATTTAGCAGCCGCTTTCACCCAATTATGCATAAACCTGCTCAAAGCTCTAATAGCAGCAACACACCACAGCTGACTGGAATATGCTTTTATTGAATGCTTCGAGCAAAGAGCTGCATCTGATGTTGTGATGAAGATTAGCTATTAAGATAGTCTTTGGGGGACACAGTGGGTATTAATAAATATTATGCCTCAAAGTAAGAATGCACACATAATCTGTGAAGACATAAAAAGTCAGCATACATTGAGCTGTGCAGCTGTGTAGTTGACTTTTCTGAGGAGCGAGTAGGAGGACGTGTTACAGTGCAAGCTAGCTTAAATGTGTGTGCTACTGTGAGGCAGACATTTTCCCGAGCAGCTTCTGCTGTATGGGAGGCTTCAGACACTGAGTGGGCTGCCAGAGCATTCACACATGTGGAGGAAACAAGTCAAAGCCTGCCCCGAGTTGGACACAACATCCATTTGACCAGTGCAAATGAGAAAGTGTTGAACTCCACGAGCAACATGCTACAGCAGCAAAGCTTTAAACACGCCAGGCTAAAACAAGTGTGTGTGTGCTCTGATACGAGCTCTGCACCGACTCAAACAGCCACACTCAGACCAAGTCAAGCATCTGGTGTGGAAACCGGTCCAAAACCGAAAAACATCCTTCCAGTAAATCCAGAGGTGCTCAGCAGATTCAGCCTAAATCAGAACACATCTGTGTGGGCGCGGCTGCTGATACAGTTGCTCCCCAGCCAAGTAAAACGCATCCTCACAACTGCAAAAGCAGAAGTTAAACTCAGTTTTTTTATGATGTATATACATACTATAAATATCTTCTATTTTCTTGGACTGGACGATGTATATTATTAAATTCAGACTGCCTGGGCTTAAGGTTGTTCATTCTGACTTTACACTTACTGAATGAATTAGAAAAGTTTTTTAATATATATATATAAAATCCTGCCATCACTACCTGCAGTCCAACAGGCTAAAGTGGCGCCCCTGCATCAGATGACTGTGCCCTAAACTATATATAATTTATTAATTTATTTTAAGTTCCAGTCACATGGGCTTAGAGACCAGCTGGTACCCCCCCCCCCCCCCCCCGCCCCCGCTGAGTGTCATTGTGAAATTTTGTCATAAAAGCAATCAATTTTAGTAACCGCTGGCAACCAGAGGCTGCTGGGAGACTAATTGGATGCTGAGGGTTGCAGTCACTAAATGAAACTGGCCTCAGAGAGGTTGTGGGAGTGGACCGAAAACCTTGGTGCGATGATCTGCTAGAACAGTGGTTCCCAAAGTATGGGCTGCGGCCCCCTGGTGGGCTGTGAAGGTACTGCAGTTGGGCCGCAGTAATAACAGAAACAGGATTTCCTGGTTTGTAAGTGGGCTGTAGCAATCATGACTTTGGGAACCACTGTGCTAGAAGGCTGCTGTGGTCGCCTGTAGCTTGCATGGCTGATGACCTAAGCAATCACAGGAAGGGTTTCGGTGCAGAAATGAACCGAGTTCATGTAGCATCACCCAGCAGCCGGTCAGAGGATGCACAGTTTTCCCAGGTTGCCAGGAGACCGTCGATCGGTCCCTGGGCCTGTGTGACTGAGTCACACTAATCTGATTCCACAGGAAACTACCAGGCCTTCGAGTCCATCCAGTCCATATGAATGAGTGTTTGTGGCTGTGCCATGAAACTGCATTTTTTTAAATACAATGCAAAGAAAGATAATCAGCATCAGTCGCTCCAGTCAGCAGCAGCTGTGGGATTGATGCTTCTGCCCTGCAAACTGTGCTGCACATTTTAAAAGGACTGCGATCACTTTTTCAGCACTTCTAAGTCACGAGTCAAACACAGATGGAGTCAAAACGACACTCGGTCATCTGAAAAATGATCTGAAGGACAAGTCGGGTTCTAATTATCTGTTGATTTAGTGAGAAGTTTGGCAGTGAACAGACATGTGATGCATTTTTAAAATAAAGGATTGGCTTGTGCTCGGTTTAAGCTGGACAAACACGTCTGGAATATCTCTGTAAATAAATGAAAACAGTATTGATCACCCTCCCAGACTGGCTGAGACAGAAAATACGGTTATTTCCAAAAATATTCCAATAGATCCCACATTCCCCTGGAGTAAAACAGGTAATCAAGTTTAACAAACATAACTAGCAGTTTTATAATAGTCAGCATAAGCACAGAGCATGTTAGACTGCAGCTCTAAATCCTGTCCACCATGAATTAAGCATCATTAGTTACTCACAGTTCCACCGTATCTGCTCAGCAGCTGCTGATCTGAAAAGGAAAACTATATGAAGTCTATGAAGAACTGCAGATTGTAAATCACTTATTGGACATTTTCCAGAGTGATATTTATGCTCAGCTGCATGACGAGAAATCAAATATTGCGATGTTCTCGCCTGCCTCTCAGTCTGATGTGTGAGTGCTGAATCGTTAAGTTCACAGCAAGATGTCTGCTGTTGTGTGGGACACGAGACGGCACCGAGTGCATTTACAGCAGCGCGAGGAGATAAATGCCTTTCCTTCCAAAAGGTTTACCACAGAGCCATCAACAAGAATCAACAGCGCTGAAAAAAAGCTCTCGAGTGTGCTCGTGCAGGACCGTCAGAACAGAAGGGTTATATCAATAAAGTTACAGTTTGGATGATTTCTGCTTAAAAGTCTGCAATTACTTCCTTTTCTCTGCAGACGTCTCAGAGCTGAAAGTCTGAGCGAAACACAAGCAAACAGCCAACTCTGCAAACACTCAACAACACACTGACTTTAATGTTGAGTGACTTTGAATAAGAGCCCAGAGAAACCAATCATGTTATTTATTAAACACACAGTTTGTTAATTAGAAATCAATTTAGCCAGCAGCCAAATCTGCTGTGCTGAGGATCCACAGCTGTGAACTTTGACCTTTACCAAGCCCCACTGAGAAAATCATTTCCTTTACACATTCATGTTTGAATAGATGAATCCATCAGTTCCACTCAGAGGCCGGGCCGCTGGTCCTGGATCTGTGTCGGTCTGCTGACCGCTCAGAGCATGAAGCTTGATACGGCTTCTATTAACAGAGCAGCACTGTAGCTGTGAACTGATCTGAGGTCAGTATGTTTGTGTGTGTGTGTGCTGTGGGGATGATGATGGGATATATATGATAGACACAGAGCCTGTCCCTGCTTTCTGTCACAGAAACACTGATTTTAGACCGTGTTCTCTGAAACCTGAAGAAACACGAAAACGTTTATTGAGGAACCTCACGAGGAACCATCTCCATAAAAATCTCATTTTCTCCCACTGACACACCTTATTGGACATTTTTATCTCTCAGTCTCAATCTTGTTACAGGCATCGCACCTTTTTTAATTTTGACTCTGCTGGTTTTAAATGTGCCCGGCGACAGACTGACAGCCTGTGTGTGTGTGTGTGTGTGTGTGTGTGTGTGTGTGTGTGTGTGTGTGTGTGTGTGTGTGGGGGGGGGGGGGGGGGGGGGTGATGGATTTATGTATTTTATTGTGAAATCTGCATCGGTCTGAGCTTCATCCACATTTATGTAAGTCACTTTGTGAGTCTGTGAAGGAGCTGATATTTCTTGCTTGGCTCTTGGTTGTTAGGCGTTGGTAATGACACGTTCCTGCTGTAACCTCTGCACCCCTGATGCTGACATTTGCAGCTATCTGACAATTAAACAGCTGAAGATGCTGAGCATCTGTGAAGAAGCCACCACACCTGGCACACCACAGAACCACATGTATGCACACACGAATGAACACAACTATTCCCATAAAAATGTCCGCTCTGCGCACACAGGCAGGCAGATTGTGCATTTGCAGATACAAACGCTCCAATTTTGGACTGATCATTAGTCTGAGTTCTGGTTTCAGCATCAGGAAAGAAGAAATTGACTTTTGAAGACAGCAATGAACCAGCTCCGGCACTCCGAATGTCTGAAAACGTTGAACAGCTCACCTCCAGAGGCAGAATCTCTGCACATTACATCAGTGTCCAAAACTAGAAAGCAGCTTTTGCCAGAAACCTTTCAGGGTCAGAGGCCTCTCTGTATATTTATATAGAAAATCCTTATTTTTAAAGCAAAGTTCAGAAAAAACTACAATTCACTTGCTTTCAGTGTTTGGATTATCAGCAGTTTCTACTTTGTATCGAGTCAATAAATAAAAGAGGTTGTGCCTTAAATCACAGCCGTTACCTCAGAGTGGTCTGTGGTTCATTTCCTTTAAACAGTCAAGTTTACTTTGCCTTTGGAGCATAAACGCAGCAATTATTATGAGCTCCATGGATGGATGATGTCATCATGGTTATCTCAGATTAGGGAGGAGCCTAATGGACGGTGGATGATGCTGGCATTAAGACACTAACACTGGAGCTTGATCCATACAGCTGCTGAGCTCAAGATTTAAACTTCCCAACAAAGTATCACTAAATGCGCTTAACAGCTTCATGCACAACATCCCACAAAGCAGACGTTTAATATGAAACATGCAGAGGTGTTATTGATAAATACATTCTGATATAATATAGGCCTGTGTTTGGTTGATGCCTGTAATTACACACTAATCATTCTGATACAAATATTCATACACCGACTCCCTCACAGATATTTCACAGTTCTGAAGTGAATGCAGGATATCTGAGTTTGATCACTTTGGTTCAAATGTTGAGCCTTTTTGGGAACAATATCGATCTTTTGGTTATTTTTCATACCACTAATCAAAGAGCTTCTGTTGCATAACAGGATCATTTGTTACTGTGTAACAAAGCTCTGTGCTATGGCCTCCATACAGTAAAAGACTGTCTTGTATCTTGGACATCATATTAAGACAATCCATTTGTATATTTGTAATATATTGACATGGGTTAATGTACATATCTAAACCCAGAAACCCAGAGCTGTGGCGTCCCTCTACATGTATACAGATTTGGTAGAAATGATAAAAGCACATCTCAGGAGCAGGTAAACAAAAACTGCATTTCTTCCAGTGATGTTTGTGTCAGACGAGCATCACTGCAAAAATGCATGTTTGTTCTTTAGTTTGGCTTCGTGTGCTGAGAGCTCTCTGAGCCACTGAGCTGTATATGAAGGGCTAAATGTCAAGTATTTTAAGTTGAGGGCACTCAGGATGACTGGAGGATATTAGGAAATTAATTACCCTGTAAAGTACATTTTTATGGCAGTGAGAAACTGACACGTTGATTAATGAGCCCGAAGGTGTTTGCTTGTAAGAATATCAATTAATTTTTTACATCCAAGAGGAGTCATTAACATGAATGAGAAGACCTTGACTTAGCAAAGCCCACAAACATGCAGGGACCCACAGCACGAACACAGGGAGAGCAGAGCGAGAGAGGGCTGCACGGCGGGATGGCAAAGCTCCAGGTCACATGCTCGGCCCACCCCGGACGGCTTCCCCTTCTGCAGCGCTCCACATCAAACCCACATGCCGTGCCAATTAGCAACACAAATGAAGCATCGGGGCCATGCACTACCCTCTTTATTTACCTCTTTAATGAAGCCCAATCATCACCTTCATTTCCCTCTAAAAGGACAAAGCAGGGAGTAAGAAGAGCCATGTGAAGGTAAAATCATTCGAATATATTAAAGGCAGGTAACACCCCCAAACAAATGTTCTGTTACTGGAAGCCTTAACAGGTCCTCACATATGAACCATCTTTTCCCCTCTCACCTGATCCTCTGAATTTAGCTTCCAGCTAGGGTTAAGAAAACCTTCCCAATGCGTTCTGATTATTTCAGATGTGCTCAAGGTTGCATCTTGGGAATGCAGTGGGTTTTAAAAACTGTCTCAATTACGATGGCGTGCAGGTTGGTAGATGGAGAGGTGGGCTACACTGGCCTCGGCAGGTCATCGGGGAGGTTTCCTCTGTGGCTCTGACAGTACAATGAAGAACAGGCCAGGTATCAAGGGCAAGCTGTTTCTCAAGACTACAGCACCAACTGTTTTCACCTGCCCTCACACTCGACCCCCTGCTGCCTCGCTCTCTAAAACAGAGCAGTTAAAAGCACAGAAGAAGCTGAAGGAAATGCAGGAGGCCTCTCTGAAAGACACGAACATCCTTTACAACAGCAAAAACAAAGCAGCTCTTTCCATTGATCTGCAGCTGCTGTTAAACACTCAAATAATATAGTTTTGATTAAAGCTTCATGCATACAAAAGGTAACTTTTTTTGAATGTGACAAAATGTATTTGATCTACAGACAGATTCCTCCATCAGCTACGACTCAGTGATGTGAAGGCTCTGAGAGGTGCAGGAATCACAGACTACAGGCTGGGACACAGACATGCTCCTCTGAGGTTTAAGAGGAGGCGTCAGCTATACAGCAAATTATATCACCACTTAATACGCAGATCAAGGACATCTAAATCCTTTGACAGACACTTTTACTGTATTACTGTAGGTACTGTGGTGCACTTCATCAGGAAGCATGAAAATCATTGATGGTCCAGCAAATCAGTTACTGCAATCCTGAGATCCTGTGATTTCCAACTACTGGAGCACAAGAAGAAATAACACGAGACAGCTGTTACTGCTTTGTTGTACCTGGTGCAACATCAGGGCAACTTCTTGGTTTCTGTAAGTTGTACATGTAAAAAAAAAAAAAAAAAAACACAGAAAAATGGTTCTAAGTACAGCCACATCATCAAGAGTTTAATGCAATGATATTTTTTATGAATGAATAACATTCGCAGTCCCCCACAGGTACACAAGGCTTCCTTTGGTCTCTGCTATGGGACGCTGGCTGTGAACTGCCGGCTCATTCCAGCCTGATCAGTTTCTGTCTTCGTGTCTGACTGCCAACAGATTCAGATCACTGTGGCAATGAAGCACACGGTAACCTCCTTCCAACCAAAGAATTGGTGGTTGCTCAGTGATGGCACTGACCCCCCCCAATCGCACCAATGATTGCACAGATTTCCTGTTGGGAGGCAATTTATCTTCAAACAACTCAGACTGAACTCAGACTGACTGTGAAGGTTGGTGAAGGTTTGCAAATAATTGTTGACAAATTGCCAAAAAGCTGCAATCTGAATTGTCTGCAACGCGTCTCCTTCAGTGGGGGATTTGACTCAACTGGTTGCCAGGTGGTTGCTCTCTGAGGTTCTGGCGGCACTCTAAATATAACCAGTTAATGTGAATTTGTGTTTAATGTATATTTCTGTGCATGCAGACGTCAACAGATTTGCAGTTTTCACAGATTTATTGCAGTTATCGTGATATTATGACAGTTTGCATGTAATTGCCAACGTGACCTGATTCAATAGCTAACAGACCGACTCCGTCTTATCGCCATCTTAATGCAACAAAGTGACTTTGAAGACAGCGACTGACTGCAGGTCGTCTTTCTTTGAAGCAACCGTCTCAAAGACAACAAGACTACAAGTTCAGAGCTCACGTCTCCAACGCTGCCTCACTGCTGTGATTCGTTCCTGAGTGATCAAACCGAACCATCACTAAACCACCGCATCACCACACTTTGCATTATGTACATGACACAATATGTGTGGTATGTGAACTACAGGTGCTATAAAGGCTAATGAAGGTTCATTGTGAGCGTGTATCAGGAAGCTGCACTCAAAAGATGCTGTTTTCTTGTTTTGTATTCCTCATGTTCCCAAATCACTACAACATCATGCTGACCTATCATGAGACCGCTCTTCTCACTCCTGTGTTCTTATTATTTTATATTTATTATCAGCTGGAAGTAATCAGTGATAATAAATGGAAACATGCAGGCTGTAAAAATGTAGTTTTTTCATTTTAATTTATTTTCTGGTATCAAAGAAATGTCTGTCACATCTACAGCAGAGAAGCTCTGCTTTTGAATTACTCCATCTGCTCTTCTTCAGGCTGTCTTGAGCCCACACTGCTCCTAAGTATGGTATATATTTTTATGGCATCCATCATCGGTGGAGATCCACAGACAATAGCCACAGTATTACTCACACACTGCAAAACCCGCCATCTCTTGATATTATGCTTGTTTGTGTCTCCATCACTGTCAGGGGCCTCTCCACTTGTAACCCTCTGCAGACAGCTCCTGGGGGCCAGGTGTTACCTACATGGAACGATGGTGCAAAGCCATCTTAAATAAGCAGATACTTTAGCGGGGCCCTTGGTGCAGCATGGGATCATTATTTTGAGGTGGGAAAATCCAGTTTGACAGATGAACCGCGGCTGCCGAGAGACACATCACTGATACGCCATATAACAAGATCTCAGAAGAGGGAAACAGCGACTCGTTACATATCAAAACCGGGCGGGAGGAAGGATTTATTTGTGTTGTTACGAGGGGTGATGATTCCATTTCATGGACGCCAAAGCCGTGCACACGGCAGCCACGGGTCCAGGGGTATTATCGCTGGCCCCGGCGATGAGCTACAGAGTCCAAGGCAACTCACCCCCCCTCCACCCTCCAAACTGGGAATACGACGGGATTGGCAGAGAGGCCGGAGTAATTTAATGGGCGAGTCACTCAGGTGTTATTAAAGTGTGCCTTTTGCTGCAGGGTGGGAGCAGTGCTGTGCTGTTAAAGAGCAAACTTCAAAATGACCATTTGGTTCTTTATTCTCCTTCAGATGCTCAACATTTCTCTACTCTCTGCATCCAGGAGGTTACTGAACACATTCAGTCTTTTCACCACCTCTGACGTGGTCCACGAATAATCACACGTGTCTTTCTTAAACTCCACTAAACTAAAACATAACATCTGCAGGAAGGTCAGCACCCAAAGCCTTCGTACATTAGCTTTTAAATGTGAAAACTGTAAATTGTGCTTGTGTGTAATAATGTGTGTTGAAGCTAAAGCTGAGCAGAGCAGCTCCAGGGCACCGAGGAGGCGAGCTGCAGCTCGGGCTCTGCCTTTGAGTTCAGCCTGAGCTGTCACTCTGATGGACGTTAGCGAGCTGGATGCTGGGCGCGTTAAAGAGCCACGAAATATTAACTGGTTACAGACTGAGAGTCGGTAAGTTCACGGGTACACAGTAGCATTACAAAGGGGTGTTTTCTCATGACTCTCCCAGTACTGTGGGCCACACTGATTTAATGGCAGTAAAAAAATCATATTAAAATGAAAAAGTAGTTATTTAATCCTGCTGATCCACCCCCATCAGATCTGTCCTAGACAGGACCAGGATCACATCAGTGTGTGGGGAGCAGGTGGAGGTATGCTCTGGAGAGAAGAGGGTGTGTGTGTGTGTGTGAGAGAGAGAGAGAGACAGGTGCAGTGGTAAAGGTGAGAGGAGTACAGGCGGTGAAGGTGGATGAGTGTAAACACCTGAGGTCAACCATCCAATAATAAAGAAGAGTGCAGCAGGGTGGAGTGGGTGGAGGCGAGTGTCAGAGTGAACGGGAAGGCTGATAGGACGGCAGCGAGACCTGCTGCGACGGTCTGGAGACGGAGGCTCTAACACAGAGACAGGAGGCCGAGCTGCAGAGGTCGTTGTTGGGAGTGGATCAGAGGGACGGCTCAGGCCGAGCGGGTTGGAGGAGTGAGGCTGAGATGGTTTGGATGTTCAATTTGGAGCTTCCAAGCAGGAGGAAAAGAGGAAGATCACAGAGAAGGTTTGTGGATGTAGTGATGGAGGACATGAAGGAGGGCTGAGGGGACAGAGGAGGATGCTGGGATGTGAGATGGAGGCAGATGATGCACAGTGGTGAGTGCTAAAGGGAGCAGACAAAGACAGAAGCTCCAACAGTGTTGATGGTAGATTAGAAAACAGTCATGAGCTATTTTTGCTGCTTCTATAAAGAGTACTGATAAATATTGAAAGTATTGATAAAGCTGATGGCAGTGTTCAGTTTGGACACCTCCAAAAACGATTCCAAATGACCAAAACATCCAACTGACAGACACACAACACATCTGCTTGTTATAAACTTTGCCATTGAATCGTTGCAGCCTTTCAACTTCTAATTCCTTTTAACATCTGCTTTCAAACACTCTCTTACCTTCAATTAAACTGGCAGGCCCTTTGATTTAAGTTGCAAGCTAAGAAAAAAAAAACTTAGTGTATCAATCAATTTGCCTCACTCCTTTCATTTATAAAAACATGCAGAATATACTTTGGCACCTGATGGTGGGGGAGCAAGGCTAAATCAAAGCGTATTAATAATTAACTCTAATTAGCGGCGTGTGGGAGAGGTGTGACACCTGCTTCGATGGCAGCGCTCCTCTCCTTCCTGAACCTCTGCCTGTTCTCGAGATCATCCGCCGTGAGAGATGACAGACTCCAGAGAGAGGAAGACAAACGCTTCACGGAGGAAAGGTGCCGGGTTAAAGAGGCACCGCTGACTTTTTTCTACCTTCTTTTCATTTAGTTTGTTCAGCTGAAGAAACTCAGAGAGAGGGAAACAAAGACAAAGAGACAGGAAGAGCAAAGATTGAGAAAAATGTGGAGCCATTTGTTACAACTTCAAGTTAATTAAGGAGCTTGTTGCGAGATGACGGGGGCACCTGCATGGGCAGGTTTTAACTGAGCAAGAGCATTACAGGGGCAACTGCTGAAAAAAGGACCTGAAAGGAGCCTTAATTAATGTCTCAGCAGGGGTGGAGGGAACACTGAGATGGAGCTAAAGCCCTCACAGGCCCACATTCAAACTGGAGCTCTTCTAGCTGGGAGAGAATCTTATTTCAGAGTCTTGCATCATCACGGATTATCTAACAAGCAAAAGTGTCACTAAGCCGATAAACATCTCTGGGACCTCGAGGGGTAAATTAGTCTCCTTCCTCACACTCAAAGTGTAAAAAGTATTAGAACAAAATAAAATGTCTTTAAAAAGCAGGAACGCGCCTTCAATGAACGCTTTAATTAGAGGAGTGTTTGCACAGAGCACCAGATCCTCCATTTCCACAGATGCAATTTGCTAACAAAGACAATTCATCTCATATTTGTAGGGGGGGGAAATCTGATTACAGCGAGCACTTTGACCCTCTGCGCTGTGATGAATCGGGGAAGTCACGCATGCGGATTTTGATTTATCTTTCTGACCTTTTGTATGCAAAGGAGACACGTTCGGTAGAACCATAATGTGACACGTCAGAAAAAGAGGTCAGGCCTGTGAGAAAACAAGCCTCCCGCTTTCCTCTGACGACTCCATTGTTTTACCTCTCAGTTTTATATTGCTGAGCACTGGAAGTTCACATCGCCCCCAAATTCAAATTCTCCACGTGAAACAATAAAAACAGCATTTACAGGTACAGTTGTTCAACCTGACACGAGTGAGCGAGAATAAAAAACAGGATTTCCTTTTGCTGTGAAGGAAACGTTCAGCTCTCTGTGGGCGTCTCTGTAAACGCTAGAAACAACAAAAAAATCCATAAAGTTTTTTTATGGTTTAAAACGAGCTCTTAGTGACACGTACGCTCGATTTTTTATGTAAACGACGATACGTGCAGTTTTCATAAAGTCTGTAAAGTCAAGAATGCTCCAGCGTCAGGCAGGAGAGACACTTAATGCTCCGAAGGTTACATAAAAACACTCGTTAACAGCGGTGACGGTGTTACTACAACACCTGAACTCATCACGTGATTCTGCCCCAAACAGCAGCTGTAAATTATGATGGCAGATTGACTTTTTAACAGTTCACCCAGTTTAATATACACACTAGATGTTTATTCATTTTATTAACATTTTTAAAGGTTTTTTTGCATTTTTTTGATTCCTTAGAATAATGATACCATCAGGGCTGTTACCCAGAAGCCTCGTGATCACTGTGCAGTGGCACACGGTAAACATGAGGGGGAAAGAAAAGCAGATCAGGATGAAGATGGTGCTTCTGGTGGCTGAAGATGAGGAAACTGAAACCACCGGAGTCACTGTGAGAGAAGCCGAGAGAGACCACTAACAACAGCTGCCTATTTATTAGCCCAATGAAGGTGGGTGTTTGCTGCAGCCGTGGTGCAGGTGAGATTGTGGATCGCCACTTTAAGCGAATCCATGCCATCCAGAGCCAAAGTCAGCCGGCCCAAGTCTCGGTCACGAATGGTCTGAGAAGGACGCCAATGTTGACATTCAATCTCAGTCCGCTGTTTTTTCTCAGTGTCTGCTCTTGATTGAAAAATTGTTCCCATCAGCTGTCCTTCCTAGACAACGAGAACAATGGGAAAGAACTCAAACTCATTTCTCATCTTACTGCCGCGGCCATTAAAACGTTATACTTCACTGCAATAATCCCATAAATATTTCCTGCTTTGTAGGAGACGGCCTTACAGATCCACCAGTGTACTACTAGAATAACTGCTTCCATCTGCCTACAGTTCAGTTCTGTTTCAGCCGTGGTTTCTGGGTGGTCAATGGGTCCTAAGGTGCAGGACACCTCAAGCAGGAGGCGGAGCTAACTTCTTCAGTTTATCCTTTATCATTTAGTACCAGTGAAGGGAGGATGTCTCACATGCTAATCCAGCATCATGTTCATCTATTACAGCATCAGCACAATGAAAACTGGTGTTCTCGTGACTTTACACTGCACAGGGGCATCATCCCAGTGTATAATATAATATAATATAATATAATATAATATAATATAACATAAGGACAGAGCTCGGTGGTTGTATTCAGCTGAAGGGCTGTCGTTGAGTCTGAGGTCCAGTCCAGGCCAGTGTCCAAACACAGGAAATGTGATGTAATTATAACTTTGTTTCTTTATGGACTTTTTGTGATAGTTTCCTTGTTTAATTAATAAAGTTATCGTTCACATTCTGTCCTTTCACGAGGAACCGGGGCCTCAAATGGTTTCTGGTTTAAACACAACAAATGGAAAAATCACGAGCTCAGAAACAGTTTCTATGTTTTTGTAACTTCATGTAAACGTTTCAGCAATATGAGCATTATTCTTCATATTAAATTGCAAATCCGAGCTGGATTAAGAAGAGATGTGTTTACATGTGTGTGAGTCTGTGTGTATGAGGGGATGGCAGCAAGCATTTTAAATATTTATAGCTGTTTTTTTTCTTTGCCATACTTCAAAAAAGGCGACAATAAGCGGGGTTTCAGGGGGGTGCATCCTCTCAGTGGGGAGGTCTGTGGAGACAGTGAGGGGGAGAAAGTGTCCTGTCATAATTAAACATGCATGGGTATTTTTTTCAGATGCTGTTTGTTCCGCTGGCCTGGGTTTTGACAGGACGCCAAAACAAGCCCAGGTGGAACAGAGTGTGCAAACAAGCTTGTGAGTACAGGCATGAAACACACAAATTAGCACCCAGACCAGATGAATGCGCAGGTTCTGGGATCGGAGCCAGGACGGCATCCCATGATCACACAGCCAAGTCAGGTGAAAGTAAACAGAAAAACGAGGTGTGTGTTTCTCCAGGTAGATCGAGCACATATCCCTCATTCATCAGGGATAAATGGGGAAGAGCGAGGTATTCGCTGGGTTAAAAATATGAGATTTTAGCTTTCAGCATTTATCCAGCTCTGCTCTGTAATTGATACGAGAGTTTGAAATGTTGGTCAGCAGGCAGCAAACCTTCTGTGGATACAGGCCTGCCAAGACTAAAAGAAAAACAATAACAAGCCAGGATACGCTGGAAAGACAACAGATGGATGAGAGTCCGGTGATGGATGTGATGGGTGGTGGAGAGGTAGAGAGGGGAAAAATTAGGTGGGAGAAATGGACAGAATGGAAGGAGAAGGGAGACGGGGGAGGGAGCGAAGGAGCCTGAGAGAGAGAGAGTGGTCGGCCGCGAGTCCCACAAGAGAAGCCGTGAAGTAAAGCCGAGTGAGCGAGCGGTCCGCAGACATCTCACAGGTTTTGTTTTTTTCCAGGCCGGACACTTCGGAGTGCACGTTAGGCCCCCGAGCGGCTCCAGCCGAGGCACTTCTGACATAAGCAGCCTCCCAAAGATGAACAGCATCACCTCAGCTACAGTTAGAAGGTCGAGAAATTGCTCCCACTGCACATGGCCCTCCTTCCCCTCACATCACGTGACCTCTCCTCTGCACAGAGATGTTTCCCTTCTTTCGCCGCTCCTCTCTGGCCTCTCCAAAAGGCAGCTTTTACACTTCTTAACTCTTCCACTTGGTGGGACACAGAGACCAGTGCAGCACAGCAGACTTTTTTCCACATGAGTTTACCCCGTTAAGGCTGTTCTAAAATAAAGCCCTCTTAGTCACACATGAGCAGAGGCTGAATTATGGATGGGGCCTCAGTGATGAAGTTGTGGGGTATCTTAATGACACGCAGCACGTCCAACATGGCTCCCAAGCTGCCGTGAATTAACGAGCTCTCATAATTAAACTGAGTAAAGAACAAGCTGAGTCATCAATAAGTCATCACTGGGCTGTGTGCACCTCTGTTCCTCCCTCACAAACACCCACTGCATAACTAAGATACTGTTACTGGACTCCAGTGTATAACCAAAGGTGAATCTTGGATAACACCCCTACTGACGTGTTAAAACTGCACGTTTATAACGTGGATAAGGCATGTAATAGCAGTTCCTGCTCCTTTAGGCTTTGTGGAACTTGATCAGCTTGGAAGTCAGCAGCTGATAACACGTGAAAGCAAAGAGGAGACTGGGATCCACGTCCATTAATTCACATTAGAAAGCCAGAATGCCTCTGTCCTCAATACGTTTGCATCCAACATTCATGTCTCCTTTTTATGCTTTTATCACCTTGGATCCGCCTGACTCAGCCAACCGTGTACACTCGTCCCTTTTCCTGCCAGGAACATCTAGCAGGTCCCGCCAAAGTAAAACATCCTGCGCTGCACTGTGTCTGTGACTTTAAGTGACACGAGCGTGGTCGAGCGTCACGCTGCTGATGGATAACAAACATTTACGGAGGCATTTTTCTAAATGCTGCTTAAAGTCTAGAAAACAATACGAGTCTTTTAGTGCGTGAGATCAATCGAGCCCAGTTCTTACAGTGAAGGAACAGCGCGGTGTTTCAATTACAGCGGCTCCTAAAGCACGTCTAACGAGCCTCTGCCTGACTGCAGGCCTCACGGCCGACAGGCTGCAGCGTGTGAACACAGCGCGGGAGTCAGGATGATTGAACTTGGCTGTCTTCAGGGAGGGGGGGTACATGTGCTAATCCTAATCAGGACCTGTTCCCTGCCATGTAATGGAGCAGGAACAACCCGAGCTCTGCGCTGGACACGCTGAGGCTACATTAGTGAATAATGTTTTCCAGCACGGGACACCGTTTCTGTTACGCTCGGCATGCAGGAGGAAGAGGAAGCTGTCACTGTGAATTAAGCGCACAGCATGCCATGCAAACATATCTTGTGTAATTGGAGTAAAAAAGTGAGCGAGGGGAAGAAGGGGGACAGGCTTTTTAAAATAACACTCGTCTGCTCTGCATGTTGGAGACATTATGAAGCTTTTAGCAAACTGTCAACCTTCAGGACCGGAGGATTCTTACACTCGGTCCTCCGGAGGCTGCTTTATTTACTCGCTCTGCCAGAAAAAGCCTCTGCTGGTATCTGCTCACTCTGAGCACTGCTGCAGTGTTTCTGTCGGTAAAAAATGACCAGTTTACCTGATTATATCGACAGCTCTGCTGTAAAATCTCCTGGCATTAGAGGTCAGAAACACTATGTTTTCTTATTGTCTCGCTGAGTTCACTTCCATCTAGAAGAGAGTAAATCTCAGAGCGGAATCACTTTTCTGACAATAATCTATAAATTATGCACTGCTTGTGTTTGAATTGAGAAAGGCTTTCATATCTCTTCCATTAACTCAGATTAAGATTTCATACTGATGCTGGGGAGAATGCTAGCAATATCCCCGTCTCATTTCAATGAAATTTTTATTAGTGCTTTTTTCTGTAGTACACTCCTATTGGGATGTCTGTGAATCTGAAGCTTGGCTTTGGACATGAACTCCCCTCAACCTGCCTGCCAGCGGCTCTGAAGGTTTCAATATTTTATGGGCTCGGGCTAACTCAGCCGTGAGATTCCAGCTGCAGAGATTTAACTCTAATGTAAAAATTGTGAACGGATGAAAACTGGGATGTCATAAGTAATACATCTGTTCCAAGAGGGGTCATGGTTACCATTCTTCAGAAAAGAAAAAGAAACAGCTAATAATAAAATGAGATGAAGATAAATAAATAAAGGAACAGAGGGGAAAAAGGCATTTAAGAATGAACACTCTCCTCCATTCTTCCTCTTTGTGTGTCTAAAATGAACGACCTAAAGCTATAGGACTAAAATATATCAGCCTTAATCTCCCAGCGCTTCACAATTGACTCCTGATTGTGTGCACTCTTTACCCCTTTTTGTGCAGCCATCAATAAAACTGGTCCCCTAATGTCATCCTTCTGAAGAAATGGGCATCACGCCACTTACACTTTATAGGCCAAATCCATTTCTTTGAGCGTCTCGCCTTTTTCTTTCTCCCTATCCTGACGGAATCCAAAGCATTTGGAAAATCTGTCTATTCAGCATCAGCGTCCCGGCACATTTTTCCCCAGAACCGGCCGAGGTCAGATGAGATGGGTCTGATGAACTTTCCCATTTCTCCCATCCCTGCAATCTATAGCTTTCTCCCTGGAGCCATATGTTGTCCAGTGTAGTCAAGACTGCTTGTAATGGCCCTGCTAACAATGCACTCTTTGTGCTGGATAAGGAAAGGAAAAAGCCTGATGCCGGGGGGCGAGATGCAGAAGAAACACTTTTTGTGCCTGCTTATATATCTTTTTTTCGTTCCATTATACAAGTGGACTCTGCTGGAAAGATTTGTCTTGACAGTAGTTTAGCATCACTCCACATCGCCCTCCATGAAAGATTAAACTATTGAAATTGTCATAAGCATAGATGGCAGGCTCATCCTGCACTAACACATTTGTTGGTTAGTTGTTGCAGTTCCTTTCTTTTATTGGGAAACAGATAAATTCATCCACAGGTTCCCTCAAAGGTGCTCACACTTAGTGAAGCGTCCATGCCTCCCTCACACCGTATTTATCGCTTCTTATTACCAATAATAACATTGCTCCTTTGGGAGCTCAGGGGTAAGTATGCCCCCTAGCACTAAAGCCCTTTTACAGACTCACTGTATTGGACTGGATACACTTCTTGTACTTGCAACATATCCACTACTGAATATTCTCATGAGAGATTTTCTGCAACTGCAACCACATGATTTTCTCCTGCAGTAATCTGTAATTATTAAAGAACTTCAGACTGTAAAGATACTGAAATTATTGCTCATGCATGTTTAAAAGAAACACAGCTTCAGCATTAAATCCTTTTACAGTACCTAGAAGATTCCTGCTTGTTCCACTCAAGGAATTTTGATGATTTTTAAATGGGTATTTGTGCTGTTGAGTGTACTATATATTCATATATTTGTATTTAGGATTACAAACTCCAAATGTTCACTGCCAGGTACAATCAGCTGCCTGCACAGTGCACACAGCCCAGTGAGCTCAGTCTGTTACTGCATGTTACTGTGTTACTATTAAAGAAAGAGAGGTGGGGATTAATGAAAACTAGCAGCAGAGATCACGAAAACAGGACCAAAGAATATCAGAAGGCTAAATTACTGAAATAATAATAATAATAATAATACGTTCGTACAAATGAAAATCAAATTTGCAAAGATAGATAAAAAGATAATTAGTGCAAAATAAAAACTGCACAAAGAGTTAAAGTAAGTGGATCAAGGTAATTAATTAATGGTAATAACCGGTAACCTGAAGTAACCACTAACAGCTGAAACAGTTACACAGCTGTGATGAAAGGAACTTCAAACAGTAACAAACTAACAGTTTTAAAAACTGTCATCATTAAACTGATAAAATGCAGTAAATAAAACTTTAAGCTGATTGTCTAATTGATAAATACCATAAATAGTTTAAAGCGGTAATAGCTGAGGGTAAATGAACACACTACTGAGATGGTTAGAATAACGTAAGGGTAATATCAGATCAATAATGAGGTGAAATTAATTCATAAACAGGTAGGTGAGAAAAATTCAAATGATAGGCAGTGGAAATAATTAGCTTCATTTATTAGTTGAAGCTAAGTGTTTAATTAAAATGAGCTAAACACAAAACAATAATAACATGCACGATTATGATGGCGAACAGAAACAACATGTCGTGTAAAAAGCATTTATTAATGGAATAACAGTCAGGATTTTTGGACATATGAAGCGTGTGATGGATTTGCTATTAAAGCATATCTGTGACATTTCTATGAGGACTCTGCCCTCTGCATCCTGACATGTGCTTCTAATTTCCGTTTGATGGCATTAATAAATAAACAGGACGTGGAAAAAGGTAAAACCAGGATAATTCTGATTGTACCAGAGCAGATGCAGAAGCCTTTGGAGCTGCCTTGTAATTAGAGCACTGTTGGCAAATATAATGGCAGAGTGGATCCAGAGGCCGAGCACGTAAATGTGGAGGTCAGTGTGTAAACACAGCTCATTGTCTGGGACACGCTTGTTATCTAAAAGTCGTTTCCATCGTTAACAAAGAAGGACACACGTCTCCTGTGGGAGCAGACAGCTCCGGGGTTAAAAGACACATGCTGAACTATCAATAACTTCCACTGACTGTATACTCTGTAATTAGGAGCATAATCAATTATGAAATCGTTTGTTCTGCCTCTGTGACACGATGACAATGGGCTGTGTGTAAATCTGCATACAGTAAAATATACAGTAAAGCCGCAGAGCTGCGAGTGCCTGCAGATCATCGTGTCAGTAATGAAGCGTTTGTGAAGCGAGGCTCGGCGTTCCTGTGACAGAGAGGAACTTCATCGTTTGACCTCTCCATCGCTGAACTGCAACTGATGAGCTTAATCGTCAGCTGTCACTTCCTATCTTAATTAATCCTAATAGACTATTGATGCGACACAACTGTTAGGCTTTATAATTAGTATTGCAGTTTAGACCGGATAATCTAACAGGGCAGTCCAATTACTCCAGAGGAAATAGAAAGCTGTGAGGCAATAATTATGAAACAGTCAGTGCACAATAAAAAAAAAATCCATGCATACATTAAACAGTAAATGACAGAACACTACCTTTGCTAATCTCATCAGCCATTCAGTGTATGAGAGGCGACTAATTGAATTGATTGCTGCTATCGATAGCAAACAAATCTGTGGAGCTGTCCATGCTCATATAATCTGACCTGATTCCTTCAGCTGTCACTATCTGTGAGAACGCTGCCACGCTACGCTTCTCTAAATCTGTCCAGCCAGGCCATTTACATGTCTTTGTGCTTCCATGTTGATAGGGCAATTAATAAAATATATGTTAATAGGAGCTTAATTGTTTTCCAGCAGCAGTTTGACAGGGCTGAGGCAGAGGAGACGTGTCAGCGATATGAAATGCGTGGCGACTCTCAGCAGCGTAGCCCTCAGCCTGACATATGGTCTCCTTTCCAGGCTTTAACTGTACCACATAATAGGAGCCTGCAGTTTATTTCTGAAACATTAGTGATGTCACTACTCCTTTTGTCTCCTCAAGACAATAGCTGCTGTCTCTGCCTCGCGAGCAAGACAGCCCCCACCACCCCACACCCCCTCCCCAAAACCAAAAGATCACATCTGAATAACAACAACAACAACAACAACAACAACAAACGCTTCCACACATCTCAGTTACACACACACTGTTACATTTAAAGCTGTTTTATTTGTCTTAGCAAATCAGCTGGTTTAAATTAATTAAAATTGGATTATATAAAATCTTCCCTGTAAATGCTTTTTATGATGTTTTTATATATATTAAGAAAATTAACACTCAGCTTATTTAAAAGCAGCCGACTTCTGTTTGTGAGTGTGTCAGTAAAATTAATCTGTGAAAACAAACTAAAATAAAAGTGGGAGAATAAAAGCAGCCTTTTTACTTCTTTAGGAGGCGGCTCATTGAGCAGCCAGTATAAAGGCTTTCCTATCACTGCTTATTTGAACTCGTTTCTGAGGCAAAGCTGTGTGTTTGAGTGCAGGCCCATGCCAAGTGATTCATACACAAATGACCTGAGGGAGGCAGCAGTGCAGCGAACAAATGTGAGCACAGCATCTCACACTCTCAGTGCGCTTTAAAGGCCATTTACATAGTGAAATCTAATTACCCGAGCTCTATGAGAGAGTATTTGATCTCAATCTTAAACAGCGCACAACATATTATTAAGAAGAAGAGAAAAAGAAAGGAGGGAGGGAGACTTTTGTTAGATGAAGGTGGCTTACTGAACAGAGGAATCAGCTTGTACACAATTCAGCACTCCCTTTTTAATTATTTTCCAGCGTAGATGAAAAGGGAAGAACACTGATTTATTTGTGTCCTGGGAGACAGTGTGGGCTTTTGAGCCACGGAAAGCAAAAAGAGGGAACTTGGGTGGACAATGCCGGGAGAACAAAGTCTCTCTCATTCTGCTTTTTTCTGCTTTAAGGGAAATCAGAAGTTCTCAGTGTTGCTCTGCTAACGTCACGTCTGAGCAGCAGGTTTTCACCTCAAGTGCCAACACGCAACTCCCATTATCAGAGCCATAAATCATCGGCTCTCTGTGAAGGTCAAACATTTAGAACGTTATTAGCTTAGAGTTTCTGCTAACATGAAGAAAAAGACAAACTAAGATATTAAAATAAAAAGCTCAGCTAAAGGCATCCATAATGTAAACATTAACACCATCTCTAACTGACTGCCGTCAATTATTTCAGCTTTTTCAAACACGCACTCATTTGTAATACTTTGAAATCAATCATATACGTGTTGGTGTCACGATAACTTATCACACACGTACGATGCTTTTCATCCCATTCCAGCTCATTTCCCAGTGAAAATAACTCACAGTCATGAACAACATGTACATATACTGCGTGCTGTATTTGTAGCCCAATGCACCGTTTTAATCACGCTGGCCGTGCTAATATTGAAGTACACGATAACTCTGGTACAGACTGCAGTTATTTTACTGACACTGGCAGGTGTGATTCAGAGAATTTGCATGAACAGTGAGTGATCTCATTATCCATACAGACTGGTCCGCGTGTTTCTAAGCATGTTTCCATATGTGCACTGCATGCACCTCACCCTTTCCCTTTGTTGTATTAATACATTTCTAGTAGCTCACCAATTCCAGACTCCATAACCTCCAGCATGTTTTTCCATTACTCAAGGATTGCCTAGTGCTTCTAACTCGCCCTTATTTTAGGTTTCAAAATTAGAGCTTTCTGAAAATGACTGTGCTCTTTCGGTTCTTTGTTCCTGCTCTCGCAAAAATCATATATAATTGTAGTCACTCCATGAAGATTTTTTAGCATTGACCTTTAGTGCACAGTAATACAGAAAATGATGGGGACCGGATTTCCTGCCTGAGCCTCTTCTCTTCCTCACCCCCACATCTCAGTCTGTGAGGAACAGATGGCTGACCCTGCTACCACCAATCAGTATTGATGTACAGTAGTAGTTGTGCTATATTAGCATATTACAATGTCCTGATTTTAGCCTACAATCATGATAAATATCCAGTCTTATGACAGTTAATGCTGATTCACCCAGCCAGGACACACAATGACATCAGCCACACTGTCAAACTAATAGAGAGCAGAGCTGGTATATGATATATAGTACACAGATATACGAGTATCCTCTGGATAAAACTAAACATTGAACTTTTTTATTACTGTTCTGTGTACATCCATGTTTTGCCAACACAAACCTGACGTGTGGACCCAGCAGGAACTTAGAGTAAGATAACATTTGTAGCACTCTATGAATTTGCTGTACAGAGAACTTGTTTGGTAGATGTTGGCTGTTAGACTAGTGCAATGTGAAGCCAGCATGTCTCTAGATCTAATGGCTTCACAAGGGAGAACACTGAGGATGACTTCACTGTATCATCCAGGGTGGTGGGAAGCTGCAGGAGAGTGCCGCGAGCCCCTCCACTATTCCCTTAAAGCAGTGTGAAGTTTGCTCCTTCCGGGCTGGGATCTCAAAGTCACGATGGGAAGCATTGTTGTTCCCCTGGTCTATCGGCGGGCCCAACATGTGGTACGCTGCTCATTTCCTTCCCTGCACATGACTGGACGTTCTCAACCAGCCAATGAACACAGGTTCTAAAACTAAGACCGCCAGGCGCCGTTTCTCACTGATAATAACAAAAGCAGGACTGGACACTTTCTAGGCTCTCGCTTCACAAGCAGTCAGCAGTTACTGCAGTACAAGAAATACATTCAAGTAGTACACAATGGATGCAGCTTCACAAAATCTGTTTCTCATATCAGAACATTTAAACTGAAGAATTCAGAGAATTAATGTTAAATCAGTTCACAGAGTACGCAGGTAGCTTTACTTCTTCATCATGTAAATGTGTAATATATATATATATATATATATATATATATATATATATATATATATATATTTTTATATATATATATATTAGGGCTGCACGATATTGGAAATTAGTGCGATATGCGATATGGAGGTCTAGTATTGCGATAACGATATTGTCGCGATATTTTTTCTTTTTACCTAAAAATGCAATATACATGACCAATAAGAAAAAAAAAATCTATAAAATGTATACCAACAACAAATATGCATTTCAAATGTTGCATTTATTTAACATATAAACAAACATGTTCACATGTTTGTTTGTTTTTCATTTAAATGTTATAGTACATTAGGGCTATATGTCTTGAGAGTAATTTTTTATCTTTAACACTTACCAATTGCCAGATGCAGGCGATGGCCAAAGCACTGCACTCTGAACCAGTTGTTGACCTCAGCAGCCTTCACCACGTTCGCTCCGTTATCTGTTGTGATGGCCACTTGTTTGTGTTTGGGCAAGTTCCAGTTGTTCAAAACATCCCGCAGGGCAGCAGCAATGTTTTCACCAGTGTGTGTCTCGGGGAAGTATGCTACTTATAGGCAGCGTGTAATGAGCTCAAATTTGCATGTCAAAAAGTGCACGGTAAAACTCATGTATGGCTCAGTGGTTCGACTGGACCACAAGTCAGTAGTGCTAGCATAAAAATCCACTTCACTGAGCTCTGCCTTCTCATAAGGAGCGGCAGAAGCGAAACTATCATTTATGTTAGTTTGTGAACTTGCCTTTTGTTTGCTTGACTTTACCGGAGTAGGCTGTGGGTTTTTAGATGTTAAATATACGTTGTAAAGTTCCTTGTGGTTGTATTGAAGGAGGTTTGTCGTGTTTCCTCTTGACATAGCCACGATTTTTCGGCATGACTTGCAAAGAACTTGTGTCTGTGACTCGTCCTGTGTGGAAAAACCGTAGTCGTCCCAAATGCTCTCTGTTTTCGTCTCGACTCGTCTCTTCAATTCCCGCCATGCTTGTTTTCCTTCTGTGTGTGTACGTGCTCCCTGCGCTGCTGAGAGCATGTGCTCGCTCTGGCCAATAGCGACGCGGCACCTTCACATTTAAGGTCGCGCGGGATTGGTCAAAGTGTGGACATAAAGAAAGACGTGATTTATACATTAAATAATTAGAAATTATCGCGCATTTTTTAGATATGCCTATCGCACGTGCCAATATCGCGATGACGAGATTTTTTCGATATATCGTGCAGCCCTAATATATATATATATATATATATATATATATATTAGGGGTGGGACTTTATTTCGATTAATTAATTATGGGAAAAATAACGAATTAAAAATTTTAACGCATTTTAATCGCACTTTGCACCGTGGAACGTTTCTCAGTGCACGAGTTCCAGGCATACAGATTATATCGACGCACAATGTCCAAATTCAGGGGCCGCATCCTCCGAAGGACCCAGCCCACGAAGACCGCAAAGGCCGGAAGTGAGCGGCTAGCCTTCATATCAGCTGCCGTCACCTCTGCCTAGCTCAGTCACCTACCAGCCATGAGTGTGAAGCACAGCTGTGTAAAAACAGCTGGTTAAATGGAGAACGAACTTTTGCTCCTTTTTGTGGTTTAATTTTAATTCTTTCATTCAAAATAAGCTGTTAAAACAAGCATAACACATTTCAACATAAAGGAATACAGCTGAGCTAATGATTAATTTCCAACTATATTAAGTGAGACATTAATGTTGAATAAAACTATCCAGTTATGATGCTTAACTTTAGTTTCAGGAGTTTATCACAGGAGCACTTCCACCCTTCACTGGTCTGTGTAGCAGACTGGTGGGAAAATAAACTAAATTTTGAAGTTTAAGCTTATGTATATTGATTCATTCATCAACTAAACTTAAATTAATATTTATCATGTTAAATATTGAAATGTGATTAAAATGCAATTAATTTCGATTAATTAATTACAAAGCTTGTAATTAATTAGATTAATTTTTTTAATGGAATCCCACCCCTTATATATATATATATATATATAGTTCTTACTTAGATGTTTTTAAAATTAGACTTTCAAATGGGCAACTACACAAGTGAAAGCACTGAACCTCCAGTGTTACTTTCAGGGGCCATTTTATATATAGATATACACACACACAATTATATCTACTGTTGTATCTACTGTTGTATCTACTGTCTACTATCTAATTTGTAACAAAGAATTTTTATACGTGCTTTTCTTAACAAGTACTTCCACATCTATTTGTACACATTAATGATTGGAAGGAAGCTGTTATTACCACTGCAGCAACTGAATATTTATTGATCATCAAATCAATTGGAGAAAGAAATCAAAGTCCTCAGCTCATGTTAAAACTCTGAGCTGGTTCATGAAAAGGTCGCCCATCATTCACTTCTGCTGATTTGATGCAGTATTCAGATCCTTCACTTTAAACTAATATTTACTGTAGACTGGAAATATACCTTTTATAAAGCACAAAATGAAAGTAATATCAGTAATACGTGCTTAAATATCAAAGTTCTTAATTATATAGTGCATCAGCAGCTTTTATATTAAGATCATATGTTTAGTAAAGTAAGTGCTGCCTAAAGCTCTCAGATGAAGAGCGCAGTTGTTCCCTTTGTGGTGTTCATGTAGGTAAACGCACTCTCACCATTGTGTGGTTTTGTTCACATTAACAGTTTTAATAAATCCCATCAACACAACAATCAAAAGAACTGAAGGCAAGATCAGCTTTCATAAACCCACATCAGGTGTTCAGTGGGTTTCTCACCCTGCCAGTGGAAGAGCTTAATGCAGGCAACTAATAACTGTTTTCATTAATGACCCATTCAGTCCATATAATGAGGACTTACAGCATACTTACCAAAAATTAGACCTCTCAAACAGTGCTATTTAAAACGCAGAGGCTGAAAGCAGATTTTAAATGTTAATCATTTTATATGCGCAACCCGGGGCCTGCCCCGACCTGTGAGCCGAAGCTCAAAGGGGCAGCGGCTTGTTCTTGCCTGGACATTGGTTATTTTTTCTTTTTTTAAAGCAAGCTGCAGAAAATCCAATTATTAGAAACAACCCAATTACTTTCCCCTCAGACTCAGCGGCTCAAATCCAAGGTTGGCTTTGTGGATTAGCAAGGTTTACCGATAGACTCCTAAAAAGGGAAGCAACAATGTCGAATTTCCTGGCTGCCTGGGCTCTTCCGGGATTTGGAGTCTGAGGGTGACATGATCATTGAGGGGTGGAATAATGGCAGAGTGAGAGAAAGTAGGAAGGAAGAAGAGAATAAAGGAAGAGAAGATGGGTCTCTGGACAACAGATCACAGCTAGCTGAGGTCAAAAGACCAAGTAGGGCCTGTCAGTGGAGACGTAGCCACTAATAAAGTCACACTGACTTCACAGCCATACTTAATGCTGTGAGTTACACCTAAAACACAGCAGAGAATGTCAGCCAATCAGAGGGGGTGGATGAAGTTTGCAGTCTGGCTGTCCCGCTAATGTGAGAAGGATAACACGGGACACTGACCTTTGACCTGCTGCGTCCTCTGATTTTTAGCACCTGCAGGAGACTTCTCCTGCTATACTGATCAGCCAGTGATTCATAATTAAATCAAATATATGAGTAAAGACAAAGCAGGTGTGAGACAGTGGTGAGGACAGTGCTGTACTCAAGGTTATGGAACCACCATCATGTGGATCTTCTTCATGCATACTTCTACTTCTGTCAAAGTGGGTCAAAAAGTAGCAGGAAATGAATTACTCATTAAATGAAACACTTCAATCTCTCTAATAAGGAGATCCATGAATTATATGCGCCACCTGCTAAATTCGCAAATATCCCCTCTAAAAGCTTTAGTAAGCTTCATCAAACTAATCGGAGTGGACAGCCACCAAACAGAATCTATTCTGAATCTCCATTTGTGCCTGTGCAGAGCAGGTGAAGTCTCTTGGCAATAATTTACTGGAAGGTATGCCGTTCGCTATTAATGTGCAGGGATTAAATTTAACACCCACCTTATATCGTTCAGTGACGACTCATATTGCACTTAAAGCCCACAGTAACCTGAGCTATCGCCTTCATTATTGCCTAATTAACCTGCTAATAGCCATGTCCTTACGGCTTCGTCTCTTTAATTATCCGGCAGCCTGCAACACGTTCAGACTGAGATTACAACTGTGTCAGTCGGCTCTCTGTCCCATCACATCTTTAGTGAGATCAATTTCTATTGGCTTTATTCTAAAAGACACTGTTTAATTAACAGCTATTTTCATTCTTGAAGAACACAGTATTTCATTTTACTGCTCTTACCTTCACGGCTGCAGCACAAAGCTAAAATGAGTGAAGGCAGGCAGAAGTCAGTTGGGTGCGCAGCCACTAGATGTCCTTTGCAGTAAAGTGAAGCAGCCTGACTGAGGCTGGCCACATCACTGGAGAAAAGCCAGAATGCAAAGGGTCATAGCACTTCATCAGGTTAGTCATGCAGATGAGACGCTGTCATTAACTGTAATAACGACTCAGCGTGAAGGCTCTGATTCACAGCCAACAAACGCATCATGCAAACATTTCTGGCCACTCAGCAGAGCTTCATCTAAGTGCGACAGCATTTTTCAGCAATGACAACTTCATGAAAATATCACTTATATTGTCTTACTGCTCATTAAAGGTTTAAAACTTGGCCATTTGTTAACAAATGACTGACCAAAGGTTCTCTCCATTCACAAACGGGGTTTTATAACCAAGCAGCTCATATATTACTATGTGGAATAAACTGAGTTATTTATAAATGTTATCACATTTCCTGCAGGTTTTAGTGTGTACTGCATCTGTAACACACTGCACGTATTGTACAAGGAATTTCAGCATCGGAGCCAAACTTCCATTATGGTCAGACTCTCAACAAATGTCAAATCCACCTGATAACTGAGTATCGAAACACTTAATGTTCTTCCATGGAAATAATCAGTTTACTTATAGTCACTGCTGTACTCCTGAGCATTTTTTACTGCTAGTACTGTACTGTTTCACAGCAAGCAGGAAATTTTACAACCTGGAACAACTGAACAATTTTCAAACTATAAAACATGAATAAATGAGTAAAGCCCACAGTTATTAAAAGGTTGCCTTGTGATAAGCACAGTAAAATATTAGATTGAATCTTTCTACATCACATGTTTTCATATGAAGAGCTGTGATTCAGTAAAAGCAAAGATCGTGTCACCGTATGGAAAAAGGACAGGAGGCAACAGCGCAAGTGGAAATGCGACTATCTGCTGCCGTTTCCCTCTAGACATACGAGCAGTGGAGCATTTAAGGCGCTAGATGCACAGCCAAGACTCAGACAAGTGAATTTATGTGTTAAGTTGGTGCCCCCCCCCCACCCTCTCAAAGGCCCAGCACAGATAGCAGGTTCCATTAGGAATTTCAAGTCGAATTAAGGTGCTTGGGGAGGACACATTAACACATGTGCCACTTCTGTAGTTAAATGTCAGAATGAGAATGAGGCCTGTGACTTTATATTCCATTAGCCACTGCCTCGTGTTTCCCTGCTGTGTATCTAAATAAATAATCAGGACAGCCTCCAAAACACGAATCATCTTTTCACAATAATAGAAAATTAATGGCTCTGCTTGGGTAAGTAAATTACACCAAGAGCATCCCACAGCCTAAATCAGGGCTGAGAGATGATGACAAAGGATGCATTATAGGCTATCCACTCGCCCAGAAAATTCAGAAATATGAATAAAATGTCGGGGCTTTCAAGCTCTTTACAATCACCTTGCATGAAAGTCTAATTTAGTTTGGGTTCTTATTAATTCATAAGCCATTAGTAACATATTTCTGTAACAAAAAGCCCCTGACAATAGAGAAAAGAGTGTGTGTGGAATTAACGTTTAAGCGTGGACGATTAAAAAGAAGTTTCAAAGAAATGGCTCAGAGTAGAAGAACTATTTTATGGAGCATTAGCCACATACGTGGAAATACAGCTGAAGTGTGTTCCTGCCATACAGTAACTATAACACCTGTCATGCTAAATCATGTATACAATCCACTTCTATTAAGCTGAATAATAAAAACAGTAGAGGCTAAAGCTTTGAGTCTACTGAAAATTTAAATAGTGCCATGCAATTCCACCGCACTGCAGCGCTGTTGGTAAGCATGAGCTTCCAGTGAGATAAAGTGCTTTACTTTAAATAATTAGGAGAAAGGTCAATGAATTCATTAGCTGGAGCAGCAACAACTTTAACATGGCAAGCAAGAGACGGCTCTGAGTAACCGAGTCCTGCCAGGCACAACGTGGGCTGCTGTAAAGTCGACTTCATCAGCCATTTTACTGCGCTTTCAGGAAACTGTAACAACCAGGCTGCTGCTGTCTGAAGACCACAAACTGTGTGGATGTGAGGTTCACAGAGAACACAGGCTGAGGGCACTTCAGTATGAGCAGTGTGGATTAGTGCACGAATTAAGCAAAACACAGATATTTATCTGCCATAGGAAGCACTTTTTATCACAGTGATGTGTGCGCAACACATTTCCACTTTTGTTTCATCTTTTAAACTGTTTTCTAGTTCTGTACATGTAAACAAACTAAAAAATATATATTTTTGATCCCAAAACTTTGTTTTTGTGCTTCAGACAATGATTTTACAAATGTGTCATTTTCCCATATAAAGCAGTTCATTCAGGTTTGAACCTTTTTCAAACTGTTTTCTCTTCAAAAATCACCTCCAAAAATGGTAAAAATGTAACAATCAACTGATGTAACAAAAATTAAAATCTTTAACTGTTCAGATGAACACAGGTTTCAAGAATCTTTTTTTCAGCCAAACACTCAGTTTTTTGGGGGGCAGAAATCCTCCTAAAATCCACCAAAGTTTGACAGGAATAACGATGGACACGGCCTACAGTTTTACAATAAAAAGAGTTATATTAAAATAAGACTTGCTTGTCAAAGCCAAACATGGTGTTACCTAGTGTAATATATGAATGTGACTGTTTAAAAGTCTGCTTTGAAGTCAAGTCAAAGTTTATTTCTATGGCACATTAAAATGTGCTGCACAGGTTATACAAAGGTTACACTATACATCAGTCACTAAAATAACAATAAATAAGAAGCTGGGACGCTGACACTCCTCGAGCCTCTCGGCCTCTAAGGCACAGTAAGTGAGGTCATCGGGGCAAACCGGCATGTCCTCCATATTTTTGGCTTCACTTTTGTACAGTGGGAGGAAGTTTGTATATTCAATGTGTTGAATGAAACAAATGATCTGGGATGCTGTGATGATTAATATGGACTGTTTCCAGAGAGCGTATTCAGACAAGTAAGGCCAACATTTATTCAGACGTTCGATCATTTAATCCCGTGTCTCATTACTGCCTTTGGGTTCCTTTTCCTAGTTTTTTTCCAGCATTTCTCGTCCATGTAATGTCACATGATGGTGAACGCTCATTTCCAGCAATGTCCTGCTTCAAATTAACACCATTCCAGAGGTTCACACCTGAGCTGATATGTGTAAGCACCTTTTTCTGTAACATGCCTAATTACAGCACGGATAACGACCAATCTGATGGACAAAAAAGGCAGAAAAAAGAAATTAGAAATGTGTTTGAAACAAGGCGGTAAAAAACGGAGTTCCATGGTGAAGCAGGTGCTAATGCCATCTCATTTCCTCACATAAACACCTCTCTCTCTCCCAGTACATGAATTATTAGCACAGATGCAACCTGCTGTTTACTTTTTAAGCAGGACGAGCGAGCATATGAAAAGGCAGCGGGCTGGTGTGTGAGCCAACACGGACAGGGAGCACCAGGAGAGTCATGAATAAGTCACACAGCCCCTGGACCTTCCTCTGAAGGCACCGAGGCTCTGACATGTAGCTTTTTCATCTGATAGCACTGAAATGTCCTGCAGACGTGAGGCGTTCACATATATGCAAGTGGATATACTGTATATGCATGTGTGTGTGTGTGTGTGTGCGTGAGCACATCACAACCCTGTAGTTCACACAGCAGGCATCTTCATTCATCCTCTGGAGACCCCTGCTACATGCACTCGCTTTTTCAAAGGTTTTTTCTGCTTTTTTTCAGCGTGGTGTCAGCGTGCCAGGTGAGTTTGCTTCCAGTTCAAATAATGACTGTAATTAAGCAATTAAGACCGGAGAGGCAGAGAGGCCAAGAGCTTTCACAAACTGCAAATGAGGATTCATTAGGGAGTGCAAACATTATGGCTGCGGCATATGTTTGCTCCCTTTAGTACTAATAGCAATAGCTTATGTCAGAAGGGTTAAGGGGGAAGATGTGGAGCATATAAAATATATATGAAAAAGGTTTCTGACTGGCTCAATTCCTCCTCCAAAATGATGTAAAAAGGCAATACATGTAAGTTAATACAGCCTTTAAGATCAGATATGATTTGGGACTGCACATACAGCACGCTCCACGTTTCCAACCAAAGGGTGTTTGCAGAATAATCTCCTGGTCATAGACGGTTTTCACTGAAGCACCGACCTGAAATACTGAGGCTTTTTCTTTGGCTGCTTGAATAGCCTTTCAAGGACCGCAGTGAGACACCGGGCAGCCGTGATAGATATTTGGCATTTTCAGGTAGGAAAAAGTCCAAGCTGGCCTTACATTCAGAAATAACACAAGTTCTTAAACTATTGACTGCGCTGAAGCAGTAGACTTCAAAAGGTCCTTCTGACCTGTTTGCTGAGGAGCCTCAAACCAAGTTTTTTTCCTCTCCTTCTTTCCCTCCCCAGTACTATGCGTTTCATTATTAATATGTTTTTTCTCAAGTTTCTCTCTGACCCAGGACATTAAATAAAACATTGTATGGTTCATGAAAGATTATGAAAGAGCAGAACGTAAGCAGCAGGAGGTGTAAACTCAGCACAATTCATTCTGGTATATAATGTCAATGCCAGCACCCCCTTCTCACCCTACCTCCATGCCCTGCAGGCATATTGGCGGAACTACCAATGGATGCTAAGCTTTTTCCGACAAAGCTCCGAAGATAAAGTATCTTCCTTTTATCCCTTCTGCAAATCAATTCTGGGCCTTACAGCAAAATCCCATAAAATAACTTCAAACACCACTACTTACTCCAAAAATTTGTATTATGGCTATATCTCTTTGAAGCCATACCAGTGAAGTTTTGGAGGAAAATGATTTAAGTGTTATCTGCTAAGACATCAGCATGTCAGCACTTCACCTCAGTTTTTCTTCACATGTCAACCTGAACCTTGTATTTCTCTCCTTGTGTTTGGTTTTTGATTGCTTCGAACCATCCAGGCCTGGTGATAAATACAAATGCTGCTTGTAAACTTAATGGCTGTGGTAAGTGCAAACAAGCTGGGCTGAAGCCCTGCTGGTGCTTCATGCTCACTCAGCTGCTGAAATATTCATTGCCTTCACTCTTCTTCAGCTACATGATATAAAGTGGAGCTGATAAGACGAGTAACTGCAAAGCAGAGTGTCAGTGTGATTACTGAAGTAGCCACAGTGGCTGCTTGATCCAGAGACCGAAAGGATCTGAAGACCGTGAGGTCCATTTAATTGCAACATATACACACATAACTACAAAAATTAGAATGAAAAACTTGCATGTATCCCAAATCTGTCACGAGCTTAATTAGTTACTTGAAGTGTCTTTGCAATTAACAGGTTAGCAGATACCCTCGTAGTTTATACAGAGATACACTAATGTACAGTTGTGTAGAACATGTGCATCAACTTTATGATGATTATGTAAATTACCATCTGCCAGCCACAGGCACATGTTTTAATAAGAGCTGCTGACACTCTAAGGATGATTACTCTTAACTACTGCATTTGGAAGCCAAATGAGATCCTCCACGAGGTCACAGCAAAGCACACGTTAAAAAAAAGAGAGAGAAAAATTTTAATGTCAAACGCACACGATGTAGCTCTAAGCTACACGAAACTGCTGCACGGCCAATGTGAGACTGAGCACTTCTCTTTCATTTACAGTAGGCAGCAGTACAAATTTAATCTTTGTGCACAAAACTGAATTTGCTCTACTAACAGCAGTGACTCGTGCATATGTACATGTAACCTTTATCTTTTCAGCTGGCCTCTCTGTGGGATGAATACAGAGCTCTGAGATCAGAGAAGGCTTGAGAAGATGACCTGGCAATCTGGTGCATGGTCACACAGTCTTTCTGGGCTCCTCTGACCTCTGTCAGCAACACAACTCCAAAATTTCACCGTAAGGGAAAACAGGAGACATCCAAAGCCCACAAAATCAATAGCTTTACTTACTGAGAGGATAAACACATTTACAAGTCACAGAGATATTTCCGTGTTGTGGGCCCCAAATTCTTCCCCTGTGAGGATGACATAAGTACATTTTACAGCAGTTCAAATGTGTTATGTGCTAATGCCTTCATTTCTTTTAACCAACAGTTTTTCCACCTACACAGTGCTTATGCAGTTTTATGGATTCCAAAGCTCTCACTCCCATTTATGTGAATCAGTTCCCATTTTAAAATATCTCTGTTAATTAAATACTGTAATTAATATATTTGTTACTTATGAAGTCAATTGTTACTATTATATCAGGACTGTTACATGTTGGGCTGGGGTATAATTTGGGGCAGCACAGTGCTGTGGCCCCCGGTGGCCCAAAGAGATGCATGTTAGGTTAACTGGTGACTGTGAACTGGCTGTACGTGTGAAGCGTGACCGATGTCCCCGTGTTGGCTCTGTGACTGACTGTACCCGCCCTCCCACCCAGGCTCAGCCGGGACAGGCTCAAGCATCCCCTCCAACCCTGAACTGAATCAGCTGTTAAGAAAATGGATCCAATCCATGATGACATCAAGTTATCAATTCTAAATCATTTTAAATGAATTCTTACTTTCCAAATTTCAAGTTTAGCTGTTATCGAGTAATACAGGATTAAATTATCTAATAAGCTTCAGTTCAGAGCCGTGCTCACCTGTTGCTGGGTGATGAGACGCCCCAGATAAAGTTATATGGTAGCTACTAAATTAATCAGCATTAACAGTCATTAAAATACTCTAATTAAATTTAACAGGCTGTAGCTACAACCTGAAAATGAGCTGAGAAAAAGCAGAAGATAGGACTGATTCATATTGACTGACACAGTAAAAAGCTGCAACTACTTGATCCTGATTCAGAACTACGAGGTTAATGAGCTCAAAATACTGATCTGATGCTCAGAGGACCTGCTAAAATATACAAAACACACTTTACTCACAGTTTTAGAGACGTTAGAGTCGTGCGTCTGTTCGCTTAATACTGAGCCCATCTACATGCAGTTATGATACACAGAATCATATTGTGTCTACATTATGGGCCATGGTAACTTTGCACTCTCCATTTCCATTGCAGAGATTTAAGGAAATGAAGACCTGCACAAAGCAGCAAGGTCAGGGCAAAAAGTGCACGCTCCCAGCAGCTCCACAAAAAAACCCCAAGACTTTTACACCAATTTTTTTTCCCAAAAGATTATTTTTATGGCATTTTTCCAAAATTGAAGTTAAAGAGACGTTGGAAATTTTGGAAGGAGAGCAAGTGAATGACATTCAGCAAAGGTCTCAACCATGAACACGGGCGCTGAGGGCATTTTCTCAGCCACTGGCTCGAACTGCATGAATCATTTTAAAAGTTTGCTTTTGAATCTGCCTGAAAGTTAACACAGGAATTTGTTTTCTGGAACAGCGATTTTTTTTTTTTTTTTGGGGGGGGGGGGGCTGCAAACAGGATGCCCAACACATAAAATAAACCTTTATGTGATGTCATATCTTTAGGTGAGCTCAGTGTTTGGTCCAAGACTTTTTTCAGCACACTTTAGGGAGGCAGAACACGGCTATAACAAAGCTGATCTTTGCATGTCCTCATTTACCTGAATACCTCCAGTGGAAGTGGAGCTGGGACATGTCTGTGGGTGGGGTGGAGAAAAGCCTCACCCATAACTACATTCAGTCAGTGCTCCTCATTAACATGATATTACCTTTACAAAATCTGACACTACAGCAAATCCAACATTATTAAACACAATAATCAGATTACTGGGAAACACGTGTTTTTATGCCCTCGTCAAACTAAACTGATAACAAAATAACAAATAAATAACAATAAGCTCAATCCAGATGTTAAAGATGGTACATGCTCTGCACTTTCCATCTTTCTACTTTCTTGGAGCAGGTAAACTAGGTGGGTGGGCTTGAGATGACCTTTGACACGGGTCAGTCACTAAGTGGCCATGAAGCTCTCCATGTGTCAAAACATGACCTGAATCCAAAACTGCCAATCCTGATCTTAGTTACCCTCCAAAGCAGATTCTCCATAGAGTTGTTTTTTTATCCAGCTTTTCACTAGAAAACCAAACAATAAAGAAAACATGGCAGAAAAATGAAGGTTAATAAATTAAGGCTGCAACTACTGATTATTTTGGTAGTCGACTCATCTGTCAATTATTTTTTCGATCAGTCTACAATTATTTCAATCTTACCTCACCTGTTAACATCACCTTGTTGTCTCTTCTCAAAATTAAAATAATGACCCATAAATATGCGAGTTTGAAACTAATCAAATGTATTTTAATGTAATGTATTTTAAAGTGAATGCAATTTTTATTTTTAACTGAAAATGTGCAAATAAGTAAATAAAACTGGCCTCTGTCAAATAAGTCTTCAAATTAAATCAAAAAGTAGGATGATCAAACCTAAAATTACTGCCCTGAAACAACCTTTTTACCATCTGTACTGGAGATCAGCTTTCAGGATACATGCTACTGATCGCTGGCTTTCATCAGATTTTCTTGATCTGACACAGAAGATAAATATTGATGACATCAGCAAATGCATCTTTTGACAAAATGTTTTTAATCACTCAACATGTTCAAAATGAGCTAATACCAATATCTGGCTGGCATTTCAGGTCATAAGTAAATATCAGTTTTTTCTACCTAAACCAGTGAAAACTGGACAATATATATGCAACAATAATCCATTGTGATCTTTCTGTGTCACTGTGTCATATATAAATACTTTTACATTTTCCAATACATCTTCACTTTTATGTAAAATACTCACATGCTGTGCTTTTACCTACTAGTAAGTATTTTTTAAAATGAAATACCATTACTGCTACTTAAAAGGTGCAGTCAGTGTTTTTTTAGTTTATTAAATATAAAGAAAGAACACTGTACTCATAAAAATACATAGATTTGTGTGTAATTACGTCTTCCAGCAGACAGGCGCATTCTCTGAAACTTCAAATTAATCCATTAAAGAAACATAGGAGCAGGCCTGGGTTTGTAGAGGCCACCGTGTTCATCTGCCGGCACATTTCAAGTTATGTTTGCACCTTCAGACTCAAGATACTGTATGAATTATCTCAGTATGTTTTATCATCTGAAAGGGGATCCCTTTACCAAAGAAACGAAAACCCGAAGGAGAGAGAAGAGGCCGGCATGTTAATTAAATCTCATTCTTTTCCTCCTCACCTCAAGCCTCCTGAACTGAGGTCAGGGCTCTAACACATGAAACTGTGCATAAACATGCTTATTTATTCCCGATATTATCACAATTATTCATCGTCAGCAAATTAGACATGAGACCCTCCCCAGACAGCTCACAAGAGCCTGCTATAAGCTAAGCTTATGCTAATGCTCGGCTGGAGTGTCCTAAACGGTTTCCCTCTGATAAACATTCTCACATTGTATGAGAGTTCATTCAGAGTTCAGTAACATTAGACCCACTTCAAAGACCGCTTCACTAACAGCGGCTAACATCAGCTAACGATAGCTTACAGTGGCTACTAGCAGCTAACGCCGGCTAACAACAGCTTACAGCGGCTAACAGCAGCTAACGATAGCTTACAGCGGCTACTAGCAGCTAACGCCGGCTAACAACAGCTTACAGCGGCTAACAGCAGCTAACGCCAGCTAACAACAGCTTACAGCGGCTAAAAGCAGCTAACAGCAGCACTTACAGAAAAGTTCAGGATATCCTCCACAGGTCGCCTCAGTATCGCTGAGCATCACTGGCTCGTCCACTCATTTCGGACTCCTTTCACAAAGTTTCACAGCGTCTTCCACAGTAAATAAAGATGAACTCTCACAGGGAAGAACTCCAGGATGGATTCAGCCCGCAGTCACTCTGCCATCGGAGTACACTCACTACAAGACGAACGGTGGACAGAATTTTTGAGGTGACTCAGGGATAAAAATGTAAACTGTTCAATTGACCATTAATTGACACATTTCCTTTTTACATGTATTTTTACACAAACAGTAGTAGAAACACACCAGCTGGCCACGGCGGTATGGAGTACAGCCTAAATGTAATGTTTTTGAGCTCTCTGGCTGACTGAAATAGGTTTGTCCTATAGCAGCCACCGTAGGTAGGATTATGCTTTTTTAAAATTTATTTATTTAGAACTTTATTTCTATTACAATTACAAGATTATGCACTTGAATTGGGAGGGACAAGAAAACAGAATTCTAGTGATATCTAGCAGTGAAATTTTTACACATTTTGAATTTAAGTATACAAAATCTGGTGGGAAACGAATCAAGTCCTTGTAATTAAGCAGAAAATTGAATAAAATAAAACTACATTGCTCTTGTAAGCTTATTTAAGTTTGAAAACTGAAATCTTACCAGGAAAATTTGAAGTAAAGCAGTTATGACTGATATTTCAATGTGAAGGGGGTCGTCCACATGATGAGCCTCCAGGAAATGAATGAATCTTTATACTCTTTACAGAGTTGTGTAAGAATTACAAAAGAGGATATGTTACTCTATTTAGATAAATGTTATTTGCCATCAACAGTGTTGTAAGCTGCACAAGTATTCACGAGAATGTATCTGAATAATTCAGCGTGCGCTTGCCAACTGCTAAGGGAGGCCAAGTGACAGTCTGCGCATTATCCTTTGATCAGGGTTCCATAAGAGCGCAGCATCGGCCACACTGGAGAAAAAGCATATTTAGGCCAACGCAGATGCACAAATCCACGATAACAGAGCAACAGAGCAGTGAGTGTCTCCTAAATCTTTTTAGCAGCTGAACAATATGAACAACATGGCTTGGCCCTGTGCTAAGAAGTAAAAATCCATCAAATAAAACATCCCATCTGCTGGCTCGAGATTAAGTGACGAAAGAGCACAAGCTCATATTCCCAAAGGTTATCATCTTTTTGAGAATTAATTAAAATCCCTATTTTTGAGAGAGCTTACACAAAGTAAGAATGATACAGGTTCAGCTTAGGGGGATTTGTATACATGGGATCCATTTAGCTAACAAAGGATTATGAGCCAGTTGGCTAATAACATGAATGCAGTGAAGCACAAGATTTACAGTGTCATGAGGAGGAAAAGTGTGAATGTTAACCTGAAAACAAAACATTTAAACATATAGGCCTGCTTTAACTGTGCAAGCTGACGGAGAACCATTAAAGAAGCTCACGTAACCATGAAGCGTAACAGAACAAAGGAGAATGGAGCACTAAGAGGTAGCATTCAAACTCCAGACCCAACACCTTTGGACAGCCAGTCCCTGGATGCAACCCGCTACAAACCAGATTATTCCAATAAAGTCTGTCACAGAAGCAAGCGCTGCACCGCCCAGGCAGGAGCTGGAATACAGAAAAAGCCACCCGCTGCTCTGAAATGCTTTGTCACTAAAATGAAATGTGATGTAGAGCGATTTTCCATGCATTTGCCCCTCAATTATGGATAGTGATTGTAATTAGTGGAGATGGCACCCAAACACTGAACTTCTGTTCAGTCCCATTACAGTTTGGAAAGGATTAAAAATACATTAGGTGTGTATATATATACACACTTTTTTTTTAAAGCAACTTTTAAAACACTTCTACCACAAAATCCCACCGAGCTGGGATGATCTTTGGAAGATTCAGAAACAGTTGGAGTAAATATTCTCCAGTGACGGTCGCTGGAGGACTCCAGGATATAATTATGTTGCTGACAACCCTGGGAGAGCTGGCTCTCAAGATCCAGCTTTGGGAAAGGTTTTCATATGTGGATATCTTGAATTCAGTGACAGGCTGCTGTTATAAAGGAGAAATTTAATGGAGAGTGATCTTTAGCTGACTGGTTCAGGGCCTGCACTTCACTGTCTGCTTCTCAACAGGGCTCCGGGGTAGAAGAAGCTCTGTGTAACATGTCTGTAAGTGCTGTTTGTTGTCAAAAAAAATTCTGCTACCCAATGTTCTGGATTAAATATGCAACATCTCCTGGTTCTTTTCTATTTCCCTTGTTCCATCTCCTGTAAATGAGCTCAGTCAGGTTAAATAAGAGATGCAGATTGACTGCAGCAGCGTAAATAGACATGTGCTCGGCTCTGTGTTATCCAGTCTTTGGCCTCTGCCAGACAACTCTGCTGTCATCTTGACTTGTGCTACAAGAGAAGCTGTTTTAGGGCATATGTAATGTGTCTCTCCTTCACAGCAGCAAATGTAATGCCACAGAGTCTTCCTGTGGAGCTGTGTGTGTGTGTGTGTGTGTGTGTGTGTGTGTGTGTGTGTGTGTGTGTGTGTGTGTGTGTGTGTGTGTGTGTGTGTGTGTGTGTGTGTGTGTGTGTGTGTGTGTGTACTGAAGATGAGCTAAAGAAATTAGCCTAAAAGCTGTGAAAGTGCAGCTTTTTTTCAGTGAGGAGATGAGGACACGAGGATGCTTGTGTTGGTCTATCAGTCCCTTCAGAGGCTTCATTACAAACATGTGAAGTTGGGGAATCGGGGCAAACTGGCCTTCTATGAAAGAACCTGGGAATAATAACAGTTTGCATTTGCAGTCTCACTCTTTTTATTGCTTAAACACAAACACAAGCTCCCATTTTAAACTAGTCACAAAGCTAGCTAGCTAATCAAAAGAAGTAGTTACTTTGCATTGTGGCACATTATATTATTATATTATATTTAACTGTCACTTTATTCAATATTTCAAAATTACAGCAGTTTCCAGTCACACTAACCCAGGAATTAAACCTCTGTGCAGACACACAGAAGGACATCTGCTGATGCCCTAACATGAAGAAGCAGTATGAAGGTACAGACCACAGTGGCCCTGCATGGAGCCACATTCAGTCTCACCCTACAGACCTCCACATCGTTTAACACACACTGTTTGTTTGGCTAAAATATGAAAAGCTATGAAGGATTCTGTTTGACTCACCAGGAAAAATAATGTGCAGCACATACGGATTCATCTGTGTGCCCCTGCAGATCACAGAAGAGGAGAAAGTACCATTTTATTTTGTATATACTCTTTCTACAAATTGAGGAACTGCTTCTGAAATATTCAAATGTTATTTAATAGTCACTGTACAACAATTTCACCCATTTCAGTTCCAACAGCAGCTTCCAGACAGCCTGTGTTAATGGAGGGATTTCAGAACAATGGCTGGTTATTAATGGGACACAGTGTGATAAAAGTGTCACTTGGAGGCTGTGAATATAAAACAAATACACACAGCTAGTTTAACAACAACAGCACTAGTAGAGAAACACCAACCCAGTGACTGCAATGCACTCCAGCAGCTAAGCTAAGCTAACTATTCACCACCATCACATACTCACACCAGCAGAAGTAACACTGCAGAAATCTGGTCTTATTACTGACCAATTCAATTTTTCATTTGTAAGTTGAATATATATAAAGTAAGACTCTACTTCAACATGGTATCCAAAAAGACTGACACAGTAAAACATATTTAAATCCATCCATGCTGTATCAGAAATACTGGATACCGTCTCAAGTGTGAGCTGAGTTACAACAAGCAACAATGCATACTTCATGAAGTCCGCTACAAGAGGCATGCTGAAAGGTTTGGAGTGCAGCGCACAGCTGTGCCTTTTCCATAAACGAAGCATTATTAGTTTTCATCGGTTTTACAGCACAGATTGGTTTAGTCTGACTCTTGTAAGAGACTCCACGCTAGTTTCAGTGACAGTGGCTGAAACTCATTTGTCTCTCATATGCACAAAATCAAATTGTGCGCACTTGTTTGAAAAAGGTAACCGTGATGTTTACTGTGGTCGGTGCAGTGTTAATTATGATGATCAGCCTGATTCTAATTTGATCTCCTCCATTCAAACCAAGCTTGAGCCACAGTGTAACTCGTCCACTGGCTGCCTTTCCCCCACTGCTGCCATCCACTAGAAAGAGCAGCAGTAAAGTGTGTTATCTCATCTGGGCCTTCTGTGCCATGTATGCAGTGAGCAGAGACTTGGTGGGGAGGCTCTGTAAACACAGCGTTACAGGGAGCACACATGTCTACCTTCTAAAACATCAGTCTCACACTGAGGCTGTCAAAGACGCAAGGAACAGGCACACAGCACAGCGCACACAATGGGAATGGACCTGTGGCATCACTTTCAAATGCAATCAGAGCTCAGCTAACCAAACAAAAAAAGGAAAAATGAAAAGCATGCCATAGCTGAATGTATTTTAGCTCAAAGCAGCACATGTGAAAAAGTACAAATGAAGGTTTGCTCAATGGAAGCGTGACCTGCATTTAAGGCAGGTGAACAGAAACAACTCATTGTCTTAAATTTCAAAGCCAAACGGCAGCTGATCTGAAGGATATGTTGAGGAAATGCAGTGACTATGATATTTGAATGAAAATAGTCCCTTTGCTCACACTGACATGAGAGAGAGCTTTCCCCAACACTGCCGAGAAGCAGCATAATCGTTCATAAACTCGAGATTTTACCAAAACTAGCAGGTTTCCTGACATTGTTTCAACACCACCCACTCAGAAGCCAAAAAAAGCAGACAGCAAGAGAGTGAAAACGGAGCCATTTATGGGATGTCTTATACAGCGAGCACACATCCTGCCATCAGTCTGAATGTTTTGAGCTGTTAGATGTTATAAAAGCAGTGGTTAATGATTGCCGGAGACTCCAGCACTTGCTGTTGTTCTCACAGAGACACGGGGCTCTTAGTGCCATCCGTCACTCTCCGACTTTAATTGAAACCATTTCCTCTGTATTTCACCGCCTCATCACAGTCTCCAATGAGCTTCGCAGAGGTGCTCTAAGGCAGCTACGATGCTAAAAGGATCAGACCTCTGGGGTGATCCGCAGCCAGAGAAGAGCCTGTTTATGCAACGCCTTTAAAGCCACTGTTTTCCTGGCTTTGGTCCAGGCTTCCTGTGACTGGGACAGTCAGGGAGCCAACGCCACGTGGACGCTGTGATCTCCTCATTTAAAAAGTTCTCGCTCCGAGTTGTGTGCCGTGCAATCCCTCGCCACTTAGGGAGAAAACAGTCGCTCGAGAGGGCTTTGATATGTAGAAATATGAAGGCATCATATTTATCCCCTATTCCCTTCATTGGGAATGCTCGGATGAAAGCAGCAGTGGGAGCAGGCTGAAGGCTGAGGATTAACAATGACATAACATGAAGAGGGGTCTGTCAGCACAGTGACACCTCGTTTCGCCTGCCATTGTCTGATTACCCCAACAGCAACCCACCAATGACAGGGATGATCACAGGAAGGCGGGAAGAACACAACTGTCAAGCTTAGGCTGTAAAGCCAATTCCCACCATTTCTGCTCCTTCAAACCAGATTTTAGACAAGAAACAAGAGAGCGGTGGAGAGTGAGAGAGAAAGGGTGGAGGAGGAGGAGAAAGAGGGAGAGAGTGAGGGAAAAGGACACACGGACAGCTTACAGGGGATACAAACCAAAAGATTATGGTAATCTTCCCTCCTTTGTCCCCTGCGAAATGTTTTCGTACTACGCCTTTTATCTGTGTAAGAAGGGATGTGAACCTCTTCAGTTAGTGACAGTGGGCACTTTCTGTGTGGTTTCTGGGTAATTAGCACCAGTAGCAGGCCCTTTCTTTTTCTCTGCTCAAGCTTATGGTCTTCTTAGGGACGGCAACAGGGGATTTTCCCCCTCCAACCCACTGTCTGCTCTTAAGGAGCGATTCCCAGCCCGGGCCGAGCCACAACAACCATCTGTTGGCGCTGGAAGGATCAAAACCTTCAAGACTCTCAGCACCACTGACAATCAAATGGACAGCTTAAGTTCAGACAGGTGACTGAATTAATTATGCTATTCAGGGCGCAACAGAGATGTTTTCAATAGGTCGGTCAATGGACTGCTCATATGCTCTGCTCAGCTTTTTGTTACTGTGTCCATACCGGGAAACAAACCCAGCCCGCAAAGTCTCGTTCTTCTTTGTTCCGAGAAATCATTCAGATCTTCACTTAAAACGATAAACTTATTTTACAGTCTGTTAAAGACCAGCGCAATGAATCAATTAGAAGCACAAAAACTTTGCAGTCTGCTTGATGAAGCTCTGACTTTGCATTTCCCTCGGTGGTTATTTCACAGAGGGGGAATCTGACCGCTAATCTTTTTTCCCATGTGGAGTGACAGAAGCCAAAGGATAAATTGGCTGCTGGCACCACAAACACGCCTTTTCTATTCAAGATAGTGCCAATACCAGATCTAAAAGAACACCCAAAGCTTACGCTCATCATATCAACTGGGGCTTTTGAACAGGGGGTCAAAGGTGGCCCTCAGATAAAGTGCTATACAAGAGATCAGTGGGGCCAGGCCTTCTACACTCTAATAAAAGCACACAGCGTTACTGGTGATGCATTTCTTGATCAGAAGTATTGGCCCTGCATTCCCCAGTAAATTTGTCTTCTTTTTCATCAGCCTTTGATGTTTTCTTAATTTTTCTTCTGCGGCAGCTCTTCTCTCCACTCCACTGGATGAAACCTCTTTTTGTTGTGGTTCAAGCTGCATCTTATTGTCTCTGTCACGGGTGCTTTGTCTTACCAAGGCCTGCTGCACCCACAGAAAAGCAGGGGGGCTTCATCAAAGCCCGGGCGAGATGGATTCAACAACAGTGGATTAAGGTCTTCTGCATGATAAAGTCCCTACCTAGGGGTGGAATTAAGTTAATATGTGAAAGAATGTTATTGAGAGGGAATAAAGTGCCAAAAAGCTCTGTCATTCTCTCCGTAATGTCCTAATCCAGCGCCTGACACAGAGACCTTGGGCTGGAGTTTGTTAATCACAGAGATGCCCATCTGTATTCCCTGTCCTTTAAGCTATTTAAACTTCGCCTAAACTCAATTATTGTCCCCGGGAGACCAAAATGGCATATTAAGTTACGTGAAAGGGTATTCGGCCAGGGGGAAAAAAGGAATCCCAGCCTTAAAGCGAGTGGATGTCAACGCAGCCAATTTAAGTACAGCTAAACAGATTAAAGACACAATCTATAGACTTGAAAAACAACGTGACAATGAGTTAAAGAGAGGAGGAATCTCACTTTCAAAGCATCCTCTAAACTGTTAAGCAACCCACTCACAGAGGATCTGAGAGGCTGTGCCCCGGCATATATTCCTCTATTTATGCTATCCTCTACACATGCCTGAGCTCACTCGGACCTGAGATACTCCACAGTTACACCCCAGCATCATCTGACTGATGGCTGCAGCCTGAATTCAGCAACAAATCTCATTTCCTGAACAAGTCAAAAGAAATATATTTGTTATTTATCAGGAAAAGTTTCTCTTTAAAAGGACTAAGAATAATGAAAAACACTGTTTATGTGTAATGTTGCATTTTCTTCTTTTAGGACACTTAAAAATAGGAATAATAGCTTTTATATTATATATAGGACCTGTTTGTTAAACAGAAATACCACACCATAAAATAACTTTTGAAGGAATTTTTAAAATAAGAGTGTGTGTGTGTGCTGTTTAAGCCTTTAGGTTTCTGCGTGTTCGTTTCATTGAACAGGAATGACACAAGACAATCAGAATAAGGAGTCCAATTATTAAACTTAATGAAGCCATTTCAAACAGTTCAGATATCTGGAGATGGCATGAAGTACTGGCTCATTCTAATTCAGCTTACAGTTTCATACAGTCACAGCTTATCAGTCTTGATTACATCATTTACAAAACAGAATGTGGAAAACAGAGAAATTCAACAACAGGGTGACCTCGAAGTCTCCATTGCTATCATTGTGTAGTCTTCATCAGTGTACAGTCAGAACATAAAGTTCATGATGACACGGAACACTATAAGCTTCTGTATTTTTAATCAGTTATGTTATTTTCCAGACAAATTTCTCAGGGAAGTAAACGTACATAAGATATATATGTGGCATATATCATGAATATTCCTACACTTTGTATACAAATCTAATTTAATTTGATTCATTTAAACTCAGCTGTAAGCGATCCCTCATCTGCACGCGTCCATGTGATATTTATATTCCATGCTTGGCTGAGCTGTAGTCATATACAACACCTTAAAATACTATTTGTAAAATACTGCAGTAACAAATTGAATGTACAGAAGGAGACAGATTAAAAGGCCTACATAACATTTTCTAGTAGAGTGTTGGACTGCTAACTGCCACCAGAACAGCTTCAGTAACGTGATGTTTTGATGACGTGGTGGAGGACAACATTTCCACCAAACGTGCTCAGTTAGGCTGAAACAAATCAGTTTTAAGCTCAAATACTCCCAAATATTCAGTTCAGTTCAAATGAGGTTTATTTATATATTATTATTATTTATATTTCAATTTATATTTTAAGGTAACGACCCTACAGTATTCTGGAGAAAAGACCAGTAGATGAACTCTATAATCTATAATCTGTAATCTGTAGGGGGATTCTGTACTATCAACGATGGCAACTGTCCTGCCTCTGCACCCAAACTGGGAATCAGAGCACTGACACAAGTTTCTGACTGTTTCAGCTGTGTGGCTGAAGACATGCTGATCTGTTACTGTAACAGAGGGGTACTAATAATACACCATAACCATCAGCGTCCCAGCTGGAGGATGGATTCGTTTTTATTTTATTTTATTTATAGTGTCAAATCACAACAGTCGCCTCAAGGTGCTTTATACTATATTTACTTTATACTTTATTGATCCCACAATGGGGAAATTACAGCTATACACAATACTACAATAATATAAAGGAAAGCCAGCAGTCAAAGTGACACCGTATGCCAAGCACTTGGTGACAGGAAGAAACCTCCGGCCATCTGCAGCGACTGGTTGGGGCCGAGGGGAGGGTGACAGGGCAAAAGACAGTTGATTTTGTTGACAAAGCACAATGTGACTCTTACTCTTCTTTTCCTACATTTATATATTTTATTTATTATTTAGCCAATTAACCTAACCCCAGTAAGTGCATGTCTTTGGAATGTGGGAGGAAACCAGAGTACCCGAAGGAAACCCACACAAGCACGGGGAGAACATGCAAACTCCACACAGAGACAGAGAGGCCCGGGCCAAGGTGGAATCGAACCCAGGCCTTCCAGATGGTGTTCTGACTGTGAGGCAGCAGTGCTAACCACTGCGCCACCGTGCTGCCTACCCTACTCTTAATTGCCCATAGGTGTGAATGAGAGCATGAATGTGAGTGTGAAAGGTCGTCTGTCTCTCTGTGTTGGCCCTGCGACAGGCTGGCGACCTGTACAGGGTGTACCCTGCCTCTTGCCCTGTGTCAACTGGGATAGGCTCCAGCCCCCCCGCAACCCTGAACAGGATAAGCGGAAGCAAATGGATGGATGGATGGATTATTATTATTTATCACTGCTGTATATGTATAGTTTGCACTCTGTGCCTGTGGCACTTCTACTCTGTAACATAATAATTTCCCTTGCAGGATCAATAAAGTATCTATCTATCTATCTATCTATCTATCTATCTATCTATCTATCTATCTATCTATCTATCTATCTATCTATCTATCTATCTATCTATCTATCTATCTATCTATCTATCTATCTATCTATCTATCTATCTATCTATCTATCTATCTATCTATCTATCTATCTATCTATCTATCTATCTATCAAAAATACATATGGATATCCCTGCACTCATTCAGAGGCATTACCTCTGCTGAATGGTAAGACATGCTTTGGATGAGACCTGGTGCCTTTCAGAGCCAGAGCCTGTGATTGACTTGATTCATTCAGTTATATTGCACAACCATCAAAGCACTCAGTGACTCCCCATGCCCTGCTGATGGGGGCACGGTCTTATTGGAAGAGACCAGCTGATGCTTCATCCCAGGTCACAGAATATGATTACTTTGTATTGATTCACAGTGATTCCTTTTTCTAAGAGGACAAGTTGCCCAAACCATGTCATCAAAATGCCCCAAACAAGCCAGCAGAACCCCTGGATCCTCTCCTGCAAAGTGACAGGAGTTCGGCTCCATATGCAGACTAAATGTCCTTCCATTTCAGCCACATGGTCACAGAAAGCGCCGTGACTGAGGCAAATGTAATCAGTTTGGGGTGCACAGTGATGGCACATTTGCTTAGAGGTGAAGACAGCACTGTGCTTTAGAGTCACAATTATCCTTAAATGGAAGAATTTGGGCAGCAAGCTGGGAAATTGCTGGCCTTTGTCAAATCATCCGCCTCAAACAGCCAAACATGCTCGAGTTTGAAAGTAGATGTTGCTCCCTCCAATAAGCATGGTGCACTTATTCTGTCGCTCTGGGTTGTAAATGACACAAAACTACCCAGAAGTCTGTGGAGACCCCGCTGCTCCCCATGCGGCCTGAATTGTGTGATACCGCTCAGCAAACTGTAAACAGGCAGATTAACAAGGTTTGTCACACCATGATTCACACATTTGCTGTAAAAATAAGAAATGTGACTCATCCATGCAATGCTGATGTGGATTTATCAGAGCTTGGATAAAGACTGAGATGATCAAATTAACTGAGCATACTCTGAGAGTATATTAAATAGCTCTGAAATGATCGTGCTGTCATGATAAATCACTGCTTTCTATTTCTGCTCCGTACACATGACAGAAAGCTGCAGAGAACGACACCCTCACACACCTGCAACCTAAACCACACACCTCTGAGTCTTATGATTATGGTGTCAGGACTGTGAAATTAAAATAAATGAATCAATTGTGTTTTTGTTGCAGTGAAATATTCCTAATGGTCACACCAGTGTGCTTCTGCTGACATGCTGTATGGAGACATTCACCTGGGCAACCATCGTGCCAATGCTGAAAGCTTCTGAATAAAAAGGAGGACACGATTGTCACAGCATGTTTGCTCTCTTGGCTTCCCGTGTCTGAGCCATAAGGCCCTCACAGAGCGGAGAGGAGAACCCACACAGAGGAGAGCTCTGATGAAGCGAGCGGCATCGGGGATGCTGGATGCAACCCTTCACAGAGCCTAAAAACACAAAGCCTAAAAAATTCTGAATTAAAGCTTGATACCATCGTTCTCAATAAAAGAAGGAGAGAGAAATGTGAAAGCTGGCTGCTGTTCCCTCTAGATAAACCTTTGAGCAAGAACACCACAGGCTATAAGAGATACGTGTGTCTGCTTAAGAGCTGAGCAGGTTTAATTACTGTAAATAAAGTGGTTATGCCATGTGGCCTGAAGGGAACGCTACAGTTTTCACTTCAAGTATAAGTGTTTCTTTATTACAACTTCTAATGCGTTAAAGCATCTAAATGAATGAAAATATTCATATCTAATGTAATGCAAGTATCCTTGTTTAAACGAGCTTCACACCCCTCCCTTACTGTCAGCGTGGGCAGCAAGTCATATTTGCCTAATAACAACTCCAGCTGGAGTTTTTATATTTATCTTCATGATGCTAACGCAATCGGAAAATGTGCTCCAGTTTGTGTTCGTGGTCATTTCCCCACGGACACGCTATCGCCGCTCACTCAGGAGAAGCCTGGCCCTCAGCGCTCAATTTGTAGCACTTTCCAAAGTATGGATCTCCTTCTTGCCCTCGAGTCTTAAAGACGGCAGACATCAGATACAGATATTACTCCGGCTGATGCCAAAGATTATGCAAAACTGCAGCAGATAATTCTACTGTTTGCACCCAATTCTTAACTTCTCTGTCTGTTCTTGAGGGCTGTAATTAAAGAGATGAAGCAGGCTTTGAGGGCTGCATGGGGAAGGAAGAGGAGCTCACAGAATAAAAGAAGTGACCTTAGGATAGTCAAGAAAGAAAAGAAGGTACACATCTCTAACTGACCACTCATGCTCCATCAGAATCATATTTTTTCCACTTCATGCTTGGTTTGACAATGAATCTTCCCCCCTCTGTAAACAAAACACATATTTGCACAGAAAATTGCATATACAAGGAGATGTGCGCTTTACACTCAATGCTTTAGACACTGCAGCTTCTCCAAATGGAGCAAAACAAGGGCCTTTATATCTAGTTACGGACAAAGTGCACTTCAGCATGGCTAAGTGGTTTTAGAGGGGGTAGGGACGGAGGTGGAGTCAAGATCTGTCTTGACATTTCTTGCACTGCAGTTCTGTAGGATAGAGAATCCAAAGACAGATGTGAATACTTACAGAGACAAGCTTTAAAGAGCATTAAACAAATACACTTTGGAATTCAAACCAAAGGGTGTCACAAATGCATTTCCTGAAACTACCTCAGTGGGAGACTCTGCAGAAATTTTGATGTTTATTGGTTATAATGTGGCCTCCTTGTTGCTGGAACACATGGCACAACAACTGGAACGGAATCACATCTGACATGTATATATTCCATCTACAATTTATAAATACCTTAATAAATTTTATGCTCTCCTGCACCACAATACTTTTACACTAGAAATAAATGAAAGAAGACATTTGCCCTCTGTCTTCTCAGCGCACAAATAAAAGAGAGTTGTTAGTAGGTAGGTATACTTACATCTAATGTGGTAGGTTAGAGATGAAAGAAAGCCGAACACCTGAAAGGAGAAAGTCTGCTCATTAAACTCAAATCCTTAAAAGCTAAGTAAAGAAACAAAGTTCTTCACGTATACTCTCTAAAACGAGAAGCACACTCACTTTTCAACAATTTCGCTCAGCTTAAGACAGCAGTGAAGGAGCCAGTGATGGGAAAAGGTCAATTAGCTTATTAGAGCCTATTCATACAAAGGTGATTTCATGCTGTTGACATGTAATATTCCTTCTTTGTCCACGATTTGACAGCATTCTTACATTCAATAACATTTGCAATTTACACCAAAGGAAGCCTGAAAGATAGATGGCTATAGTTAGACAGATTGCTAGATAGATCAAACATACTGATACATTCCTTTATAGAACATAAGACCACCTGGATGTATGAGGTAAGAAATCATTTATAGCTCTTGACAGATTAATGTCTCCTGGCCGTGATGATGATCTGGATTACTCTGTATATTGAATTATGACCTGCAGAGGTTTAATTACTGACTGGGTCTTACAGATAAAAGGAGGAACAAGCTGACCACTGAGCTTGATTTGGGGTTGATAAATATAACAAATATGATCTCTTAAAGTCACAGGTGGGAAGTAACAAATTACAAATACCCTGTTACTGCACTCAAGTAGATATACTCACTACATTTTAACACAAATATCTCTAATTTTGAATCCTTGTAGTTTCAAAACAGGCTCATTACTTTAAGACATTTTAAGGGTTATTATTTCCCATCACTGCACGCCTCCAAACATCAAACCTCAACCTGTGCTTATCACACACAACGAGATCAAAATGGTGGAGAAAGATGTGAGGAAGACGAGGCAGGCTTGGTGCAGGCTACACTGGTTAGTTAGTACTGTGGTGAAGTTCACACCGATGCACTGTGCTGGACTGGTGCAGAGCAGCTGTGCTGTTCATGGTCAGTGTTACAGGGTCACAGAGATCCATTCTCCCTTTATGCTGTCGAGGGGCTGGAAATCAGCTGTGACATTTTTGCTGTATTTTAATTATATTTTGCTCAGAGTACATAGAATATCTCAGAAAGCTCATGGCTTGTTCCAGTAGGCCAACCCCTGAAATCATACATCAACAGTTCCTCACACAACTGGAATAAATTGTGGCAGGGTGAAGAAAAGAAGAAAAAACACACAATTGGAAAAATACCTGCTGGCATGGGCTGCAGAGAGGTCAGCTCATTGATACCGCCGGCCTGTCAACTGTGGTCTTTTTGGAACAAGGCCAGTCCCAGGGGTCACTGCAGGGGAGCCACTGCCCGCCCATATCTGTGTTACTGTTCAACAACCTCCAAACAGAACCTTTCCCTTTGTAAAGGAAATCATTTGACTGTCATAATGACTGTCAATGATGTTCACTTCCTGTCTTACGAACCATAATCATGTCTTAGTTTCCCTGAAATATCGATAAATGGTTAAAAGAAATAAATTCAACTAAAACTAAAGTCAACTGGTGCATAAACCAGTGTACACTCAGTGTACCTCTATGAAGTATGCTGTGATCACTCCAGAAAAATATCCATACTAATGTATCCATCTATACTATAGTATGGATAGAGAGTATACTCTCTATCCATACTAATGTATCCATATTAATGTATTCATACTAATGTATCCATATTAATGTAATGAGATTAAAGGCCTTTTCATTTCACATGCTAATGCTGGAATGAATGAAACTGCTACATTTCAACATGCTTTTCTTCCTCCAGTGTTCTGAGGCAAAACTGTGCTGTTAAGGAAGTAATCTTAATATAGATGCAGTTGTCCTGCTCTTGCCATAGTGTTTAATACTAACGCAGGCAGCCAGGCTTGCTCCATCACGACGTCTTCCCCTAATGAACAGTGAAGCGCTCCATTGACCAGGAGAGGGGAGGGCACTGGTTTGAGACCGCAGCAGATCTGTCTACAAGGCTAATGATCATTGCAGTTAAATTCAACTAATTAGCCACATGCATGCCTGCTGAATCTGCTGCTGGTTTCAGATATGCGACAAGAAACACTGAGCTGGTGGTTTCAAACACGGAGACATGTTCAAGTGCAGGAAAAGATTTCCCCCAAAGGCTCCTGTGGCCGTGTTCATGGCACCCAATATAAGTTAAAGACATTCTCATGCTTATGAGAGAGAGCGGGCAGTGTAATTTAAATTCTGTTGACATTTACTGTCAAGGAGTATTAATTCAGAGGCATCCTTTGCTGCATGGGCTTACTCAGCACCAGCAGGCCGCGGGCTCTGGAGAAAGACAAGCTCCCTTTACTGTACTCTTAGCAGATTCCCCCTTAGACTGTGATCAGAGGCACACAACCCCCAACCCATAGGTCACTAGAGGAAAGCGCAGGGATATAGCCCGGTGGAATGTCATACATACAGGTTGTGTCCTCTAAGCACAGAGACACCTTCAGACTGCATTTCAGGGGCTGTTTCTCATCATCTCCAGTCACAGTGAGTCCATCTTTGGTTCCATTTAGAGGAAAATATCCAGCTACTTCTCTTTGTGTGTGATCTGTTTCTGGTCAAACATGACTATTATTGGGCTAAGCGTTGCAACAATTTCCACAGGGTGAAAGTAACACAACAATGCATCCATGAAGGGCTCGCAGCTACGATCTGCTATCTGACTGCAGCTTCAGCTTGTGGAGGCTTTTTTCAGCAGAGCTGGAGAGAAAACGTTCAATGAGATTTGACCTGATTTGATTCCTTAAAAAACACCACATGCAGATCAATTCTTTGAGCTCCTGTTGCTCCCATTTATTATTCCATTTTATTTACTTCTTCCATCCCATTTTTTCATCAGACTGTGGCCGTGATATGTCCCTAAACAAAATACGCATGCTCTTTACAGCACAATTTAGGGCGTGCACATGCACAGTTAAGCACTGAGATAAAGTCCATTGGACAAGGCTCGTGCACGCTTTAGCTTCTAGCGATGACACAACCTCGAGTGAATAATTCAGCCTTAATAAGCAGATGATCTGGGGCTAAAAACTTGAGGGGAAAATCACAAGCTTTTAAATGTAACGGAGAGCAATTATTTGTTTGCGCAAGGCTAATATATAATTGATATTTAAGGAAATGTGTATTATATGTGTAAAAAAGTAGAGCTTGGAAGGAACCAAAGAGCATGGGGCTCCAATAAAAGACGTGCCTTTGTTACTTAGACACTGTGTATTTGAGCATTTAAACCTTCATAGCCAGGAAACAGGGAAATATTAAAAACCAAAGCTGATAAAAGCTCATTTTTTAACTAGCGAGGGGAATTGTGCTCATTCAATTTTCTTAAATTAAGAGGCTTGTGAATATAAACCAGCTTTCTTGCTGTTGAATTGTGACCTAAATGGAAGATTAAACTGCATATAACAGAGCCTTTAACTGCCTGTGCTGGAGCTGTGACAGGTCCTTGGGAGATACACAGAGACTGCTTGCAACACATGTCATATATCATAGCTTCAATCTGTACCCCAACCAGTACCTGCAAGCTACAAATGTGCACTTCTCCTGTCATTTCTGTGGAGACAGAAGAGGAGAGAAAAAAGGGGAAGGGGGGGTTGTGAACTAAAAAAGCCAAATAGCTTTGCATTGTTTGTTTTTGTCTAGCCGGCACTGTTTGAATCTAGGAGAACGCTGTGATTTGAAAACATAACCATGCATTTATGTTTTTCACCAGAATGATGCCTCCAGACTTTGTCTCCTCTGTGAACACTGAATATAGTCGCTTAGATGAATCACAGTCATGAGAAAGAACAGTTAACATCCATATTGATTGTCTTCATTTGTCTTTATTTTTCTTTTATGATTCAAAAACACTGCTGCCCCCAGCCTCAGTGTGTGCAAATTAGAGCAAAGATGATTCAGGGAGAATTGTACATGAAGCTAAGTAAATATGATTTTTCATTCCTTATCTTCATCACCATTCATCACAACGGTAATTTCCCATTTTTGCTTCATATATAATGTTATAGCTGTTCAACTGCTCAGTGCCTCCTTTGTCATATTTTTCATGTCATAATGTGCCAAATGTTTTCAGTGTGTGGCAGATCTGCTCTTCTGAGTCATGCAGAGTGCAGAGTCTGGCTGGAATAAGCCTTTTGCACTCTTCAGCGTAAACGTGGCCTTCACACATGTGCGAGTTAGTAACAGCTTATCATGTTGTACCACCATCCAACCATCCATCCATCCATCCATCCATCCATCCATCCATCCCCCACTCCATCTATCTATCCATCCAACCCCCACTCCATCCATCCATCCATCCATCCATCCATCCATCCATCCATCCATCCATCCATCCCCCACTCCATCTATCCATCCATCCATCCATCCCCCACTCCATCCATCCATCCATCCATCCATCCATCCCCCACTCCATCTATCCATCCATCCAACCCCCACTCCATCTATCCATCCATCCATCCCCCACTCCATCCATCCATCCATCCATCCATCCATCCATCCATCCATCCCCCACTCCATCCATCCATCCATCCATCCATCCATCCATCCATCCATCCATCCATCCATCCCCCACTCCATCCATCCATCCATCTATCCATCCATCCATCCAACCATCCATCCATCGATCCATCCATCCATCCATCTATCCATCCATCCATCCATCCATCCATCCATCCCCCACTCCATCTATCCATCCATCCATCCCCCACTCCATCTATCCATCCATCCAACCATCCATCCATCCATCCATCCATCCAACCCCCACTCCATCCATCCATCCATCCATCCATCCATCCATCCCTCACTCCATCCATCCATCCATCCAACCCCCACTCCATCTATCCATCCATCCATCCCCACTCCATCTATCCATCCATCCAACCCCCACTCCATCCATCCATCCATCCATCCCCCACTCCATCCATCCATCCATCCAACCCCCACTCCATCCATCTATCCATCCATCCATCCCCACTCCATCTATCCATCCATCCATCCCCCACTCCATCTATCCATCCATCCAACCCCCACTCCATCCATCCATCCATCCATCCGTCCATCCATCCATCCATCCCCCACTCCATCCATCCATCCATCCATCCATCCATCCATCCATCCATCCCCCACTCCATCCATCCATCTATCCATCCATCCAACCCCCACTCCATCCATCCATCCATCCATCCAACCCCCACTCCATTCATCCATCCATCCATCCATCTATCCATCCATCCAACCCCCACTCCATCTATCCATCCATCCATCCCCCACTCCATCCATCCATCCATCCATCCATCCCCACTCCATCCATCCATCCATCCATCCATCCATCCATCCATCCATCCATCTATCCATCCATCCATCCATCCATCCCCCACTCCATCTATCCATCCATCCATCCATCCCCCACTCCATCTATCCATCCATCCAACCATCCATCCATCCATCCATCCATCCATCTATCCATCCATCCATCCATCCATCCATCCCCCACTCCATCTATCCATCCATCCATCCCCCACTCCATCTATCCATCCATCCAACCATCCATCCATCCATCCATCCATCCAACCCCCACTCCATCCATCCATCCATCCATCCATCCATCCCTCACTCCATCCATCCATCCATCCAACCCCCACTCCATCTATCCATCCATCCATCCCCACTCCATCTATCCATCCATCCAACCCCCACTCCATCCATCCATCCATCCATCCATCCCCCACTCCATCTATCCATCCATCCAACCCCCACTCCATCCATCCATCCATCCATCCATCCAACCCCCACTCCATCCATCCATCCATCCATCCATCCCCACTCCATCCATCCATCCATCCAACCCCCACTCCATCCATCTATCCATCCATCCATCCCCCACTCCATCTATCCATCCATCCAACCCCCACTCCATCCATCCATCCATCCATCCATCCATCCATCCATCCATCCATCCATCAAACCCCCACTCCATCCATCCATCCCCCACTCCATCCATCCAACCCCCACTCCATTCATCCATCCATCCATCCATCCATCCATCCATCCATCCATCCCCCACTCCATCCATCCATCCATCCATCCATCCAACCCACACTCCATCCATCCATCCATCCCCCACTCCATCCATCCATCCAACCCCCATTCCATCCATCCATCCATCCATCCATCCATCCATCCATCCAACCCCCACTCCATCATCCATCCATCCAACCCCCACTCCATCCATCCATCCAACCCCCTCTCCATCCATCCAACCCCCACTCCATCCATCCATCCATCCATCCCCCACTCCATCCATCCATCCATCCATCCAACCCCCACTCCATCATCCATCCATCCAACCCCCACTCTATCCATCCATCCATCCCCCACTCCATCCATCCATCCATCCATCCATCCATCCATCCATCCAACCCCCACTCCATCCATCCATCCATCCATCCATCCATCCATTCATACTGACCTTGTGACATCATGATTCAATGAATGTAATAAGTAGGGGTGGGACTTTAATGCGTTAATTTCGATTAATTAATTACGGGGAAATTAAGGAATTAAAAATTTTAACGCATTTTAATCGCACTTTGCACCGAACGTTTCTCGGTGCACGAGTTCCAGGCATACAGATTATATCGACGCACGATGTCAAAAATTCAGGGGCCACATCCTTCGCAGCCCACAAAGACCACAAAGGCCGGAAGTGAGCGGCTAGCCTTCATATCAGCGTCACCTGCCCTCACCTCTGTGTAGCTCATGTCGCCTAGCAACCGTGAGTGCGAAGCACAGCTGTGTAAAAACAGCTGGTTAAATGGAGAACGAACTTTTTCTCCTTTTTGTGGTTTAATTTAAGTCTTTAATTCAAAATAAGCTGTTAAAACAAGCATAACACATTTCAACATCAAGGAATACAGCTGAGAGAATGATTAATTTCCAACTATATTAAGTGAGACATTAATGTTGACTAAAACTATCCAGTTATGATGCTTAACTTTAATTTCAGGAGTTTGCTTATCACAGGAGCACTTCCACCCTTCATTGGTCTGTGTAGCAGACTGGTGGGAAAATAAACTAAATTTTGAAGTTTAAGCTTATGTATATTGATTCATTCATCAACCAAACTTAAATTAATATTTATCCTGTTAAATATTTAAATGTGATTAATTTTGATTAATTAATTACAAAGCTCCTAATTAATTAGATTTATTTTTTTAATCGAGTCCCACCCTTAGTAATAAGATAATATATTTAGGCCTTAGACTGAAGACTAGGATAATAGTGTAGTCAGTCATCTAACATAGCTGACCTAATTAGGTGTGGGGTGTCTAAAAGGTGTTGCTGGCATCAAACCCCCACACCCCCCCAATCAGCATATTTGATCATTTCTGTAAAAACTGTTGTGTATCAGTGAGAAGAGAGCAAAAAGATGAAGGGAACTGAACGGTCTGAACATCTGGCGATCACTGTGTGTCTGAAAACTTGAATTTGTCACATTTGAAATGAAACAGGATGTTTACCCAGATCTGCCTGACAATCACCCAGAAAGGACGGCTGTGAATGACGACACTCTCAGGTCAGTTTGTGATGTTGCTCCGCAGCGTAATTCACCGCTGCCACACCTGCAAATGAGATAATTCACTAACCAATCATATCACTCAAGCTTCGAGTGCAACATCAGTCACACTGAAAATCCCAATCCTTTCTGGCAGACCTTACACCTGACAGTTCACTTAACATCTCACTCAGCATCCAGGAAGGGCCATAAATATATCATTTCTACGGCTGGATGAACAGGTGTTATGGCTGAGTATCATCGCAGCTTCAGACAGGGACTTCAGGACTACACTGGAAAAATTAAGCTGGTATTTTCAAAAACATAATTAAAGAGACGCCTTTCAGGAGGTCCTGTGTTTTAAACAGGAATAAAGATGCTGATTTACAGTCACTCTACTGTGTTTAAATGAACATACCTTTAAAATGATGCTCCCGTCTCTGTCTTGTTATATTGTGCTTAAAATGATGGCATGTACAATGAGATGAAGTTATGCTTATAATTTAGAAGAGGAAAAGCTTTGGTGGCATTTACCTGAAGCCCAGGTAGTGCTGTTTGTGTGTTGCTGAGACTCTGCAAACTCTACTGGCAAAATGATAAAGTTACAAGCAGGTGAAAAACAGAATCTGAAGTCCTGTACATGCCAATACTGTTTTACTGAGAAGGATAGTTTAATCATTTTAATAGTTTTTCTTTATTTGTTTATATTGAGTTTTAAAAGCTGATGCCCCCGTATCCAGCATGCTGGTGTATGGTGGTCCAACTTCTTTTACCCTTTAAACCCTTTCTAGTGAACCTGTAACATAAAGCATGGGTTTGTCCATCAAACCAGAATCATGATCTAAATGTCCTCAGCAGGTCCTCATTGACACTTCTGTTTGGTTTGTAATACTGCTACCTGTGTGTGTGAGAAGGATCATCCACTAATCAAAGTTTTAAAGTGAGGGTTGTGGTTAGTTCTGGTTGGTTCTGGTTGGTTGCTCCAAGCGTTTTGCTGCCTGTCTCTTCAGGACAGTCTCCGTGCTGCTGTGTTGAACTGAGGTTTGCTGAGGTGGGTTTGAACCCAAAACCGAGCAGAAGCAGCTGATCTACAGGCACTCAGACACTGTCCAGATGTAGCAAACAGCAGCGTATTTCAGATGCACACTGGTATGTCTGAATGACCTGTAGCTGTGTGTCAGGAAATCTTACTCTATAGCAGGACGAATTGCTAGCTTGAGTCCTGTTGCCATGACTGTATGCTAGTTTCCTCACAGCCTTCATATTCTATTTTTTTAATTTTAAAGCCAGGTGATAAGTTGTCTTTAATCCTTGTGGAGACAAACTCACTGACGCTCTCTGCTCTGAGACACATACCAACCTGGTTCATATCTGTTCTGCTTAAATCTGTTTGTTTTCTACTTGATTTTATTTGTTGTTTCGAGCTTGGAGTTCAGATGAATTCTAACATTTGCACACAGTTACAGTAATCTGAGATATGATCATTAATTCAGTGATGCTGCCTTTCATAACGTTGCACAGGAGCGACTGTTCTTATTTTAATTAAAGGCTTGAGTGACACGATGATCATCTCGTGGCAGAAAACTTGTATTTCATGAATTCTAATCTGATCTCTGCCACAGAGAATGAGTAGGCTCACGCTGGCTTCTTAACTGCTGACACTGCTGGTCAACAAGACCATTTTTTCCCTCTCCACGGGTGTTTCCCGCCTGGAAATGGAGAACATTGGCAGGACTTAAATTGGTGGCATTTTGTGGTCTTTAAAGAAAGGGGACTCATTAAAAGTAACCCGGAGAAACCTTCAAGTTTCCTCCATCATTAGCCGATGTAACAGCATATAAAAGAAATATAATTATAGATCTGGGTAACTTGTGTTGTCAATTTAAAAGTGATGGAGCTGCATAATCCCCAACCTTGTAATGTGACCCTCTACCCTGCAGTGTTACCCTTGTTTTAATGAGTGTTAGCCTGAACAGAGGTATAATCACAGAGATGGTCACTGCAGACAGCATGCATGATATTACCTCTGTCATAAATCACAGGCTGCTCATTGTGTCACATTCAGGTCGTGTTACATACTTTGTTTAATAAGGCAAAATATCTTTGAATGACAGACTGTAACTGTGTGCACGGGTCCAGAGTGATCTACATGAAGTTTACTTTAAATGATGCTCTGCTCTGAACACCGAGACTCTGTTTGATAATCAAAAACATTTTTCATGAACACGGGCTAGGCAACCACCCGAGAATTCAAACGGGACACTTCATTCATGCTTTTCTGCAGTTTGTGAAAGCAGCATCAGTCAAAAATCATCATCTGCTCCGTTTAGACTTTTAACAATTATATTTTCATTTTTTAGGGCAAAATGTGAAATTCCTAATAAAATCAGCTCTACTAAGATTAACTGTGATTATTTTACAGTCTGCACACTGGACGACACAAACAGAGATAAAGCCGAGCTAAAATTCTGCCATAACTGGATCATCCTGATGCCCCTGCAGCTGGAGCTATACAGAAATGAATCCAAATCAAAGAACCTCCTGGGAACGTGTTACTTCCTGGTTCTGCTTTGGAAGGAGTTCGTTCCATTACTGAGCTGTGGTCCAAACACGCTCCGGTCAATGTATGTGCACGAGTAAGACGAGCTGAAACTTTGCTTCTCGTTTGTCCTAAGCACACATTTATGTGAGTCAAAGGTTATGATCAGTGAAAGCACTTATCAGAATAAAAGCTTCTGCTCTTTCTCTGCCGTCACCTCATGAGGAAACAAAGAGGAAGAACGGGGTCTTTCAGAGTCCTGAGAGTAGGAAGGTTCAGGATTCATGACAGGCTGCATTTTTATTAAACTTCAGTATAAATATGAGTTAATTCAATACAGAAAGTATTTACTGCTGCAGTTTATTAACTACTAAAGATATCAAGAGTTTTTCATGCTACAACCAAATAAGCTGTCCCACTACAGACTGCATTTAATAACACAACCCATATTAAAATTTCACATAAACCCGCCTCTCGCCCTATGACAGCTGGGATAGGCTCCAGCCCCCCCACAACCCTGAAAAAGAATAAGCGGAAGCGAATGGATGGATGGATAAAATGTACCCCGCCTCTCACCTTGTGACAGTGGGATAGGCTCCACCCCCCTATGACCCTGAAAATGATAGGCTGAAGAAAATGGATGGATGGATGGATGGATGGATGGATGGATGGATGGCACCCATGGAACTTATTTATTTATTTGTTTGTTTCTAAATAAATGCACCTTAGCTCAACTCTTATTAAGAAACAGGTTCAATGGAGGACCAAACAAGCTGATGAAATTAAACCATCAGGATGCCATTAATGTGCAGATTTAATTCTTGCATGATTGAGGTGTTAGACAGCTGGTCTGTCCTTTCAAAGTCTAATCTGCCCTTTCTATTCTTCAGACTGATCAGTGCACTCTGCAGTAAACCCTCTGTATCTGTGGCAGACTAGGACAGGTCCTAGAACCAGGTCCTAGAACAGGTCCTAGAACCAGGTCCTAGAACCAGGTCCTAGAACCAGGTCCCAGAACCAGGTCCTAGAACCAGGTCCTGCCATCATCCATCGCTGTGATCTTCTGTTTATTTCGTTCTTTTTCCAGAATGTACCTAAAATGTTGATGTTCCCATTCTCTCTCTCTCTCTGTGCTGTTTTTGCAGCTTATACATGCATCGGCCCACTAACTCTGAGAGCTCATTTGACACATGTTGTGGGTTCCCAGAAACAAATGCAGATGTCACATGTGTAATCCAGACCTTTTACCTGCATCATTTATGAAGCAGGTAATGTAGCAACAGCTCACACCTGTCTATGAAGCCGCAAAATGAAGCCCCCCCCGTGCTTAAAATGGTTTCAGTTAATCAAAGTTACTTTAGCCTGAACTTAAAGCAGCACTTCATTTGCATTTTGATCATGTAATTTCAAATTTATGGTGGTTGCATAAAAAGGAAAACTTGTCCTGTCAAAATAAAAAAGTAAGTGTTAAACTACACCTACTCGAACTTATTTCCTCACCTAATTTGGGAAACACTAAGCATGATTAAACATTAGAGGATATGGCTCAAGTAGGCATTTTAAACCCCCCCTCCCCAAAAAAGATCAAAAAGACAGGAAAAAAGGAGCTGCACAGTAGTGCCACACATGTGGTCGAGGGTTTAAAACATTAGCAATGCTCAACTGGAACGGAAGTATCTTGTGGTGAGAGTTCCTCTAATCATATGTAACATCTACCTTTGGAACGTAGCTGAGAGACTTTACAATAAGCTTAACCCCTACTTTGATATTGCACTCAGCAGGTCTCCCCCTCCATGTTGGGCACTTTGAACACTAGTTTGTTATTCTGACTTCACTTGCTTTAATAATCCGCACTTCCCTGGCAATACTTTTTTCTTTTAAATCATAACTTGAAGGCCTTTGATGTTTTGTGAAAACACGCAGATGCTGCTTTAGCGTGCTGCTGTTTGTGGGGTTAACTCATGATTTAATATCGAGGTTCAGTTTTCTGACTTTTCTGACTGGCTAAAATATAACCAGAGTAACATAAGCGTGAAAATGGAGTTTTTTGTCCGGTCATGGAAGTAATTTGTTGATGTTGAGAGAGTGCAGGAATTAGGAGCGTTCCCTCCCACCAGCCCATTTGATACCACACAACAGAGGCTGCTGGAGAATTTGGCAGCCGTCATTGTGCGGTGCGTTTAGGAAGGGCTGAACTTTCAGGAGGTCTGAGTAAACGTGGGAAAGACAGAGAGAGCTGTAAAATGGACGTGAATGAACTGAAGTCTGTCCATAATTCTGCATCAATGGCCTCCTCTGTCCCCGCGCTGGGCTCTGAGAAAGAGACCGGACTCCATCGCTCAATATTCATCTACATTTTTTTTCCCTGGATGGGCACAATATGGCAGGCTTAATTAACTTCTCTCAAAGGTGAAGCAGTGCGCACCATCTGCTGTGAGACAATCACATTTGTATGCTTCTCTGAATAATCCCGTTACTCCATTAAAGCAAAGCAGAATGCAGAGAAAGAGAAGTCTGCACAGAAAAGACTAAACTTCTCAATTAGATATCACTTTGGAAAGCTTAACAGCATTTGCTTGTGTGAGGATCAATTCCTCAAAACCAACTATCAAAAAAATAAAGTAGAAAACTCCAGCAGTTATGGATGAAATGTCCAGCTCAGATCGTTCGTCCGGTCATTTCAAACATGTTACGGAGAGACAATTTCATTCTTTAATATATCTGAAGGACCACACATCGTAATCAAGGGCCTGCTGAACTTGCCCTAAAGCCGGGTCATTATTTGATCTTTGTGCATCTTAATCTGATTATCTCATTGTGGAGGTAAACTTCAGACTCAATCTTGTTAGCAGCTGGCCGAGATGGATTACGATGGCCAGTGAGGTGGAAAATGAACTGAGCAGTTCAGCTTTGGCCTTGCTTTCTTTCAAGATACTCACCAGCACTACTTCAGCTCCTTCTGCTTTTCTTTCTGCTGGCCCTTCAAACGAGATATTATCCTCAGGAAAAGCATTGGCGACCCCCCCCCGCCCGCCTTCCCCACACCCCTTTTCTTTGTCTGTGATGCTTTAACTAAGTGAGCACAATAGAAAAAAATGCTGACCTCTCCTAAAGATTTTCAGCGTGTTATGAGGAGACCCAAAGCCTGGGCCTGGAAAGTTTCGATATGAAGACTTTCTGTTTTAGCTGTCGTTGGACCAAAACACGCAGTAACCCGATAGGTCGACAGAGGTATGCATCGCCTTGATTCTCATCTTAAATGAAGAGGGTTGGTTTTTTGCCTTTTCTCTTTTCCCCCTCCTTAAATTATGCAAATGCCTCAGATGTGTGGTCCCGCTTAAGACACTCAGTTTTGCTTGTGGTCTTATTGCGGCATTGAGTGCCTTTACAGTGAATGCACACCACAGTCCGCAGCACAAAAAGTCCCCCTAAAGGCTGAAAGGAGTTCAAAGCATTCAAAAGACAAAAAGGACTAAGCTGGGATTTTTTTATGTACACTGAAAAGAAGAATAAAATATAAGTTCCCTATTGGTGCCTGTTATGGCTGTGGCAGCCATATTAAAGCATTATGTTAGGACATAAAGGCTGCCTGAAATTTTTCTTGAGCACCATATGCAAAGAAGAAATGAGAATAACTTAGAGAAGCGGTGATTTTGTAACACGAACCACTGAATGCTCTTTTTGACACACCATTGAGGGAACAAGGAATTCAAAAGAGGTTATATTCGATCAGGTTTTCTGCCTCAATAGGTTATAATCACTCCTAAAGTATTGAGCACTACACAGAGAAGAGAGCTTCTAAGGAGGCTAATCAGCAGGTTTTCTCCCTATTATCGTTTCCCATCTGAGGGTAACAGCGCACAGAAGTACCCCCTTCTATTGATTATCTGGACTGGAATTTAAATATTAATACACTGCCCGGCCCTGCTTGGCACTCTCTCTAGAGCTGGGCTGCATGGCAAAGCACTCATTCCCCAGATTAAAAACCCCTTCTCTCTCCCTCTCTTTTAAAGCACAATCCTGCTCTCTTTTCAGCTACAAGAAAAAAACTTCAAGGGGGAAGTTGAGAGGAGAAAGGGGCCAGAGCTCTGTGTCTCTGCAGTGAATTCAAAGACGACACTTTTCCTTTAGGCCTGGCTCTGCTGAAGATGCAGGAATCACATGGCAGCCATTTAACCACTGCTGTCTGCTGCGGAGAAATGGAGACTGAGGAGCTAGCTTCCCTTCTTGGCTGGTTCACTGAGCTTTTACCACTTTATATCACACAAATTATGTTAAAAATAAGGCAGGTTTGGGGCAAAGGTTGGTGATGTAAGTACCCTCCACAAGAGCAGGTCACATAAATACAGCACGATAGCTTTTCATATTTGCTGTGCATTACATCCATGAACCCAAAGACCTTTGTCCACTCGACCTTAAGAATGTGCACATTTGCCTTCAGGGCTTCAGTCTGCAAAGAGGGGACAAAAGTGCAATGACATCAATACTGCTGTGGAACCCAAACACACAAGTTATGGCCCCACTTGACACGTGAATCTTGAGCCACAACACAGGAAATAATATGTGACACAGTCTGAACATGAGCAGGAACGTTGGGAGTATGCTGAGATGAAGGCACTTTATTCTTTGCACTTATCTATCACAAACAGATGGATGCACTGGGGACAATTTGGAGTTTACGTGTCTTGCCAAAGGGCAATGTGGCACATGGACCAGAAAAGCTGTAGATCTATTCTATCCTTTTCAATTACAAGTCAGACAGATTGGTTAAATCCTAGAGTAATCACCTGAGAGCTATATAATGAAGAGATCAGCCCAGAGCACAAGGCAAACAGTTTAGCATGGTGTTAAGTCCCTGTCTCGTATAGTGAGAGATATCCATTAATATACCTGCTGTGATTTGCATTCATTGTAGCTGGGCTGCAGCGTCAGTCAGCTTTCTTCACTCTGAAATTGGTTCCTAAGATACATAAAGACAAGTATTTAGGCTGGAACAGAATCTGCTGCTGAATTTGGAACAGCAGCCTCCCTTCTGCATCACACAAGGCTTTTATTATAATGAGAAAAATAAATAAACAAGCATAAAATCTACTTTTCTACACAGAACCTGCCAAATGCACACTGTAACAGGATCTCTGTCAGTCACATGTCTGTGCTTTAAGCACTAAGCTGAAGTTTACATGTAGCTAGCCTGGATTAGCATTAGCCTGGAAACAGAAGGCACTACAATCATCAGTGTCTCCTGCCATGTTATTTAGCAGTATGAAAAAGGATCCCTGCAAAACAAGGTGGGGATCAAATAACCTAGCTAGCAGTACCGCTTGTCGGCTAATGTGTTAGCATGTTTACGGTAAGCTGATTATTACAGGGACGTTTTATATACAACAGGAGAGATTTAAAATGTTTTAGAGACAATGGTGACATTTCTTCAGCTGGAGAGAACAGAGCACATTAAAGAATCAGAGGATTCAGAAATGCAGAATTTGGAAAATTGTATGTGCGGGTAAACTGCGGACAGATGCAGGGCTAAAGGCCTTTTTACAAAGGAAGCAGTATGCACTGCACTGACTGCAAGGGTCAGTCAGCAGTCCAAAATTGGCATTGTGCTGCTTGTGCTGCGATTACGGTCTTCACGTGCCCGTTCTTCATCGTTCTGCATTTGTTTTGGCCGCATGAATGTATTTCACACTGCACCGCACATGCGAGTGCTCCCCAGCTGGTGCAACAGGAAACGTTATTGCATGGTGTAAGCAACAGAAAAGAATGGGTTGCAGATCACAGGGCACCACATGCTGCTTCCTCTGTGAAAAGGGCTTTAACACAGAGACAACCATTCACGCTCATGCTCATACCTACGGCCAATTTAGAATCACCATTTAACCAAACGCACGTCTTTGGACTGCAGGAGGACGCCGGAGTTGCCGAGCCCGCGCAGTCGTGGGGAGAACAAAGTCCATACAGTAAGGCCTCAGCCTGGATTCAAACCCAGAACCTTACTGTGAGCCAGCAGTGCTAATCACTGCACCACCAATCTTGGTGTGCTTTTAGAATACATTTATTCAAGTGTTCAAATATCTGTAAAGGATGTAATGTCGTATTTTGAAGTTTTTCTTTCTCATATCCTGGTTGCAGCTGCAGTGTTGGTCCACTGTAATGTGATTCTGCACTAATGGAGCAGCTAAAAGTTACGTCTAGGCCTTCCTCTGTTTGTGCCATGACCCTAAAGCCTGTGAAGGATGGTGAACTTACAGGTGCATGATGGCTACCCCACTGGATCACTGCATGAGTGTGTGTCCACATTACCAGTGTTGCTGCTGCCTTTCTGGAATGAGTTTGTCTTTGCCAACAGATATCCTGGGATTCTCCTAAGATTAGGCTATCCAGTCCACACACGCAGCCCTCACTGTCATAAGAAGAGTCAAAGACTGGTGCTGAGGGTGTTAATGCAATACAAAAGCTAAGACAGCGAGGCTTGCCATCTCTGCTCACTGCCAGTCTTTATCCACAGTATTCCTGACTTCGCGCCATTACCCATAATTCATAGCGGAAGCCGGTACTTTACTTCCGTTTGCGCTGTTGTTCACGGTTGCGGGCTTACACACCTGCCGTTCATTGAAACATTTTGACACTGCAGTTTCTTCTACCTGCCTAAATGGTACCACATCAGAGGTGGATACATTGCAAGGATGTTTTAAAAAGCAGCGAGGTAACAGTGCCTCACCCGTCACTTGTGTAAATGACATGAAATTATGGCCTGAAGTCGCTACATCCACATTATCAGGTACCTTGTTTTTTCCAAAGGTGTTGATGGCGAGGAATCACGTAATTATAAGAGCACCAGATTAACTTCAAAGCAATAAAATCAATAAAGTAATGCTGAACAAACATTAAGGGAAAGTGGACCGATGGAGACAGTCAGCTGTTCCTGTATGGCTGATCAGGGAAATCATGCAGTGATGCTGCAGCTATTCTGTGGAAGGTAAATCACTGATCTGGATATCAGAGTGTTCAGATCACTGAAACAGAAACACTGGACTGGCTGAAGGCTGTGATCGAGGAGACACGCAGCTGTCATCCTGCTACGTGTTTACATGAAGGCAGGCACTGTTTAAGCTTTGTGTAGGCTGTATGCTGTAGTGTCACACTATAAATAAAATAACGTAAAAAAATAAGAGGCTGTACATTAAAGGAAAACTTAAAATATAAGGAAAAAATACAGTAATAGGATGTGCAACTGGGTAGTATAATTTGGGGGAAAAAGAACAAATTTACAGAATAAAATAATTTGAAAAAATGTACAGACTGATGTAGTGACACCCAACAACAGCACAAGTTAATCCGAGCTCATGTTCCAACTAATAAAGCCGCCTGTTACAGCACAAAGTAACCGAATTTTGTCATTAACTCTGGCTCTGACTTTGGGTAACCGGAAGTATAAAACCGAACAGTGGAAGTAGCCGTCTGTCATGGCAGCCTACGTATGCTCTCACAGAAACCTGTGGATAAACTCACTCCCTGACTCCAGCATAAGGAGTATAACTGCTCAATATTAAGAGCTAAGTCTGCTTATTACTGAGGAATCATGTGCCCTATAGCTAACTCTATGGTCCTAAGAATATCCTGTCTCAAACACTGTCTGACTCTGTTATAGGTGATTATGTGAACTTTTGGTCTATCACCGTCATCCCTGCTCATCCCAAACTTCTAACCTCATTCCGAGCACGAGTAGAGCTTTCCTGCTTAAACTGTTTCAGAGAGGTGAGCACCTTGCCATACACATGATCCGCCACATGTTAATGTGACAGCAAAGGCCATTAATGCAAGAGCATAGAGGTCATTAGCATCACTCCATGGTGTAGCATAAAGTAATCACCTCCTGAGATCCGTCTCCTGTGACGGCTGTACTGTCTGTTCTCCCCCTGTGGTTATTCCCTACATGTGTAAGGTCAGTTAATGATGGTGGACAGAGATATCTGACCAGGGGAGCCGCTCTGGCAGCTGATTATGCTCTGCGCCTGACACTTCTTAATCAGCCACGAGATGACAAGGCCGACACTGTTAAGGATTTTAAACACTGCCCGCTGCTCATCAAAGATTTTGCAGCGAGGGCAGGCTGGCTGTAAATTGAACAAAGCGTGTAGGTGTGAAACTCTGGCTTTCCTTCAACATTTCTGCCTTTCACGAGGCTTAATGAACAAAGCGTGAGCATGCCAGGACATCCAAATATTATTCCTGAGGAATTATCATGGAGAAATAGAACTGAACCCTCCTACCACCTGAATTGTTGTTTCTTTGTTTTAATATAACATTTTCAGTTGGATTTGAAATAAGCAGAGGTGGGAAGTAATGAAGTACAAATACTTCGTTATTGTACTTAAGTACATTTTTCACGTATCTGTACTTGAGTATTTTCTGACCACTTTTTACTTTTACTCCCTACATTTTTACACAAGTATCTGTACTTTCTACTCGTTACATTTTCAAACAGACTCATTACTTTAGCTTTAACGTCTCTGGGAAGTTTTTATTTCCGGTCAGTGCGCCATCAAACATCCAACGATCTGAGCCTAAATGGAGGAACAATAACACATAAGAGACCATCGTATCCTCCATCACTTCATCGCATACAAACAGATTAAAGAGGCAAAACCGTATAATTTATGTATCATTTATAGCTCTATAATCAGGGCTAACAGGGGGTCGAACCAAGTCCGTAAGTTGTGCTTGCTGTACTTCAGCATTTAGCTAGCGCTACAGAAGAGGGGCGAGCATAAAGAGAGTAACGTTTGGCAGGTAATTTTAAATGCAGTGTTTCTAAATGCTCAACAAATATCAGCAAACACACAAAGTGTGTGCAGTTTGTCACACAGTGTGTCTGCTAGCTAAAAGAAGAGCTGCTGTATTTCAGGGAGAGCAAAGAGAGAGAAGTTCACTCAGAGATGGAGAAAGAGGAAGAAGAGAGGTTAGATTTAAAGGTAAGGACTGCAAAACAAACTGAAGTATGCTGACTTTGTGTTATTCAAAGTGTGTAAAAAAAAGGTTAGCTTGTTGTACTGTATTTACAGTAAAGCTCTGTGTTGGTGCACAGAGGCTGTGTTCATGGTCAGAGTTACAGGTTACATCAGTGCAGCAGAGATGAGTCTGAATCAAAGCTGCTGATGCTGAGATTCATTCACTGAATCCAACATTTCTACAGCCTGTATGCTGTCAGTGTAGGGGATGGAGATCAGCTCAGAGCTGTGAAATACTGGGTTACATCTTTGTGAGTTCACTTCATCCACACAGAGCAGTAAACCTCAGAGCAGCAGCAGCAGGTCAGCTGATCACAGCCTGCACACCAACATCATTTACTGCAGCTACAATAGAAAGCTGTGATTCTTCTCCCCATGCAGAGCCACTACAGCTGATCTTAGGGTTCCTCCACCTTCTGAATCCCACTGTAACCCCTGAGTATCCTCATGTTGGTGTTTAGGTGGAGGCACAGTCACCCTCTACTATGGAGGACACAGAGAACAGAGCTGTGTTTAAATTCCCTTTAACAGTTTGTGTCCTACAGAACAGATTCAAGCTGAGAGCATTCATTAGGATTAAAATTTAGATGGGAATAAAGTTTGTGTTCTCATGTATTATTTTATATTATTACAATAATATATCATGAGGTTCAGTTAGCTTTACATTTCAGAGCCTGTACTTTTTACTTTTACTGCAGTAAAGAAGTTGAACGAGTACTTCAACTTTTACCAGAGTAGTTTTTAACACAAGTACTTGTACTTCTACTTAAGTATAAAATGTCTGTACTTTTGTCACCTCTCAAAGTAATACAAAAACGATCCACAGGATTACAGACACCAAATTACATCTGTATTGGACTGTTCCAGACTTCATTTTATGTCCGACATTCAGTGGCAGCACAGGAAGTAATGCACCCCACATGCAGCGAGGTGGAGTGGCACTTAGTGACAATGAGTTTTCAAAGTTCACATCCTGTCGGAGACCTTTTTATCAACCATAACCACAATAACCTTTTCCCAGTCTTAAACAAGTACTTTAGTTTCTGGAGCTTTAGGGAAAAGGAGGCGAGATGCACTCACATTTACGGTCTGTGCTGGTTGGAGAGCAGAGCCAGAAAACAAAAATGAAAAATGCAAAGGTGGGACCCTCAAAAGTCTCGTGCAATTGCTGGCAAACAGTTTCCTTCCCGATCATTCAAAAGAATTAAGTTTAACCTCAGACTGCATGTAAAGACCAACCAGAAACAGGATGAAGGCACATGGACACCCTGAGCAGACCTTTGGTCTTTAAAACAAAACTCTGGTGTCAGCTTTGAAAAGCTTTTATGCATTTCCTCCTGTTTGGTTCAGGATTTATGCAGATATGTAAACAAATTATGTGTAACACATGACACCAAAACTGACCATAGTTTAACTGCAGTTCTCCATATTTCAGTTTTTCATGCACTTCACTGCTTCAGTTTTTATTTAGCTCATGTTTCCATCCTTGTGAAGAACAAGGCCTTCGTAAGTTTGAAAAACGTTATTGGCAAATAACTAAAAGTTTAGTTTTGGTAGTGGTGCTGCTGACTGCAGTGATCAGGACCGTCAATGAATGAATGATGTGGAGGTGAATGGTACCTAATTGTATAACGTGCTGAGCTGATTGCATAAAGATTTTGATGGATTTGTGCTGCTTTAGCTGTAAAGGGACCGATCAGGTGGCACCGTGGCGTGAAGAGGGTGATCTAACACCCAACTTCCTTTAAGCACCTTCAAGAAACCCAGAGAGGCGTGTTACCATCGGTGATGCTGTGAGGAGACCAAACAAAAGGAGACAGCAGTGACAGTTTAAGCTCGGATGATGAACAAAGATACAAAAGACAACATCATACCAGAACCATATATCACTACAGCTGATGTTTCTCCTTCACACACATGGCATCGCAGTCATTTTTCTGTGAGATGTGTGAATGATGTTTGCTGCCATCCATCATAAAAGGACATAATGGAGGTTGGGGAAGTCTGAGAGATTTGGACACTCAGGGGAGCTCATTACCGGACCTATTAATCTGTTATTTGACCCCTGCGAGAGCATTCCCAATCTAAGAAAGACCTAACCTCTGCTGTGTCTCAATGCTCCAATTCAGACAACAAAGCAGAGAAACAACATCAATGCCTTAGATTGGCTTGTTCCCAATGTTGGATAAAAGCAAGTTCATACAGTTTTCTTCATCTAACTGAGCCCTTTGAAAATGAACTCCAAGCAAAAACTAAATTATTGATATTCAAGAGAAATCTTAATGTTGATGTTGATGCTGAACCAGTGCAGTGCAAATATAAGATGAACTGAGTATGAAAATCGCTGTCCGGCAGACCTTTGTTATGACGGAGGAACAAACCACGGGAGGATTAAGCAGTGAGTGCTTTCCACTCTCCCTTTAAAGACGAGTCCTGCTGCCATTCTGTGTATGCATCCTTCCTTCAGGGGTGATTGTCTCCTTGTTAGTGGTCTGCTGTTGAGCTCAGCACTTTGCCAAGTCAAAAACAATGTCATGCCTTGGAGGGCTGTGTGTCTCTCTGTCCTTTTGTAAGGCTTCTGCAACACGCAATTAAATATCCGACACACAGCAGGCAACAGGCGCAGGTATTATAACATAATTCATATTTTCTATCATTTTTTCAAAGATCTGTTACATGCACTCCAATAATTTAATCCCAGCAATGCTTAAACTCATATTCTCCTTTATCTGATCTCCTTCTGAATTTTATGCAAATTCAAAACTATAAATCTACTCAGATAGGCCAGTTTCCAAAAAAGACGGTCCAGTTCTGTGATTTGAATTAGCAGAAACCTACAGACCTGTGTCGGGCTCCATCGTTCCAGCCTCAGCTGCACCTTTGAGTGTTACCAAATGAGTCACCTATAAAGACCAACCTGAACCTTTTCTTTCTTTTAGCACCAGGCTGCAAACATGCTTATTTCTGCTGTAAAGTTGGACTTTCTAACGCAGGAAGATATCGACACCAAAGCACTTTGGGAGTCACCCTCTAGTGGCCAGTCAAGGACCTGCAGTTTTTGGCACTTCCCTCAGTGGCTTCATTTCTCAGTCGTGGATGCTGCAGGTTGTACGATGTATAATATATTCTTCTAGAATTAGGTTATGTTAAACTCTTGTTAAAGTATCTTAAAGGATCCATATAAATGGACACACTTTCTTCCAATAACGCAAATTTATTGGTATCATAGCTGCGCTAATGGTTGCTGATTTCTACTATGATAGCAAGTTAGCAATAAAGCCTTTTGAAAGCATGGTTTTACTTGGTCTGCTAAGCTACAGTATATTTAAACTGATACATCATGAACAGAAGTAGTCAGAGTGTTTTTCCAGACTGTGAATCCAAATCTGATTCCCACCTCATCACATAAAGATGTGTTCGACCTCTTAGCATCACGTGCTAAAGCACTGTCCACCCTTTAATGTAACGTTTCCATGTGCAGAGTGAACACTGTGAACATTTGAACCCAAACTGATCTTTATCTAACACTCAAAAATCACTTTATATGTGTAAAAATAACCAAATAACAAAGAAAAGAAAATGCACCCCCCCCCCCCCCCCCCCCCCCGTGTGGACAGGCGCATTTGCCTCTGCAGTACCGCTGTCTGTGTGGCAGACCTTCTCCCTGCTTCTTTTCTGCAGCAAAGACAGAACTTCAACGTTTCTTCAATGGAAGCAAAACACCTTCATGAACCTTCAGGAAGGTTTCTGTGAGGAAGAAAGGAGGGGAAACTAAACATCTTCATGTCTTAAAGCACACATAACGTTTGAACCATGTGGAGCACTTTGTGAGTCACATCATATCGGCTCGTCGGCCACGCTGGACTCTATGAAAAAGTTTAGATTTTTCTTCAGACCAGAGCAGGTGTGTGAACTCTGCAGCCTTCCTGAAGCCGTCTGAAACGTTTGCGCTCCAATAAACAAAAACACTTTTTTTCCATCAGAGCTTTTTGCCCCCTCGTCGCTGCTTCCTGTATGTCTGTATATATGTGGCTATCTGCTGTGACTGTAGTCCACGCTCATGTTTTGAAGGTCACAAAGGGTTCTGTAGGTATCAGGTTAAGAAGTGATGACACCATATGGACACTCCATTTCAAACTGATTCACACAGAAACTTCTGGCTTTGATTTCCCCCTCAGATGGCTTCAATGAAAAGGACAGTTATACATATTTCAGGGCCCAAGGCTTTACAAAGGGACTTAGGAATAAAGAGGTACGAACCTTTGAACTAAACAAAGGTCCATCACCCACATTTCATATCAGATGTGCTGTGTAGCCCTTGTAAAGACGTGGATGTGGAAGAAAAGAAGAGAGGAACCAGCATGGCTGTGCAGACAGGTTGTCTGAGTGTTGTCTGCGTCTCCGTGACCCCCATCTTCCCCGTTCCTCCATCTAACCCCCACAGCACTCGTTGGCTGGCAGAGGTCTGCGGAAAAGCCTCCACAGCGTTGTCCATCTGTGGGCCTCTTTGAATCGGACCGGAGGCTCATAACAACAGGCAGTATCGGTTGCATTAAGTTGATTAAAGTGGTCGGCGTACACAGGCACTTGTGCTCTCACAATGCTAGATGAAAGAGCCGCGTGGCGGCGGCCCCTCTCCTGGCTGAATCCGCCTTTGCTCTCAGCAGAGGTCAACAAAAGACCAAATAATACCAGAGTGAAAGCAATCGAAAGCTTCTTTGCCAAATGATCTCTAATTGGCCCTTTCTTCCTCGTGGATCAGTCGTATGATTTTGGCGGTGACTGTCGACTTACCCACAATTCTACCTTTAAAAGCTTCTCTTGAAAGTGGACTACTTGAAAGAAGTGACCATTACCTAAACTACAACTGTAAGAGCAAAAAAAAAGATTTCCTCTGCTGAGTTACATCCATCAAAAGCAACAGATAATTGAATGCATTTATCAAATAATAAAAAGGGAGCAGATGAATTACAGTTAAAAAAAAATCCTGAATTTGATCAAGATGTGAAAGTGCTTCGGCTTCATTTATGAGCGCTGCGCGGTAATTTATTCCAATAATCACGATGCCAGATGCCATCCCCTCTTTAACCATCAAAACAAACTACAAGCTTTGTCCCTCCCATGCAGCTGAGGAGGTGTCAGTGAGGCAAGCTTTTCTTCTTATTACAGCTACCATTTGAGGAACATGCCATCTTCCACTTTTAGAAAGAAGTCGAGACAGAAGCTGACAGTATTGTTCTAGTATCAGCGCAGGAAAAAACGGCAGCAAAAACAAACACAAGCTTTGGCACTAAGGAGCTGTTCCAGGGATGAGAACAATAAAAAATGAGGGGTGATCAATGCTGTTCTGGATTTTGATAACACAATGCTCATGACTGAGACAAATGATGGAAATTCTTAAGGAGAGAGGGCCTGCAATATGCCAAATATGCTCCAAATTAGCCTTCAAGAGCAGCTCTCAGCGTGTATATGGAAGCTGCGCGCGTAAATAAAGGGCCAGCATAAATTACCTTTGGATGTCAATCGTGATAGCACACCCTGTTTTCTTTTTGTTATCGTGTCGCCTATTCGTCTCGCTGGCGGATGACATGAAATGAAAGTATTCTCTCTCTAGCACCAGCACCAGTACTCAGAGCGCTTTCTGACACTTGAAAACGCTACGGGTTGGTGAAACCACAGCTGGGCCCCTGCTGATTGGCTCGCACGCAGCCTGCCACTAAACTTTGGCTGCTTGAGGAGTTGTCTGTGCCGGGACAGGTGGTGCTTATGCAGATGAATGAACACATTACTGTGTGCTCTTCCTTTTGGTTTAAACATTAGCGTTTCAAATGTGACAAATCAGATGTTCATCTTCTTCTATATGCAGCTATTGTGTATGCTACTAGAAGACCTTTGTATATGAATCCTCTAGGTGTTGATGTGTGCATCCATAAAGCATGGACAATGCACAGAGACTCTGATATATTCAGGGAATTCTCTTTGAATTTTTGCATTCGGGCATATGGTAGTAGCACTTTTTTTCCAGCTAGTATCTCACATGAACCTGATCTCACAGCCACGGTTCAGTGTGTTGCAGCCTGGCTCTGCAGTCTGCAGGTACCTTTCATTTCTCACAGCGTCTCAGTGAAGAGCTGCTGCCTCTTAAAATGAGCATTGTGAACATCGTGCAATTATCTCCCTATTATCGCACATATGTTCTGCTGTAATTGGGCCTCTCCCCTGTCAGAGGAGCGGATCATTGTCAGTGAAAGACAGACTCTAATCATATTACAGCATCCGAGGTGTTGGCTTGGCATTCCCTGGATGGTCTCTGCATGCACGGAAACCTGAAGGTCACACAATGAAACGCATGTCTGTGTAGGTTTATGAAAATAGGTATGGGAGCTGCTGATGATACGTTTATTATCTATTAATTTACCCGATCGTTTAAAGCAAAACCGCCCAAAGTCACCCATCCTGTTCTGCTGGCCGAAAATAAAGTTACAAAATTAGATTCACACCAGTGATTTCTCAGCATTTGAACCATTATTTTTTTAATGGATTCTATTTAATATGCTTTCTTTTCTTCATCATCAGGATTTAAATGAATTTTATTCATGTTTAAGAAGATAAAACATTTCACGTTTCAAACAGAAATCTTTTTTTTTTACTTCAGTCAGAGAAAAATGTCAGAATCATTACGGCTTTACTTCAGTGAGAATCAAATATAATATGAGACCGTTTCAATGCTGCGAGGCGTCTTATGGACCCTAGTTTTTGTATCCATGGATGAGTAAAATGACCAAGCTTGGAAATAAATGTCCTGTAATGTAAGAATCTGATTTGGAAGAATAATTTTCCAAATATTGATATCTATTCAAAGTGCAGGAATGGATGAAAGGCCTGCTCGATGAGAAATAACAGATCAGACGAGACATTTATAGACTGAGGCCAGGACTTCATGAAATGTTTGCTCCACTTGCTGCGAGCTGCTTTGTTTCTGCGACACTCGGTGCTGTGGGTGAGACACTAAAGTCCCTATTGTCTGAGTCAACTTGACCTGACCTAGCTGGTTAAGCTGAGGCATTGTGAACAGCAAATCGCTTCAACCAGGGGGGTAGCTGCTTTGTGTGACTGTGGGGAGAAGAAGTATATAAAAAGCCCATAGCCATAGTTAATGCAGAGAAAGGCCAGTTTTGTCCCTGAAAAAGCTCTGTTTATTTCCAGCTGCAGTGAGAAACATAACCATTGTTCTGCTGGACCGATCCGACTCCCCTGGTGATCTGATCCTTCCTTCTCCATTTAGCAACTCTGTGCGCGCATGCATACGTCCAAGTTTCTCACCACTCTGCGAGTATGACATACAGACGTATGCCTGCATGCATGTGTTAGACTTCTTGCAGGAGGAGATGCTAAAAATGCAGCGCCAATCAACAGCTTGCATTGTGAAGCCTGCAGCAGCGAGAGGGCCAGACAGTGCTTAACACGAGCTCCTAATCACATCTCGGCACTCGGCGGGCCCGAGCTTGCACGTCGCAGGTACTTCTCTTCACACCCGGCGCTGCTCTTAATGTCGATCTTCACCGAGTTGATCTGGAGGCAGCTTTCATTTAAAAATGTAATTAACTGTGGCGTGACACGACCTCCGGCGAGCGCTCGCCGCTGCGATTGCAAACAAAAACAAACGATGGAGACGAGGTTAACAGCATCGTCCTCATTTTTCCATCTGCAAAATCCCATCACAGGGTCCTCATTAGGACCCGTTTAGTTATCGTTAACAATCAAAATGCAACAAATCACCTTTAATCACTTTGTCCTTCTCCATCAAACGGCGGCCTTTAGAAGAACAAACCTTGAAGAAATGAAACCTTTATTAACAGCAGCTGTGTGTCTTCACACGTACACACCTCAGCTGTGAAAACCAGCGAAAGCAGAATTAACTGGTGGTTTTGTCTCGACCAGTCCGAACTTGCATGCTTGTCTGAACTGGGCACAGCTCTTGTTTGTGGTCTCCCACTGAATACCGAGTGGGCCCAGAAGGAGGGCAGCCTTTTTCTCCCCATAGGCCCACTGCCACCACCTCATTTCCTGCTGGACCTCTCTCCTAGACGCCTCCCTGACTCTAATTACCACAGTGTTAGTTGCAGTTCCAGCAGCAGCAGCCATCCTCCCCAACAGCACCTTATCCCTGCCATGAACCACGCTGGTAATTGTTCCATTACATCAACAATAACGCATCTTAAGAAGAACAAAAGATGAAAAAAGGAAAGAAAAGCAGTGGTAGGGACTAACTTGACATGCTAATTTTCATTAACCCTGATCTCTCTGTTCTTTCATCATCCGCCCGCCTCCCCGTCGTCTTGCTGTTACAGGGTGGCGAAGCACTCAAATTATCCACAAGCATTCCAGCTATCACTAATTATCCAAAGAGTTCCTCATTAGGCTATTTCAGATCCAACCTTAGATCAACACTTACTCAGACCTCAGGGATTCTTGATTCCCGGCAGCGGTTAAACAAACAATCGGTTCAAAGGATCAGGTATTCTCCTCTAAGAGGGGGGAAAAGCCAAGGGTAAACAACTGCTCAGCTCAAACGACTGCAGCAGACTTCTCCGCCACGCACGCCCCGATCCATATTTCATTTTGCTCCAAAGCGTTCAGTTTCTGTCTTAAATTGGGGTCATTAAGATATGAAAAGGTCTAAATGTAAGAGCGTTAGCTTAGCCCAGACAAAAGCTGGAGCTCTCAGCTGCCTCCACTTCCTGCTGCCACAGTCGATATCTCACATTAAGAAGGGGTCACATTTGATTGTCTGTATGCAAAATAATGAACTGCAGTCTTTTATACTGTGGCGTCTTTCAGCGGATTGTTTTGGTTGTCGTTCCTGTAACTTTATCCCCTTTGGTCACGAATTCATCTTCTGCCTACATAATCTGTCAGGAAGGAGATGTCAGAAAATGTAACTACAGAAAATGACGTACACAGGTGTGTACACAGGTGTGACTGAAGGCGTTACACTTTTCGTTTGGTCTCATGGATCTTATCGTGCTCATATCACCCAAAGCAGGAAACTGCTTTCAGTGACAGAGCTCTGAAAACCCGAGAAAATGAGCACGCCTGATGGTGAGCAGCCGAGGACCCGCCCGGGTTATTATTTCTGAGGACCCGTCCAGGTTTTTCTGAGGAGCTGGTGAAGAGCTAAAATATTTCAGTATTTTGAAAATATTAGGCCAAATGAACGTTAACGTTCCTCCACATGCTGGAAGAGTGAAGTTGCCGATAATTGAGCCGTATCAATATAAAGATGATTTTTAGAGCTGTTTGCAGCTGATTTCTGCTGCTGAGAGACAAAAATGGATGTTTTCAGGCCGACATGATCATTTCCCATGATGGTGGTCACAAACTCCAGAACCTGGATCACAATTAATCTGCTGGGTCCTGATATTTTAGCTCAGATAAGAATGTTAAGGATCAAATTTTTGGAAGATTTTGTTGTTTTGTTATGGCTGCTTCTCTCTGGTATCATTTCCTGGGTTTTGGGATATTATCTCACGATGTCGTCTTTAATAAATTTTGACAGAGTCGATGTCAGGAGTCATTATCTGAAGGTTTGTGAGGTTCTCAAACAGGTAATAAGCTAATAATAAAAAAAAATCAGGAAACTTGCTTCTTTCCTGTGAACGTGTCAGTCGGGGTGGAGGGGTCACAGTTTACTGCTGTACACTCTGAGATGCAGATATTAGAGTTTCCACTCGGTGGATGCTTCATACCCATGAGAGCAAACAGACAACTGCAGAATGATGTTGTGGGAAATGTGTGTGCAAAGTACAGTGTTACATTGTCCTTTGTTTCCCCTCACTGAGAAAGACCCAAACAGCAGTAAGCAGATGTTCCTCGGAGAGTTCCTACCACTCTAACCAATCACAGTCCTAATGTGCAGTAATTTCAGTGCTTCTCAGCCCCATCCTCCTGAGCACGATGTCAGAGCTGTGCTCTGTGAAACACCAGCAGAATTTGAGTCTGTCACTTAAAATATAATGCCGTCAGATCTGTTACTTTAACCTTGAAGCAATTAGCTGTTGCTGAGCCGTAATGAATCCTGACATCACTCTGCTGTGATGAAACCCCTAATTGCTCTGTAAAAATTGAAGCTTTTGACATCACTGCTGACAGACTTTTTTCTTCCTGGTTGTGCGGTCGCATGTGACGGCGCCTGGTTGAAACTTGAAAGGTAGCGGAGCTTCTCTGCCATCAGCTGTCCTGTCACTTGACAAAAAGAGAGAGGGAAACTGGCTGGATTTGCTGAAATGATGAGGCCATTTAAACTATGATATGTCGCAGCTACACGGCATCATTCAGACGGGACTGTTGCAGATGTCCGTTCCAGTCTAGGCTGAGCCGTGAGGTGGGTGTTTGTAAGGATGATGAGTGGATGATCTGCTCGGGGGGCGCTCACTGCTCTTAACAGCCAAACTTTAGTTTCATTTCAGTCACAGAAAACCAGAAAGCACTTTTTAAAAATAAAGAAATAACAAATGCATCCTGTCACTAATTTGTTACATCAGCACTATGGAGGGAAAGGAGGGGAGCTTTAATCTCAGCTGCGTGCATTAAAACAGCTTCTACATAAACTTATAGATTTCCAGACATTACATAGGTAATAAAATAATGTGTGTGAGGTTTGTCCTGTTTTTGAACAGAAATCCTAAAATTTCATCCAAAGATTTTCTGAAACATTTTCAATTATCAATAAAAACAAATCATTTAATGTTTAATGTGAGTGAAGCTCAGCAGCATGTGTAAAACCATGTGAGCTGTTTTAGCCTGTAAATGAACATAAATCTAATAAAGTTTGAAGTTGGGAGGATTTTTCTGTGGATTTTAAATCAAATATATTACAAATATATTATTTCCAAGCATTTTTCTGATCAGTGGGAAAAATCATCCGCTGAGTAAAAACAATAAAGGCCGGCCTTTTTTTTTTTTCTCTGTGTATTTGCTGTTTCTACCCCCCTGAACAGCCCCCACCCTCAGAGTCCCACTGAAGCTAAAATCTAAATGTGACCTTCTTTATTCTCCTGCAGGCTGTTAAATAATGAACAGTGTTTTACTTCCATCAACACATAAACAGAAGCTGTGGTGAGGATGTAGATGTACAGATCTTAGCCACCAAGATTTTCTCTTTTTTTTTTTTTTTTTTGGAGAAGGTGGTGGTGCTGGGATGGGGGGGGGGGGGGGGGGGGGGGGGTAAATTTGTGTTTAGTGAGTGATGTAGGAGCTGTGATAATGAGAGGCCAAGGAGAGCAAGTGTTACCTCATTATTGTAATGAAAAAGATATCCCACCATTACATCAGTTGGAAAAAGTGGCAATTAAAGTGCCCAACGAGGTTCCTTGAGGCAAGAAGAAGACGAAAACGGCTCTCTAAAGCCCATCTGTTCTGGATAATATGCGCCATGTAAGAGAAAGGCCTAATCCTCTTTATTCAAGTCTGCTGCCCTTTTTTCTCCAGCAGTCACTGTGTTTCCTCATCTTCGCCCCAAAAGTCCGTTTGGCCTCACAAGCAAATTCACGGCCTAAATAATAATAATATTATAATCTTGTTCCATCCGGACAGTTTTGGGAGACATTTATATTTAGAAAATATTCTTAAATGTGCTACAAACGTTTCCAACCAAATTAAAAGCATAATAATAAATCCATAACGAACAAATAAAATGGAAGTAAATAAATGCAGAACACACTCGGAGTATCGCAGCCAGCCTCGGGCTGCAGTGCGCTTTAAACTGGAACAACTGCTAAATACAAATCCTGAAACGTGATGAAAGCAACGCCAGAAATTAGCAGGTAGTGTAAGATGGTAGGAGGATATTAATGCAGCGCTGCTGTATGGTTCATCTTATTATTAATGAATTGGAAACAGCCCCCACCCCTCCCACCCGCAGAGTGCAATAAATAAATAATGCCGTAGAAGTCATGCATATGAACAACATGCGTCGGCACTGCACCGCAGTAATAGGCAGAAGCTGCAGGTCAATATGCTGGGCTAATATTTTTCAGCATTGCTGATACAGGACACACTTGTTTTTGCAGTCATTGCTCACAAGGCCGAGCGGGGGGCGAGTTCTCCTCCATCGGCCCCCTCTCCGCGGCTTCACCACGGAAACCCGAGTTCTGGTGAAAGTGGATGCTGTGTTTGCAGGAATTACTCTGCACGCAGGGACCGCGCTGAGAGTCAATCAGCATCCCGGCCTCGTCTCAGGAATGTGATTAAAATGGGAAACACGCGTTAGTTGGTCTAACAGGTCCTAACGCGCTGCTGTCCACGCGGGACTGAATATGTGAGAGATGCGGATGGTTCCAACACGCAACATTAACAGCTGAACTGAAGCCGCGTTTACGGCCTCCACTGGCAAAGTGACAGTGCTGACCTGTGTGTGTGTGTGTGTGTGTGTGTGTGTGTGTGTGTGTGTGTGTGTGTGTGTGTGTGTGTGGTGTGTGTGTGTGTGTGTGTGTGTGTGTGTGTTAGAAGACAGGAATATAATAACCCAGGAGTGGGATTTAAATGCGGGACTGTGGGCCGCTTGTCTGAAATGCGACTGAAATGATCAGAAATAAAAGAAGTAAAAACTTCCGCGTTTCTCTGTAAATGCGTTTGAAATAAAGGCGAAGCTGCGGCTGCTGCAGGTCTGCACGCACCGCGGCAGCAAAGGTCACTTTGGCCCAGATAAGTAACCCAAACAAACGGGCCCCGAGGCGTTAATTCACACCGAGCGCCCCCTCGCCTTATTCTCCAGAGGGCCCGCTTAGATGAAGCTAAATAAAATCAAAGTATTTTGTTAACATTTCATTTCAGCCCATCTTCACTTTGGCTCCTGCTGCTTTCAGGGAACGACAGAAAAACACGGCTCCCCACCGCAGAAACGAGCGGAGGCTGTTTTTAGTCAACGCTGCAGAGGATTTAAGACTGATGCCAAACTTCTAACGAGGTCACCGGACATCATTTCCCCACAAACCTGCAGAAATCAGCTCACTAACGGCTGCTGCTTATCGACAGCGAGTTTTTCTTGTTGCTGATCCGCCGCACTGACCGTTCACGCTGAGAAATTCAGGCCCATTGTCTGCTGCTCTCCCAGGGAACAGCTGCTAAGCCAAGGCCGCATTCCCAGTATTCCCAACTCATCAAAACCATTCATCCCACCACCAATCAGCTGCTGCGCATCCATATGCATATGTGCTGGTAAACATAAATATAAAGGGGTGGAAACTGACCTCCAGTCGGTGATCACCAGTTCTGTGTTTTCCAATTTAAAGACCATATGTTCCTGTAACAAATTATTTACCGTTAAATTATGTCCGCGGAAAAAGGATTCAATTCTGCTGCCGAGCCACCGCAGTGATGATGGCACGGCAGATATTAATGTGTGCACTGGAATAAAACAGGCGCGCATAAAAGCTGCAAACCTTTTTCTATGATGTGGGAATGAAATGTAACTGCTGTGAGTCCGGCATCTGTCGCTGTTTCAAATGCGCTTTAGAAATTAATTTCACTCGGGTTAAAAAATAATTTGGACTCAGGTTTCAATTAAAGCTTCTACAATTCAATTAGTATCATTACTTCTTTATTCATTCAGTTCTTCTCCATCTAATAAACTTTATAAGTTTATTTGCTAATGTAAGTGTATTTGTACAAAAGACAAACAAACAATCAGACATGAGCAGTCCTCGCGGCGTGTCTGGGCCCGGACAGGAAGTCTTTAGGACCGGGTTCGGCTGTTCGGGCCCATATTAAATACCTCCTTTACTTCTGTAAATGTCTTTAAATGTGTCTTTTTGGGTGGAGAGAAAAAGTCCTGCAATGTGGTTCCGAAGCAGTTACTCACATCACGTGTTCAACCAGCTTTCTGGTCAGCGTCTTAATTTGGCGTTTTACCGCGGGTGCGGCGTGCCGGGCATGGGGTTAGACATGGGGTTTAGTGCCGGCTGTCCCCCGGGCCCAAGGCCGTGAATGAGCACCCTCGGGACAAGAGGTCTCTGGAGGCTGGGGTGCGGCGAGGAAGGAGTCCGGTACATACTGCTGTACATGGCTGCGGCCGCCGCGGCCGCCGTCGTGCTGTCCACGGTGCCCAGCAGGCTCGGGTGGTAGAAATAGGGCGACGGGAACATTCTCTGTAAGGCCGAGTAGTTTCCTGCTTCCGCCAGCAGCTCTAATCCGACCGCCGTTTGCCTCTTCCACTTCGTCCTGAAACCAGATCAAAATACAGCAGATGAATTATTTAATCACTCGCTGATTCCCCGAACGCGCCTTTAATTGGTATGCAGAGGCCTAATTATTGCGGGCACGAATATATGGTTATGGTTTAATTAGGCAAAAAAAAAAAAAAAAAAAAGCTTCAATCCAGTCACGCTGAATATACTACAAAATATAATACACGCAGCTTCTTTCATAAAGTTCAAATAAAGATTTATTTTGAAGGCTAAAATGTAAAGAGACGTTTTTAGAAGCGCATGTTGAATATTTACCGCGCAGTAAAATACATCAGGACACTGTAATTAAACAAACGCACCAGTTCATTAACGCTGACATCGTTTATGCCACAAGACTGCGTGAAGCTAAAAACTGGATACAAATTATATACTTTCATATAATCTGTAACTCAGCCCCACACGTGTCTGCAATTATTCAGAAAATCAAACTTAGCGGGGTTTGTGTCGTTTCCACAAATAAAAATAAAACGTGATCAAAATCAGCATTTTTTTCCACAACAAGAATTAAAATAAATTTTTTTTAAATAATATTTTGTCCGTGCACGGGGATTAGAAAGATCAAATATAAGTATATTAGTGCAGGTCTTTACAGCTGGAATTTAAGTAGCTTCAAAACAAATTCTTGAAAAACAAACACGAATAAACGTGGCGGATTTATTTTAACTCTCATCTTTAAGATCCCAGCCTGTGAACAGCGCCATGAATCTGGTTATTGTGTCTGAATGAAAACGGTGCTCGCCTACCGTCTGTTTTGGTACCAGGTCTTCACTTGTGTGTCTGTCAGGTTGAGAGCCGCGGCCAGGTCCATGCGGTCCTGCACGCTGAGGTATTTCTGTCGCTCAAAGCTCCTCTCAAGCTGGTTGAGCTGGTGGTCGGTAAAGGCTGTCCGTGCTTTGCGAGGTTTTTTCGTGCGCACCGGTGGACTGTCTCTGCTACTGGAGATTTCTCGATCACCCTCTTCTTTGGCTCCTACAGGCGCAGAGCAGCGGATTCATTGTGGTTAACCAGAAAAGGCCAGCTGGAAACTTCCTTCACACATCAATATTTTTTTCCTTCGTTTTTTTTTTTTTATTTCGTTTTCCTCTCAAATAAAAACCTGGCGGAGGCGCGCGTGCACCAGCCCCACTCAAACTTTGACCAACTTGCAGAAAGACTTCCTGCCGCCACATGTGAGGCAGAACAAGAGCAATAAAAGAAACGTGTGTATTTGTTATCTGAAGTTTTCTTCTATCAGAAAACGAGAAATCAATATATCAATCCATCTCTATTTGTAGTTGTGTTTCAGTGCGCCATAATCCCCCCTCCAGGAAGAACAATAATCTCTCTAATTGACCCACTAGGGAGGCCCGCGCACGGGGAGAATCACCAGGCTTACATCTGTTTTCATATCTATTAGTCTAATAAAGCAAGCTGGTCCTAGGACAAAATTATTATTATTATTGTTATTATTATTGTTATTATTATTATTCAGTCCCTGGCTGCTCATTAAACTCAGCTGCACTGAACATAGGATCTGATGTTTCTGTGTCAGATGGAGGTGCTGAGCTCTCACCTTTGCATTTCATTTCCAGCTGAATCTCGTCTCTTTTGTCCAACTTGCTTCTGTTCTCGTCTTCTTCCAGCTTGGGCCTGAAGCCGTCCGGAGCCGTGGCACTTTCTGGTTTGGGCGTGTGATGGGGTGAGGATACGCTGGTGCTGTAAGGTGCGCAGGCAGCCAGGGGTTTGCTGTCGCCTAAAATGTCTTTGATTAAAAACGAGGAGGTGGCAGTCCTCGGGGCGCAGCCGGCCCCAGCGAGCGGCGGCTGCTGCTGCTGAGGCGACAGCGGCAAACTCTGCGGCTGGTTGTGGTGATGGTGGTGATGCTGAAGGCTGTCCTGGACCAGATGCGGGTCGGCGGCGTGCTCCATGGTGACCGAGATGGGGGACGAGGGAGCCGTTCCCACAGTGTCTATCTCCGAGCATGGCGACGGGGTGGCCTGGCTCCTGAAATCCGCTGTCCTGCTGTCGAGCCGAAAATCTCCGTTCATTAGCACAGGGTTACCAGAGTTAGACGCGCTGGATAAAATAGTGTCTATCCCAAAACTCGACCCGCTGGATCCTTCCATATTAAGAAAGGACGGATGAAGTCTTCATAACAACAGTGAGATGCTTCTCCTCCGGCACAAATCACAGGAAAGTCAGCGAAATGAACTGTGAGTGAGAAAAAGAATAAAAATAGCTGCGAAATAAACCCAGGAGAGAAGCCAAATCCACGTTTACAGGCGGCTCACACAGCCTATGGTCCAAGGAGTTACATTCAGGGAAAATGCGGAAAAGCAAAGTGTGGGTCTGCGTAGTCCACGTCCCTTTTTGTGTTTGGATATTGAACTTTGTGTTAAAAGTTGAGGCGTATAGAGAGATATACATAGGGCTGACTCCTCGACATCAGGCTCCCCCTTTTTGCTGCTAATCGCTTCAGTGTTGCTCTACAATGACTTCCTATACTGACGTCACGGCCCACGGCAAGGGGGAATTAATATTTTCTCCTTTATAATAAACACTCGACGCCTTTTTCTCTCCCCCACTCCGCACCCACCTTCCTGCGCTCCCATTGGCTTGTATCCTGACCGGCTCCGGCACCTCACCAATCAGCGAGTTGTTTCTTTATCTCGGTAGTTCAATCCAACCATTGCACTGAGTTTAGTGCAGCTCTTTAAAAAAAAAGGAGGAAAAACACAGGCGTGAGCTTTAAGGCCAAGCTGGGAACATTTTAGATTAAATCCTGGCTGCGAAGAAAAAGCTACAGAGGTGGGAATTTAAAGGAAAAAGACTAATTTAATTCAGAGCTTGAAATAATTTCATAAAGCGCAAAAAGTCCTCAGTGGCAGCTCCAGCGCGCTCGGACGGAGAACAAACATTGACTTAATTTCCAGACGTCAAACAGTTTTGAAATCTTTCCTGTTAAAGGTGAGAGAAACGTTCAAAAAGCGCAACTGTCGCCAGATTTGAACTCAGCCAAATTCCAAATTTATAATTTTATAAATAGTTTCTGTGGATGAGAAGCAGATATTTATCTGCTCAGATATTTACGGCCGCGGTGTCGTCGGTGGTATCTGATCTGTCTGTATGGATGTATTCTGAGAGCCGCAAGGTCGACATATTTAGGAGCGGGAGGAGTGGTGACTGTCATGACAGCGCATCTTGTTAATAACCATGTCACCCTAATTAGTAAAGTAATTATGAGGTGCTAATGAGCGTTCAAAGGCAGCAGAAATTCAGCACTTTTTCCCTCCCGATGCGGATCTGAAGGATGTGGAGAAATAAAAAAAAAGTCTGCGGCTGGAGCTGTCAGAGTCTGCGGGGAGAGGCCGACAGTCTGCGGGGAGAGGCTGCACGCTCTCCGGATGATGTCAAAGGTAAGCGCGCGCAGCAGCACAGGTTTCCCTTCCGTGTAATTCCTCTCAGATGGATTGTTTTCCTCTCCTCACAGCCGCTGCGACCTGCTCCAGAATTTGTTGCTGGGCCATCGAAAACGGTCCATTTATTATTATTATTATTGTTATTATTATTATTATTATTTTCTCTACTCCCTCAGCAGGTTGGCATTGAAGACTGTTGATTCTTCCTGTGAAGCGGATGAAGATTTTTGCTGTTAGGTTTGTTCATGTTTATTCATTTTTAAAATTCTTCCAGGGACCTTTACAGTAAAATTATTATTTTTTTAATTATTAAATTGAGCTCTGAGTTTAATAAATTCGGAAGAAATTTATCCTAAAAACTTTGCTTAATTACAAAATAACCAGAACTATATTTAATTTTTTTTCCGGGGCTGCGTCATAAACTAAAATTTAAATGTTCATATTTATTAGCAATTTAAATACTTATTATTACCGTCAATATTTTAATTATTCACGAGCTGAAATGTTCAGTGCTGTAGTATTTTCATTCCACAAAAAAAAAATGTCGATTTTAATTTAAGCCCTTTACACATATATATTTCCACATACACACACACACATATATATATACAGTATATATATATAATATAGATACAAATTTTCCATGCTTTTAAACAAAGTCTATGAAATGTTCTAACTCCAGTCTCCTGAAATGAAATGTCTCGGGCCGCCAGAGGACTGAGATGATGCTGGGTGTGTGGAACATGTCCGCGGATGCGCGCCTCCTCCTGCAGGCGGAGTTTGAGCAGCAGGCGGCGACAGAGCGAGGCCAGCCTCTGCTGCTGCACTGAGGCTGCTGAGCGCACCGGGGCCTCAGCCGCCCTTTAACGAGCCGAATTTCTTCACATTTAACTTACACAACTTCATTTTAAATAGTTATCGACCGCTGATGAAGCTCAACGACATCCTCAAAAACACAGATTTGGAGAGAAGCATGGCACACATGCATCATCCCGCAGTGGAGAGCCAATTAGAATATCCTGTCCGCACGCAGCCTGTAATCAGGCCTTTTCTAAGCCTTATTCCCTACAAATCGCTCAGATCAGATCAAAGCGATGCTTAAACACGTCAGTCAATGCGTGCAGAGGCGCATGGGCAGCTCATCAGCTGCAAACAGGAACAATCAATCGCTTTATTGGGTTTAAGGCGCCGCGGGAGCAAATTGAATGCTACCAGTTAGAGTATCGTCTTATTGGCCTCAGCTGATGGTCGATGATGGGACGGTGTAACGGTGGCTGGCACCATATTGATTCTCTGGCGGCTTTGCGTGTAAGCTGTCACTTCACCGCTGGCGACCTTTAGGTTGCACAGTTGCAGCATTTACGCAGAGACACCCCCGCATTTAGGCTGTCAGTCACTGCGGGACGGAGGTGGTGGCGCTGGGGGAGAGGAGGAGGAGGACAAGTTAAAAAAAAAAAAAAGTTAGCTGTAGCGTTTCTGTAATTAGAATAAATTCATGGGCTGCTGCCTCGCGACCATCTCACTCATTTATATATTTTTAATTTTCATGAGCGCCGTCATTAACAGCAGGATCCAATCAGGGCGGGAGAGCCTGCTACAGGTTTTAAAATGTAAAATGAGATGTTTCCATTTTTAAAACTAAATTTTACATGTTAAACGTCACACTGTGTCTATCAAACAATAAGAAAATATTTTACGAACATTTAAAAATTCAGGGGTCATAAAAAGGTTAAAGAGCAGCTGAAAAAAACAGGAACTGAATAAATTTACAGTTAAATTTCAAACCGACTTCATGAGCTGCTAAACTGATTAACAGGTCATTGTGTGTGTTTGTGTATGATCTAACCTGCTACTGTTACTCACCAATAAATACATCTGAACACGAATCTGAAGCATTACAATCATTTTTGAGAATTTCACTAAAACAAAGTGCTGCACTCAGACCTTCACGTTGTTATGGCATGAAAATGGTGTGAGTGTGAGTGTCAGCAGGCTGCGACTGCCCGAGTGGGCTGGGAGCATTACACTGACTCAAAGCTGCAAGAGGACAGCAGGTATGCATGAAGCCAGAGCAGCACAATGATAAATGAAGCCTTTATTGTCACCGATGTTTTTAATCTTTGAGTCCTCAGAGGACCAACCGTACGAGTCCTCACAGATCCTTCCCCAAAATCTTTAAACGCTGGAGCTCGTCAGCCTGTTGCAGTCACAACTTCTAGGAAAGTATCCAGCAAATATCACACACTTAATCTGTGTGTGTGTGTGTGTGTGTGTGTGTGTAAGATAACCCATGAGAGGAAAAAAAAAGAAACAGGTGAATTTAATACCATAAAAATCAGCTGCTTTTCTCAAAGTTTCTCCTTTTTTATGACGGACAAAAAAATATGTTTTTAGTCTTTTTTAAATGAATGTTTTGGAATTTACAGCTGTTTCGTTTTCTGATGACAAACAAAAACATCTGGATATAAAACCTCCACAGTTACGAGCACGTTTCTGGTATTACTGTGTGGGTTTGGAAATAAATGCAGGCACACTTGAATCTGACCCGGCCTGACCCTCTGTGAGCGACGCTGTGACCTCACAGCCAGCTGACAAAAATGGCACACATGAACTTTTGACTGCTGTTGTTCAGAGACACACAATAAACGTGTTCACAAAGTTATGCAATCAGATCTCAGAGCTGCAGAGATCAGTAACACCTGGTTAAAATGTTACCGTCTCCATTGAAAAATACACAACAAATGGTTTATGACACACGTTGTTACAATGTAGCTGTAATCACATATTACATAATAAACACTAAAGACATTTTTGCTGTGTATTGATGTTAGGCTTGTCTATAAGCATGAGTAACATCTGCAGGACTTCATATTATTAAAAAACATATTAAATAAAAACATAAAAAAAAACGTTTTTAATGATTTATTTGATTTTTGATTAATTTTTGTTTTTTGAGTGATTTTTCCCGCGATTTCAGCCAAATCTAACGGCATCAGAAAATGGAGTTTATTCACAGAAATATAAAAACAATGATATATAATAAATGAAGACTTGGACATCTGATATGAATCCAGCTAAATAACAGAAAACATTCACGACTGTTTGACATAAAAAGCAGATGAGTTATCCAGAGAAATGTGTGGGAATGTTCACAGCAGTTCCTGGCTGTGAGCCCACATGGACGGCCCTCTCTGGGAAACATTTCTCATTCTGGAGGAATAAGGCAAAGATGAGATGTTGCTATTTCAATGCACAATGACATCCTGGGAGCTCTGGAATTAAAGGCTGCACAGTTAAAGTGGCCTGACATTTAAGATGGACATACTGCATATTATTGCAACTTCTCCACGTCCTGCAATAACGAAACATGTGACATTCAAGTTCAGAGCTGAAGTGCAGGTTAGCATTATTATTATTATTATTATACGCCGTGACTGATACAACAGGAAGCAGAGTAAAATCCACTTTTATTCATTGAGTGCGAGCGGCCTCGAAATGAGCATTTTTGGCCTCCTGTGATAAAAAATCTAAACGTGTTAATTATATGTACGTGTATGTTTACAGCCATATTTGTGCCACGCTGAACATTCGAGGAAGCAGCATCAGTGCACGGTTACAAAGAGAGAGGAGAACACAGGGTCTGAGCGTGCTCCAAACACAGACTGGCCCTGACAAGGTTGTTATAACAGTCGGAGGGGTCTATACAATCACTTAATTACCAAAGCTGTCAGTCACAGAGGGTCGCTGCTGGCTCCATCCATGGCTGCGAGCGGCGTTCCACTCGCAGCCTCCCTGAGTGATTGATCCATGCTGATGGCATCGCAGAAATAATTACAACTCGTCTCCTGATGTGTGATTCCATACCACGTTCACGCTTCACAAAGGTAATCGGGGGGATCAGGAGGGGTCAGTGCCATTTCCTATTACCTGAAGTCCGAGCAAAAGGGTAAAACAATGCAAACAGAGACAGAGGGGGAGAAAAGACAGAGGGGGAGGTGGACGCGGACGCAGGAAGCTTATGTACACTTTGTCAAATTATGCTGTGATTTTTTTCCCCCTCCAGAAACGGCACATACCGCAACAGATTGATGTTGTCCAACACGGGCGAATGGAAATGCAGAACAATCACCGGGTCATTAAGCTGATTGGCATCACAGTTGTCAAGCTATTGGAGGCTAAATGGGGGGGGGGGGGGGGGGGCTCATTCACAGGAGTCTCCCGCCTGAAGTCACTTTGAAAGCAGTGATGGAGTTTAGTTTGAGAATGTGTGCCAGCATTTCCACCTCTGCAGGGGGCACTGAAGAAATGTGATAACACCCGAATCATCTCAAACTTCGGAAAGCTTTCAGTAAAACAGCGGAAATTTGTTCTCTTCCTTTTCCAGAGAATCCAGTCAAACGCACTTCAGTCTCAGTGCCACCTGTGATTTTCTCCTCTGGAGGGTGTTCAGAGGAAAGTGGCCACACATCAGTCCACAAACCCTCCTCAAAGTTTCTGCCTTCCAGTTTCGTTCATTATTATTCGTGATTATTCTCTGACAACATATCGATCTGATGTTCTCTTCATAGATGCTGAGAACGAAGCATCGCTGGCTCTGAGTTAACTGACAGCGAGAAGGAGCTCAAATTATGGAGTCTGCCACACAGTTTCAGAAGCTCTGTGTGGAGGCGTTCATACTGAGAGTGAAGCATTAACCAGTTTAACGGGTTCCCTGGGACGACTGGCAGAGACACGGCGCGTGTGCGCCATCCTTCAGGTCCCGACAGCATCGTCGTCGTCACCGCGGCGCCGTAAACAAAAAAAGAAGGCGCAGTAAACACAAAGAGAACAATGTAAACGAGTAAACAATGTACATATGCTATCTGCACCTGAAGGGCCCGTCCCGGTCTACCTGTGTTGCTGTGAGCAGGCAAAGAGGGGGGATGATGTCACTAATGAACCGTGCAAAATACGGCGGTGAATAATGAAACACAACACTGCATTTTGCAACAGAAAGAATAAAAGGTGAGATCATCAGCAAGCAAGGGAGGCAAGAGTGAAAGAAAGCAAGCAATGATTAAATGATCAAAAGCTGGCAGAGCGAGTCTATGTGTCACTGCAAGGCACACTCATCTACCCACAAGTGAAAGTTAGGTTTCAAGCACAGTGTAATTATAGCTGGGGATGTCAGTTTGACATTAATGCAGCCAGCAGAAATTCTCTAATTGGCCTCAGAGGAGAAAGTGAACCAGAAAATATATTAACATTTTAAAAAAGCATATTTTGCCTAATCCTTTCACTTTCCAACAATATTTGAAGACCAAAATGCCCCAGGCATGAGAATTTAAATGAGCAATTTTGTTTTTGAAGGAAACGGCCAATGAGACAGAAAATAGACTAAAGGGAAATCATTAGTGTATGAGAGATCCTGACAGGCTCGCCTTGCTGACTGGCTGGCCTGTCACTAGGAGTCTGTGTTCTTCAGCTCCACGCTATGAGCTAAGCTGATAACATGAAAAGACCCATAAACGTGCAGCCAGAAGTCAAAGCCTATTATCTAGAAATTCAAATGCAGGGGTAAGGATGAGCGGAAAAAAAAAAAGAGAGAGAGAAGTGAGGGGTAGGCGGAGCTCTCCGTGTCTCCTGTAGGGGGAAACTGGCCAGATGGAGAGATCTTGTAATGGGCCCTGTTATCCGACACAAACGTGTGGCAGCAGCACTGCCAGAAAATACTGCAGCAAATCACAACATCACTCAAAAAACGGGGACATAAAAGCAGAGAGAACGTGGATGGCAACAAACTGCTTAAAGTTAGGGAGCGATGCAATGTCACATGTGCCCGGGCTGATGTGATATGACCATATCAGAGAAACACAGCTAAGTGCAGTCAGGAGACGTTAGCCCGGTCCCCCAGTGATGAAGCAGCTGAGGCAAGCATCGCCCCTGGCGTGGGACTGCAGGGCAAACTGCTCAGGCTGGAGAGCCTTGCCCTTTTGAAACAAAACAGAGAGGAATGGCCAGGGGAAGCTAGCCGGCATCAGCAAAAGGGGCCAGGTTTATTTCCTCCAGCAATAAAGAGAAAAAAGAATGATTGAGAAGACAGAGGAAAGTGAGAACAACAACAGATCTCAGAGCCTGCGTCTCTTTTTGTGCGACAACAAAGGGCATATGATATTCCAGCTTCCTTACAGCTGGCTGGTCAGAGGTTTCTTCTGGCACCTAAACGTGGCCTGCTTTATTCTGCTCACAATCATACAGGACTGCTTGCCAAGGTATGGGGCTTTCACTTTCCTCCTATAAGGCTGTTACCCTGAACACAGCAATTTAATCAGACCCTTTGATAAACATTTGACACAAAGCAGTGGGCTTCTGTCTCTGCTGCCTACAGCCCAGGGCAAGAGATTGAGACTGACGAATTTTCATCCACAATTTTCTCTATTTTAACTCCACCTGTCAAATAGTATGCCAGTCAGTGTGACACAAAGATGGGGGAAATCAAAGCCTCTCTCATCTTAAAGGAACACAGGCGAGCAGAGGGCTGCGAGTTTAGTGGGGATTACATCCTGATGACGAGCACATGCAAATCAAATGGAATTTTGGGGGCATGAAATATAAATGAAGATAAACAGTGACATAACGCTAATCACCAATCAGCACTCGGCTCACGCTGTATTCACAAGCAGCACAAACAGAAGCACAATCATCACCTTGAGCAAAATGTCAGAAACATCCCAAACCCCTCCCTGCTGGAGATCGCAGCCCAAATCCTCCCTGTTCTCAGCACTCATTTGCAACAAACATCTAACCAGAGGAAACTACAAACTACAGAAGCATTTGACCCTGAAGCACAGAGTATAGTGCAGCCCTTCCTCACCCAATGGAAGCAGGCTCAGGTCACCAGGGTCAACACCTTCTACGCTGAGCCTACAGCAGGATGGAAGCCGCAGACTCGTGGAAGCATCGGGGGACTTAACATGGCCTGAGAGCTTTGTGGACCAGCAGCAAAGCTCCCCGGACACCACGGAGGGAAAGTGGGCTACAGTAATGCAACACAGGCAGCAAATCTAAATGCAAAATGTGATTATCTGTTCATTAAGTCCCATAAATGAGGTGAGCAGCGCCTCTTACTAGACTGTCATTGCAGCAGCTCTGGACCCAGCCTGCACAGTAACACCAAGAAGCATCATATCCAGCATTCCAGAGGCATCAATGCTGAGAATTAAATGATATGACCTCTGGCTATGCTATGGCCTTCAAATCTAAATCCCTACCTGACCAGCAAGAATCATCCTCCTTTAGTCATTCCTCCTGCATACCAAACACGCTCGGCACTGAATCACATCTCCATGAATCTTTTGATTCCTTTCAATCAGTTTCAAGGACTGTAAACAATGGAGCCGCGAATATGATGGGGAAGTAAATCTACCTCGGCTCAATTAAGGAGCTGCCCCACAGCCTCCTGCAGCCCTCAGAGACAGAGGCTATAATTAGAAGAGGGCAGTAAACTTGCAGACATTATTGATGATCTGCTCCTGACACTTTCCTCGTGTTAGCATTAGCATTTTCCCTGAGCTGGGGCTCATGTCGAGAGAGGCTGGTCTCTGAGAGTCCATGTCAGCAGGGGGGCTATATACGAGCTGCACAGCAAAGCCACATTATGGCTGCAGAGGAGAGAGAGAGACAGAGAGAGAGAGAGAGAGAGAGAGAGAGAGAGAGACACCTGGGCTCTCCTTCAGACCCCTCTCCGAGCTCGTCCACCTGATGGGAACACGGAGACTTGGCTGTTCTCCCTCTCATCAATACAGCCGGGCTCTTTGTCAGTAATTTGCAATAAGTGTCCACGCCACATCTTAAGGGACCTGGAAATCATTACTGGCTCAGGCCCTACTCTGCTACTAATTGGATGCGTTGGGCCTTATCAGCTGAGGATTTTCGAGACCTTTGACAGATACCAATTCGAAAATCATTGTTCAGTTGTCAATTTAAGAGACCGTTAAAAGAGCTTATTTTAATTTTAATTGGAACTTCCTCCTGCCTTCACAGTGAGCTGTGAGGATTAAAAATGAGCTCAGTGTGTGTGTGTGTGTGTGTGTGTGTGTGTGTAGAGGTAAACTATGCAGGTTAAATTGACGGGTAACAGCTCTGACCAGGGTACGAATGAAGACAGCATGCGTGCACATTTAGTTTACAAGAATCTCACCGCCTTCCTGGGACTTCATCATCAACATCAAATAAGTCGGAATCTGAGCGGCAAAGCTCCCAATTAAGCAAAAGCTGCATCCGCTTAAGATGTTTGTGCGAGTGTGCCGCGACCATCATCGATCACCCCCAGTAAACTGAGCGGCTGATAGTGCTGCCCTAACATATTTATGTGGTGCGCTCTCTCAATGACCCTGAACTGAAACTCTCTTGGTTTTAATAAGGCCTGGGAAGGCTCTGCCCTGACTAGATATGCAGCTACGCGGGGGAATCGCTGCGAATGCGGCCAGATGAGGCAAAAAAGCTAATATGCATAAACAGGCGTATGGCCGGGATGAGCCGCTCGTGGTGACACGGCCACCCAGGAGCAGAGGCCACGCGACCGAGGGCGACAGGCAGAGGCTCGGCAATGAAAGGGAAGCGAATTGTTTTGACACCACTGATGATTTAGGATGCCAGAAATCCCGTTTTAAATCATGGTGACTTTATTTGTGAAGTCAAATATCACCCCGACATGCTGAAACGTGCAGCGCGGTTCACACAGAAGAAAGTGTGCAATGTTTGAGAAAAAACCCTGTTTTTATTTTATTTTTAAGTAAATAGAGCTGTCATGTGATAATAAAGCTGGCATTAATGTTAATTCTCCCATCCAGTATTTGCAGTATTAGAGGCTTAGAGCAGAAGAGCAGTGCTGTTCAGAGGGTAAAAAGTCTCTAATTAAGGAGTAGACAGGAGGAAAATTGCCAAGGTATAAAAGAGCTTTCTTCCTGCCTCTCTCTCCTGCTTTTTCACAACCACGTCTCTGGGAGCCGGCGTTGTGTTTGCCGGCTGTTTTACTCGCTGTCAGAAAGGATTTGAGGCGAGGAGCCATCTAAGCATGCGTACGAGAGGATTCATTTGACCTCATTATACATCAATAAAGAAGGAAGCCGGTTTACTAAATATCACCATGCTGCCCACACTTCATGTCAGATCAGGCAGGAGTGTGCGAAAAAGATGATTCCAGAAACGTCTGGTGAGCGGGGGGGATGGGGAGGGGCGGGGGGGGGTGGGGTGGGGGTGGGGGGGGGGTTGAACCCTGACTAGCCAGGAGGGATTCTGACAAGCACAGGAAAAAAGCAGGAACGCAAAGCCCTGTTTAAGAGCAGAGCAACTGAAGAAAAAGATTTATGCTTTTAATTAATGGCAATTAAACCATGCCTGTCGGGCTGGCCTATGGCAATTGTTCTCAGTAAAAAGGAGGCCGAGCTGGTGACAAGCATTTGAATCCACTAAGTTCTACCAAGGGAGCTGACACTGCAGGCATCAAACCTAAACTAAATCAATAAAAGAATTAAACTTTCATAAATTGCATTTTGACAACTATCAGATAGCACTAAGCTTTGATATTACGAATTCCTCCGAGGTGATGCAAACAAGGAGAGGCGCACTTAGAGATCCAAACAATCAAAGGGTCTCGTTAGCATGCGCTGTCAGATGCAGCAGTGCTATTAATTACTACAAATTAATGTGACTCTCTCCACCTCTGCTGATTGGAATGATAATCAAGCTCGGCTCTGCACGGGGAACATATGCAACCCTGCCAAAAATAATAAGGGCAGAAACCAACAGACGCTCCTCTATGGGTGTGTTTACAAGCCCGAAATGCTTGTTGCTTTATCCTGCAGCCACACACACACACACACACACACACACATACACACGTGCACGCACACAAAGCTGCACTGCTTTTTCTAATTTGCTGTGTTTGTACATACATGTACATAATGTTCTTCTTCATTTGATTTTTCAATGCAGCCCTGCATCAGTCGGACACACAAACAAGACTTCAAGTTTGCTGATCATTTACAGCTTCTCTCCTCACACACACACACACACACACACACACACACACACACACACACACACCATCTATTTGTAAGAAGAAAAAGTAGCAGTTAAACTGAGCAATATGTGTTCAGACAAATGTAGGCGTGACACCGTCTCGCAGAGAAAGGGAAAAAATGGGGGGGTTAGTAGGAAGTGCTCAGAGCTGACAGCTCAAACATCCTGTCACTTAAATCAGTGTTCATATCTGCGCATCACGAACCCAGAAACAACAGCATCCAGCGCCACTGTGCTCCCCAGCGCCAACAGGCTTCCTAAATGAGACTGAAAGCAGTAATTACTGCACGCCCCCACGCTAAATTGTTTACCATGAGACTGATCCAGCTTGCTGGTGCTGCTTACTCACCCAATTTTTCATCCTTAATATCAAACATCTTTCATGGCATTCAGCTAACACTAATGCACTGGAGCTCACACCAGGCTAATTTGCTCAGCGGTTATGTATTATTCATAATTATTCAATGCATTTTCAGAGTCAAATTTGCAAAATTCTATCAGTATACTTAAGTTTACACACATAATACAAAATGTAAGATTTTATGTTTCCCTACAAGACACAATCGCTTTAAGGGAAATACATTTTACAGAAGTTGGCAATGTAAATTTAATGGCACAGATAAATGGATATTCTGCCTTGTGAGCATTAACATGTGGAAATTATTGTAATAACTGTAAATGCCCAGCAACGCATTTTAAGGGAACAAAGCGAGGATGATGAGCTGCAGTGGAGACAAATGTCTTCACTCTTTATTGGCAGGTGAGTGCTGTCAGTGCCACAGAGCAGCAGCTGGCCTGCATGCGTTTGCCCTTGTTGATGCTACCTTAAAGTGTAGCTTACATGATCTCACTCCCCTGATAAATTTGTCCCAGACTCCACCTGCCTTTGGCAGCCCCCTGACCCCGGCCTGATCAGCGGCGCACCCCCGAGGACCCTAATCGTGACCTGATGGCAGCTGGGAGAGCGTTACTGGCTGCTGTTTGTGTGGCGGGTGAGACTGCAGCCATTCGACCGGGTAAAACGGAGCCCGTCGAGAAGCTAACCTCTCCTCATCTGAGGAACGGGACGGGGATGGAGGCACTCACTTCAGACTAATTTTTATGCAATTCTCACTCTCTGATCTCAAGTTAAAAGACAGTGTCGACACTCTTAAGAGCACGCTCAACTCTTTTGTGCATAATATGCCTAAAATTCAGGTCATCTGTTGTATTTTTAATTTCTGACAAAGTATTCCACCTTCATGAGGAAATATGTAAAACAAAGGTGTGACACTGTGCTCTGTGATTAACCTGTTCCCACCGTCACAGAGGGATTTTAAGAGTCGTGAAATGTGCTGCGATGCAAATGAATCCTGCAATATTAAGTGAAGAACCTATGGACAGATGTATAACGGTGCCTGGTAATAAAGAATGTATTGCATTATGTGTAACCCCTTCTCTGATTTTAATGCTCAGCATTTATATGCAGTTAGACCTCATTATGATAATTTGATATTTTGACTGAATGGCTAGAGGCAGGATTATAAGAGAAGTCTGTTTTAGAATGTTAATGTCTGCCTTTGAAACTAATGCATGTATTTATTGATTTTTCACTCCTAAATCTATCCTTCTTAAGTTGTCATGGTTTAGTTGGAGGGGGTGGGGGGCGTGATGGGAGGAGGGCTTCTTCTTTAACAAAGTGGTCAGGGCCTGAAGTGAGGAATGCAAGCTATGCGTAATCATTAACAGCGAATCCCTCACAATCGTGTTTTACGCCTCATCTTTGTCTTCTTCTTTTTTGTCCCCTTCTTCAATGTCACATTTCACAGATGTAGCATTAGCTACGAGACACAAGCACAGGCAGGAACAAGGGAGGGAAAGGGTGGAGAAAAACCTGGCGGAGGAGAATCTGAGAGACAGATTAATGCCTTGCTGGTACTTCAGTGTATCAGGACAAGGATTACGGCGGTAACAGCTGTGCCCATGAGTCCCCTGACTGAGAAGAATTACAAGTATTATCACCTACATCATTAAAGTAGGGTTCATAGATGTGGAATGGCTTCAATCAATTCATCCCCAGATAACACCGAGCCAGCTGGACCCCCTGCGTGAGAACTTGACTTAATTGGCCAGTAAGTGGCGGGGAAGGGTGCATGCTATTTGATCAAATTACGGGGGCCCTGACTAAGGGATTACAATTTTCAGATGAGTGCAGAAGGAGGTGATCTGCGATGGAGACAGACTGCGGGTCGGGGCTACGGTTAGCACGGGCCCGTATAAGGCTGTCCGTGGCTAAGTGTGAGGCCAGTGAAAAATGGTGGCCCACTTGGCACTGGGGAAGGGGAGGAAGAAAGCCGTATCCAGGTCAGCCGTTTGCTGGGGGAAATATACTCATTCATCATCCCCCCTTGGCCTCATTTCTGGATGGTGATACTTGTAAACTAATAAGTTCCTTGTGCTATTTAGTTTGGATCCTTATGCTTCGAATCCAGTTACTTTTACTCTATTCAGACAGGGAGATGGGGGGTAAAAAGATAAAGGACGGTATGACCAGAAGAAAGAATGAACTCTAAAAAGTGCCAAAAACATTTGGGACAACAACAATGGATTTGTCTGCCTCTAAAATCATAGTTCTGATTCTCACAGAACAGAGGGGCACCCCCTGTGCTGAACTTCCCAGATGATTATTCAAATGTTTAATTAGCATTCAGATGTATGGTTAGGCTCTTGTGGCTATAATGCATACACAACTAAATCTGCTCCAGTAACCATAAAACCAGCCAAAAGAATTGGAGAGATAACAGGAATTTAAATTAGTTAAAATGCCAACGCTTCGCTGAAATTACCTCTTTGCAATATTCATGGCTGAAATGGCTTGGCTGAAAGGCATTTTCATTATCATTATTCCTAAGTAGAGTACAATTTAGTCATCAGTGCCCAACCCGGTTGCAGTTTTATTTCGGAGGTGGGAAGGAATTCACCTTTACAGGACATGAAGGTAAAGAGACTCTAATTAGTCGTGGGGCCTGAAAGGCAACAGGAAATCTAAAAAACAGGCGAACTGGACTCTGTTTACAAAACCGGCAACTGCAGCGTGCACGTTTGGGAGCGCGCACGTTTGGGAGCATGCACATTTAGGAGCGTGCACGTTTAGGAGCGCGCACGTTTGGGAGCATGCACATTTAGGAGCGTGCACGATTAGGAGCGCGCACGTTTGGGAGCGTGCATGTTTGGGAGCGTGCATGTTTGGGAGTGTACACGTTTTGGAGTGTGCACGTTTGGAAGCGTGCACGTGTAGAGGGGAAAAGAGTGGAGAGTGAGTCTTCACGGCCATTTCTCAGGATAATTCCTTGCTGGAGAGCATGTTTGTCATCGCCGTGAGAGTGTGGTGCACATTAATTCTAGTTTCTGCTGGAGTGTAATTCTGGCAAAATGAGCGGCCCTCCAGGGGGCCCTGCATGTCGACTAACTACTGGACAGAATTAGACTCCACAGTGCCTGCTATTCATAATGTCATTAATATAAAGGCAATTAAATGAGTTTTTAACCTCCAACCTCTTATTGTTATTAATGAACAAGCGGATGGAACAAAAACCCACCGAGATGAAGCTGGTAATTATCTTTTGCATCAAGCCTTTGAAACAGGTCTGAAAATTAAAGCTTAGCGAATGAATTGTTAGGGTTTGTTTCCAGGCAAACCCAGAGGGAGATGATGTGGTTTAATTTAATCACATGATGTCATACCAGGAGGGTTAATTAGATGGCTTTTTACTGTCGCCGGGCTCCTCAAACAAACACAGCATCTCCACCAACTATCAAACTGTCACACTGGTCATTAGCATCTCATCCTGTTTCACTGTATGCTGTAATAAAAAAATGCTGTATGATCAGGGTAATTAAAAAAGTATGGAGACAGACTGCCTGAAGGTCATGTGTCTCGATATGCTCATTATGGCTTTTTTACCATAGTAATTATGTAAGTGATTGTGCAGCTCAGCCAGTGTTAACAAGTTCCTCACACGCTGACATTATGAAGCAGCCACGGTGGATTTCACACACCGAGAATGAAGCGATTCCTCCTCAAGAACATCTGAGAACGCGCCACAAAACTTGTTTGACCAAAGCAAAAAAAAAAAGCAGCAGTGAAAGGGCAGGTTCTTATCCTCTAACCCTCCCTGCTCCCCAGACGGCGTAGGCAAAGGTCAGGGGTCATCGTCACTGTGTACCCGCTCCTGCAAACAGCTCATTAGTGAGTCGGCAGTCTCACCGCAGACAGCACTCTTGGGAGCGGGGTCACGTCGGTACCTGCTCCACGCCCCGTTTATTTAGAGGTCTCTTTAGGGACCGCTCTGTGATTTCCTCACTCCTGCTTCTTGTTTAATTAATAATTAACTCATGTCAACTGCTTGTTTACCCACACGGGGTAAGGAAGAGGGAGATGAAGATGCTGCAGTGCAATGACAGCGATATTTCACATTTATTTGTGATAACTGAGCCGTGCCAGCCTTGTAATTACTGCTCTTTAGCTGCCACATTTAAACAGAAAATCCTAATATCTGCACATAATATCTTTGCTTCACGGTCAAAAGTAATTCTTCTTCTGAAAAACAGGAGATCTGCCCAGTGGATACTGCAGCCGAGCTGAACCTCGCTTTAATCTCACAATTTCCAGTCTCACATTCTCTGCATGGCTCCCAAATTGGAATAAATATGAAGTGTGATATTTCACAAGTCCTTGGACTGCTAACTAAGCTGTCAAATGGGTAAACTGCTCTCCATCTCGCTGACAACAATCTGCAAATGAGCTACAAGCAATTTACTGTGATTATTCTGGCAAATCAGTCCAGCAGTTTTTTCCATCCAATCAGTCGTCTCTGAGAGGAGGACAGAGAGGTTACCCATCAAAGTCTTCACCTTAGCTCATTTGGCTAATGCATTTGTTTGAAATCTGGCTGTTATTCAGCAATCGTGACAATTACCGGTGAAACGAAGAAAGACAGGGGTTAAAGCCTGACGTCTTTATTACGGTCGTCTCCGACTGCAGAAGCCGCTGCCGTGGTGGGAGCGCACAGATTTGACAGTGGATAAATCTGTCTGTCTGGAGGTCAACAGAAGTGAAGAGGTTCCCCGACCTTGCGACCCACAGGTCTGACTTGACATCTCTATCTATAGCCTGTGCCGTGACAAAGGCACAGCTGACAGATCGACAGAGAAAATAAAAGAGCAGACTGCACTTCTGATGACCTGACCGGGATCTGCTGAAGGACGATAATTGCACGGTTAAGTGTCAGTCCTACGGCTGCTCCTGTATGTTTATGATGTTTGGAATATTGATGTGTTTCCCACTTTGTTGGGATATGCTGGAATCATACAGTAAGTCTGTCAATGGCAGAAACATTTCCACTTTATACAATGTTACAGCTTCACTTCACTTCACAGAGCTGGTAGTTAGTTACTGTGGTTACTGGTTACTTTGAGTCAAAACCTGAACCTAATTTCTTAAATATGTAGCATTTCAATAGGTTAAACTTATGTTTACATGTTACTGTGTTACCAATAATATTGCAGTTCCATAATAAATAGCCCGAGACTGACAGGAGTAATTTCACTGACAGTACTTCTACGCCTGCATTACTGCATAATCTTGTATAATGTATAATGTTAGCATCACAAACTGGTAAAGGTACAGTTGGATTGGACTGTGCAGGTACACAGCAACATTAAATAACCTGGTTAATTTTATAACAAAATACTGGAGACTGATGAAATCACACCTTCTCACAGTGATGCTCAAACATCAGCTGGTTGTTAAAAAATGAAACATGGAGGTCAGTCCTCGGCCTTCAGGACTCCCGTTAGCCATATTTGAGAAATCGTTGATTAATTGCAACCCCGCTAAGAGCAGAAAGTGTCCTCCGATGTTCTTCGTGTATCACTTTGCCAGTGCACGCGTCTGGCTCAAGCCCCCGTGGCTCTGATGGCATTCATTGACTGTCTTGCTGTGATTAATGATCACGTGTTAAACATGCACATTGTGGACACTCTTACACAGATGTGGGAGAGAGGCCATCTCTGGAGAAGCACTTATCTCTGACTGTGAGCTCAGCATTTGGGATGGGATGAAAGAGAGGAGCACGGCTCCGGTCTGCAGGCCCCAGAGCCGACCTACGCTGCATCGCAGTGACATTGAGGATATTTAAAGACATGGCCTCCCCCCACTGGGCCTCAGACAATGGGCTTGGGTACCAAGGAAATTCATGGCTGAGGCATGATAAAAGATTGGAAAATAGAAGCTCGAGCAGATACGGACTTTTTGTGTTCAAATAGAAGATAAATGATGCCAATAAATCAATTTAGGACTCAAACTGAGTCATAGCGCGGTGTTTTAGCTCAAAGCTACATTTAGTGTCCCTGGAAATCCCCAAACACTGTCAAGTTATGCATGTGATCATAGTCCTGTGATTCCCTACATGCTTCCTTCTGGTCACCGCTGCACATTGCAAAGCTCACCACTGATCTAGGCTTTAAGGAACTAAGAGATTCACTGCAGTGACAGTGTTTACACAGTGGGGTCCACATGGCAGGCCTCTGTATGGAAGCACAGGCCAGCATCAATCAACCAAGCACCAGGCAGCCACCAGCCATCAGGACCAACCACTGTTCAGACTGATTATCAGAGAAGCTCTCCAGCTTCAGCCCAGCCCCCTGCCCCTTTACCCCACCTCCTGATGACCAACAAGGCTTGGCAGGCTGCAGCTGAAATGTCTTGGCCGGTACAGCCAAGGACCCACCATTACCAGGAGCCGCGTGAACACCAAACAATTTGACCCTGTTAGCCGAGGGGCAGTTGAAGCAAAGTGCAAGAAAAAGGCACCAAAGAAAAAGCCCTTGAATGAGAGAGGTCAGTATTGGAGCATGTGATTGAGCTAATTGAAATCAACATTCATGATTGGACACACAGGCTGGGGCATTTGGCAGCACATCTCATGCCAACATCAGTCACCGTTCGACGCTGCCCTGCCGGCACTGAGGGCGGCCTGCTGAGGAGCGGCAGGGGTTGCACGCCTGTCACAAGTTTAAAAAGGGAGGGATCGCAGAGGGGCCGCTGCTCTGTGCATCACCGCTGCTCTGTGCGCCTGCATCAGCGCTGCTTCACAAGGACATCACAGATATGGATTGGAGGGAGCTCTGAGCTTTCAGCCTGAGTCGAGGCTGGACTGAGTGTAGAGCACTCTCACCTCTCAGCAGGCTGCTTTGGGCCAGTGTTAATGGTGGCTGCTCTACAGAGCCGTGCCAGCCCACACACACACACACCCCCTGCAACTCTACGCTAGCCCAAGGCTGCACACATTAATGCCACACTAATTAGCAAAGGAGCTGACCAACCATTATGCACAGTTCAGTCAAGATTCAGAGGTTAAAGGGTACTCTAATGCTGCATCACACACTTCAGCATGATCTAATCTACAGTACAAATGAGGCAGCTGTGTATGGGTTGGGATGGAGGGGTTACATGCAGTCCCTAAACCTACTTTCTACACCCACTACTCCAAACCCACTTTAAGCTGTGAGCAGTTTGTGCGACGCGTTAGCAGTCCGATCATGGAGCGTCTGCCAGTTCGTTGTGTTTAGGCTGGATGGAGAAATTGTTTGTTACATAAATTACACAACAAAAGCTGAGTTGCCAGCAGCAACCTCGCGGTATTAGACAGTCTCTATTTGAAATTTTAAGCTGCACTGTGATTATTACAAGCCACATTAATTTAGTTACTGCCTGCTTCACATTCGATACAAATACACAAACCAATACTCATCTAAACAAGAGATCTCATTAGTGAGACACGATTATTTCACTGGCTTCTAGTTGGAGACAGAAAACACTGCTGCCTCCTCATCGTCACCATAACCTGGAAAAAAGGAGCGCAGCTTTATTATCCGCTCACTGCTTCATTTAAGATCCAGAAAAAACAGTGACCCATTTTCTGCCACTTGCTTTTGTCAGGGCGTGTCACACACTAAAACCCAACCAACGCATTAACAAAATGTGACAGGACACATGCTTTTGTTTGAATCTGCTGAGTAACAACTGGACAATTTCACACAGGATACACTCGGTGATAACCTCCACCTGCTGGTTGCTAATCATATATGATTGCATATGCACCATGATGGGAAGCGTTGAGCCTGGATCGAGTGTTTTACCACTGCCTGAGAGAAGTCTCCAGATCCTTAAGATTTTAGTTTTCACTAAAACCTGGAGATGCAGATGACAACTAAACAACAAGAGCCAGGCTGTCAGCAACAACCCGGCAAATGAAATCAACATTTTAGATACGCCATCCCCAAAGTGCTCTCAAAATGCCAGTTTATCAATCACTGAGGGCAGAAGTGTCTGCGTCACACAGAAGAGGAAAGCCTCGCACAAAGAGCCGTCACCTTTGCTCCTGTATGAAGAAAATGTTACTCCTGTGAAAAGAAAGTTGGCACATGGATCCTGTGAAAAACCAAGTTCACTCAGGACTGAATACTTGGAGAAGTGCCTTCATCAGCAATAACTTGGAGTAATCACTTCCTGTATGACCTTATCGGTCCCTCAGGACGCTGTGGAGGAACTCTTCTTCATTTACTCATAATTACGGCATTTCAGTGGAGGTCTGGACTTTCTTCTTCTCATTTCATGTTTTAAGATAATTATCTCTGATAATGAGAAAATATGAGATGTGTCAGGTGGGCGATGACGGGAACGGCGCGATGGGACTGACAGTCAGAGTCGTGTCATATATTCGAGTATGCGGCTCATATCCTGATGGAATGTTACAATAGTGAGATGCTTCTTACTGCAACACACGAGGATGATGTTTCTTAGTCCAGCTCAAACGTGGCCAAAAATATGATTAAATGGAGTTTCCCACATTGAAATCAAGTATCCTGGATCAGATCCTGATGATGTTCAGATATCAGATCAATCCGGGTTTGAAGGAGACATGATTATTATTTTTTTTAATTTTTTACCTTGACCTTTGACCCTGACCCCTCTATAGCAAAACTGTAAATCATGTAATCATTTCAAATTTGTGCGTGCTTAGAGAAATGCTGCTCTTTCTTCTGTTCGCAGCACAGCTGCTGCCTTTAACCGTGAATCAGAAACGCGCCCGTGAAGCTGCTGTCTGTGAACAAATCCTTTATTTTCATTTATCTTCTTCACGTCTGCTGCAAAACAACAAATTCAGCCTCACCTGTTTCTCAAACTCTACAAACAAATGTGGCAGCTTTACAATAAAACAGCAATATGAAAAAGCTGCCAAAATCATCTTTGAGCTGCTTTGACTGTTACACATTATGTTACCATTAGATTCTGCCACTCATTTCTAAATTATTACAAATATTTTGTGTGCAAACTGAGCAGAGTCGTTATTCTGCACTAATGCAGATTTGCTTCCATTGGAAAATGTTCCACACAGGTCTTCGAGCCTGCTGCCTTCTACATTATTACCCACATGTGTGCAGATTTAATGCAGTATGCACATGCATGAATTTTTTTCCATCATTTGCGTTTAGCTTCTAACACGGGAGCTGCACAAACTAAACCCATACACAGCACACAGACCAGTAACTAATTAATACAAACACATTCATTTAAATCGTGTCAGAAAAAGAGATTTGATGAGATGAATCTGTAGGAAGAAAAGGTGCCGAGAAAATAAAGTCCTCTTTGCTCAGCATTAACAAATGAAGCCTAAGAGCAGCACTAACTGCCGTTATGTCGTATGTTTGTAGCCACGCTGTAAGAGGATGTGCTTGTAACAGATCAAAGTTTCTGTCTGGCACTGGTAACCAGGGGAGAGCTGGTTCTGAAATCTACCCACAGCCCAATTAGCAAGGATGTTTAAAAGAGCAGGCTTGTGACCAGAAGGTTGGAATCCCAGCTGGGACGCTGCTGTGTATCTTAGGTACTTAACCTGAATTGCCTCAGTAAATATCCAGCTGTATTAACAGATACAGCACATACAATGGGAACACACTTACCCTTCATATGGGATTTAATGGGCAACATGAGCACACTGTCAGTTTTGCAGCTTCCTGCAAATAACTTCAATAACTTTGCACAAATGAAAAGTTTGCTGCCATAAAATCACCAAGTGCAGCAGGCTCTGTATTGTCCCAGAGGCGGCCATTACCGTGCCTTTGTCCTAACAGGATGCACAGTTTTGGGGGATTGTCGTGTTGGACTGCAGTCATTTGTATTCCATTAACGCGGTGCTGATCATCTGCCACCATCTGCATAGTTTTACTGCTTGTGATGATGGCGCTGTCATTATGCTTTACAGCATTGTTAAAGCCTGTCTGGGTGGCAGTATCAGAAGAAGTGGCTCATTCAGACGTGGCTCTCCCCTCTGCTTCTCCTTGTATATGCCTGGATCAGAGGTTACAAAGTACACCTCCTGCACACGAGTGCCCGAGGACAAATCTGACCAGCACTTTGCAAAGTGATGCACGGAGCCACTGAGGCAGCGCCGGACTTAAAGGGTCTGCATTGTTAACAGGCACCTTTGACTTCTTATTAGACACAACAGGCAAGTATAAAATATCCCCTCATGCAGCTTCAAAACATGTAGTTACTCACATATATGCTAAATTACCTGGATGTGAAATACAGCAATCCCATCGTTACTATATGTAATACCACATTCCATATTCAGTGTGGATAAATCATGTGTTTTAGTGCACTATAAAAACAAAAATATAGGCCTTCTTTGAATAATGACTTTCCAGTGATTTAATGCCAAAGTCTACTTCCTCCTGAGAGTCCCAGGTGATAGCACTTTGCATATTGTTGTGAACAACATCCGTTTGTGTGTTGGGGGAGAACGCATCGGCCCCTTGGCAATGTAAAGCAGTTCTTTAGTGTGAATCACATAGCTGGAGGTTATCACTTCATATTCCTAAAGTCAGAGGCAAATCAAAGCTCAGAAAATATAATTATTCAAAATACCAAACACAGCTATTTTGTACGTGTGGGTGTTCATTCAGCTTATCTGCAGTGCTGCTTTTAATAGTTTGAATCATATTCAAAGTATGTCATTAGTAATGTTACGCTTATAGCTGAGTGCAAGCTTCTTACTATGCAAGCAAGAAATGCTGTGCAAGTGTACTCTGCAAACAGGATGGATTTCCTTCATTAAAATCGCCCTCATGAGTCGGCAAAGTCGCCTTTGCTGCTCTAAGAAAAATAAATGTTTGGCTCCTATATTAGCAGTTACAAATTCCCAAACAAATTAATTAGTTATCTGTCACATGGCTGTGCCTGTTACTTAATAATCATCTGTTTATTTGGCTTTGTTATTGTACTTCAGATAAGGCAGTGATCTCAGGAACACAGACTGCACTCTGTGTCTGAATGCTGTTGATTTTTAAAGACGTCACAGCCTGAACGCCGTCGAGATCTCACAGATCCCTTCTTCACACTCTTAACCGCTGCATCTTACTGCAACACACTAACAGACGCTGCAACATAAGAGTGTGTGTGTGTGTGTGTGTGTGTGTGTGTGATGTTGGAACATGCATTTGCTTTTTTCTCCTTCCAACAACAGAGAAAATCAGGATGAACGGGCCATCGTTGACCATCGTTGGACCACCCCGCCTCTCCAAAGACAAACGCGTGCTGTCATCATGGTGGCTACAACTGTTCCTACAGTTAGCTAAAGTCTGCTAACATATATTTATATCTTTATAGTGAACGATGAAATATTAGTTGAATCTTATATCTGTTTAAAGTGGCATACTCCTGTAATCTGATTATACACTCCAAGCCGATCTGCATAAAAACTGAATCGATTGAATTCTTTTAGCCAACAAAGTTCCTGCAGGATGAAGTCAGACTGTAAATGAATCTGTTCATGAAATCAGCCGTTCAGAACGATGAGGCGTGGCAGGCTCAGGAAGGCCCGCTGAGCTCCAAAATACAATCTAAAAGGTCCCGTGCCTAACTTTGTTTGACAGCTGGATTTGTGAAGACTTTGAACTCCTCCAGAGCAAGGCTGCTGAGATAACTCCTAACAAGACATCGCTGGTGTGGCATGGGCTAAGAGGGCCTTGAGGCAGACTGCTTTAACCGGCGTGGAGGGCCAACTGTGGGCCACAACCATTAATGGTATGGGAGGGTGATGGAAAACTGCTTGGCCCAAATTTGCATGCTAAAAGAAAAAAAGAGAAGAAAAAACGCCAATGGCACATTCAAATAACAAGACAACAGAGGAGGAGGAGAAGAGGCATGGTGGGAAGAGTCAGCAGCATCTTTAATAATACGAGGGAAAGTCAGAAAAGGAAAACTCTGCCTATAGGTATGGGGCTAATTAACAAAGTTTTGTCTGAGAGAGGAATCCGGGGCAAAAGAGAATGGTTAGATTCAATATTCCCCAAAGATTGTCTTCAAAGCTTAAACCGAGGATATTAAATGCATCAGAAATAATAATAATGCAAGCATGCGTGTCACTGCTGCCGGCTTCTGTGTCTTTGAGTAGGCAAGATGCGTCTGTGCGTTAATATCCACTGCGCGGGAAACAGGCTTTAAACTTCTGAAATACTGTAATGCTCACAATCAGCAAACAGCAGTTTTCATTAAAAGGAAGAAGATTTCCATATATGCATATTTTCACACATGCCTCCTCCTCCCTGCAGAGCCCCCATTACTAATTAAAACTCCTGACAAACTGTCTGTCTGTGTGGGACACGGTCATCGCTGCGCGCTGATGAGAAAATGAAGTTTATTTTTTAAACACATTGTTCTTCAGTCACAAGGCATCCACATTTATCTCCACCATAACGAAGCTCCTCCCACTTTCATCTCAGCAGGACGGCCAGTCTCATTCCTGCTGCTCAGTCCACACACTCACTACTACCAAAGACTCAGTGATACCCACAGTTTCATATCTGACTGTGAGACAGAGATTAAAGACTCTTAGCGCAGTTATTAAGTCGACAATTGACAATAATATTTGTTTTGTTTTTTTAGTACAACAAATCTCCCAAAAAACTCTGTAACCACGGCCAAATTCATCACACTAACCAGTGATCGATGGTAACAATGGATAACTGGTCTCCTTCTTACTCTGAGCAGCAGGTTGTTTAACCACTGCAGTTTACCTCATCATCATCTCATGTAAACGATCCAGCTGAAAATAAACACACTCTGTTTGAATCCTTAAAATATTACAGAGCCTCTACAAGAACAGTCTTGGTGGTCAACGCGAAGTGCAACACAACGAGACGAATCACAAGTTTTCTCGAGGGAAATCGAACACTTACTGTACACTGATCCTTTGACTCCATGCATTAAAGGACCACTGAGGCTCGGCGGAGTTCTCTCCGAGTACTTTGATGGTGTACCGTTGACAGGAAAAACACGCCTCACCTTCAATGGCTGCCATCTTGAATATGTAGGGAAAAGGGAGGGGCCAGCAAACATGTGGCGTGGTGATGTGTGATAAACTGTGTCCACTGTAGGATCATCGATGATGTGGCTGACAGTCAGTGACTTCAGCTCTGTCAGCGTGTCCAACTCTGAGAGTGAAGCTGGAATCAGAGTTTAAGGGTTCGATGGTGCAAAGGAGGATTTATTGGTTTGCCAGAAAGATGCAGATCACAGAAATGTGTTTGTGTGTCTCTGAAACACCAACAAAGTTGGATCATTAAGAGGACATACATTTCTAGAAACATGTATTTACTTTTATTGCACTTGGGAAAATGTCAGGTGACTGGGAGATAGTGTGAATGCTGAAAATGTGTTTCGGGGTGAGTCAAACATTTGAGACCCCTGCAGTGAAGTAAAACACACAACATAGTTTCTGTGACTGCAGCTGCAGCAAACACTTGGTGCACTTGGAGTTTCTCCCTTTGAGGCAGCCCTCAAACATTTAAGGAGAATTCAGCATGGCAATAAGTGAAGAATTACCATGGAAGCACTCGTGGTTTGAGCCCTTTAGGTTTCTTCTAGCAACTTGTTTACAGCCGGGCTCGTTGAAGGTTGACCCTGACTCTTGTCAACCTTGAGCAGGTCTCTGACTCCAGGCCTGTCCCGTCCAACGCCTCCATCCATTTGTGGATCTTGGAGGGCTGAGGGGTCAGCTCCGTTCTTACACCTCAAGCCCTCTCGCCTGGATCCTCACTCTGCCAACTCCACTTACTGTCTCCTGCCCCGTGTCCCGCTCCCTCTCCAATCTGCTGCTACCTCCGACCGACCCTGATACATAGCAGAGCACCACGAGACATGTTTCCCTCTCAGCCAGCGAGGAGGGTTATGCGTTGTGTTATCTTTCACTATCTGTGCCTTTCTCCATTTTTTTCCCCTAACTGTCGACTCACATTGCATTACAGCTGTGTGCTACAAGACTCCGAGCCATTGCTAAGGATCAGCTTCTATTAGGGCGCCTATTATCATCTCAAATCAGTCGCATTTTAGCATTTAAGTGTCGAAAGTTCACGCTGAATGTTTCCAGCACCGTGCCTCAAGGTATAAAGGCACATCAGGCAGCCGCCTATAACATGCTCTCTCCCTTTTTTCCTGCTTCTCTAACACGCTGGCTGTTTGTAAAATTACGAGAGATTTCACAGGCCAGAGCTGGGTGTGATGAAATGCTTGCTGAAAGTGGCTGGCACTAGCAATAAATGTTCACAATGTTCAGCCAGGGTTGCACTGTGTAACAAATATTAAGCTAATCATCAGTCACTTTTGTCTTCTAGGCAACACTGGGGTCCTCTTTATAATGCTATTTACCATCTCCAGTGAAGCCACCCCCCCTGCGCCCACTGCCCACCCTCTGAATGCACACACACACACACACACACGTTCCCTGACCCCCTCCCGCCCACCACCCATCCGACCCGCGGCTGTTCATCTCTAATGAAAGAGAAGATAACGCACAGACAGCCGGGATCACACACTAAGATGCCTGCCCTACATCGTGCCTTTTTCTTCCACCAAATACTTCACAGGATGTCACTGACATTATTTAAAGTGATTACATTTAGCAGAAGTGAATGTCATGGAACAGCACAATTACTCTCATGGCAAATTTAGCCCTTCTGACAATCTCCCCTGCAGGTTCGCTCCACCCCGGCCCCCATCCCTGCATGCATGCACACCCACAAACACAAAATGTTGTGTCATGTATACGTGAACCCTATGCAGGAGAAAACAAAGAAAATGCTGACTTATGTCTCAATCCAAGAGGAAATATTTGCTGTCAGGCGCGTTCATTTCAATAACTAATATGAGAACCCTGCTGCCGGCTCTGTTACTGCATGTTTACAGCATGTTCACACTTTGGGGATCTGAACAGCAGAAGGAAAAAATGAATAACAACTTCATTTATAGATGTTACAATGTGTGCATTTTTTTTTTTACCATTAATCTGAATTTCAAAAGGCTTTTTGGGTTCTTCCATCCCAACATTATGAGGGCTAATTTAATCAAATACATTAACATACTGAGTCAATCCACATCACATATCAAGCAAGTGATCACATCTATGGAGCACTAATGGAAAAAGCTGTTTGCTGCATAACATTAAAAATCTAACATCAATGTAGAAAATGTGTGTGAAGCACAGGCAGACATGCCCACACACATTCATTCATTCTCACTTACACTCACACAAATAATTGAGATTTTTTTCACAAGGACACGCAGAGCCTGGAGCCAGTGCTTAATTGCACGAGCTATCATTACACTGAAAATCAACAATTTTAAAAATACACCGAACACCTTTCATCTTCACCCTCCTCTAATCGCACCAGTAAGAGCCGTCTGGAAGGGAGCTTGATGTAGTCAAACTATCTAAACAGCGCCAGCGGGTGCCTCACAATCAGCACCACTGATGCAGATACTTTTGGACACGGCGGAGTGCTGCAACGCCGCCTCGCACTCCTGCCGTCCTCTCGCCATCTCGTCTCCAATAGGGAATCAGATGTGACCCCGTATGCCGTGTTTGCCTGTTTCGCCCATGGTGAAGAGCAGACAAATGAACCAGAATCGCAGAAACCGACACAAATCTCTCCCCGCTGTGTTCGCCTCCCTTTGCTTTTGAAAAGCCATTTAGAGATTGGTGCTGAAACCAAACTGCTACTTGTCCCTGTCTTTGGAGAGCAGCGAGGATGCACTCGTCTCCTTCCTTTCCAACTGCAGCGCTGGCCTCAGCCCTCGGGGAAATGATATAATGAGGATCTCTATGCCTGCTCTCTGCCTCATTTCAATTGTAAACGCTACACACACCCTGCACTTTGGGCCAGTGATGGCTGCATTATGGGCCTCGGACAGCATCTGACAGTCCATCATGTACACAGAGCGCTCCTTCACGTTTCACTGCTGTTCTTTGCAGCTCATCTTCAAATATGTCTCTTTCATTGTTGCTGCTCCCAGAAAGTTTGAAACGATGCAATAAAATCGTGTTGTGTTCAATAATTACCAAAGCGCTGAAAACACGAGCATCCTCGTTGCGCTGGTGTTAGCACATAAGAAACCTCGTTAGAACTGCTCAGTATGTTTTGCATGGCTGAATAATTGAACATTACTGGCGAGGCTGAATTCAGCAATTAGTAGAAACGAGGTTAGTGAATGAGTGACACGGCGGGTTAAAGGTCAGCTCACAGCCGAGGCAAGCAAATCCACCAAACTCCCAATTTACACACACTGGCCCAACCTCTTAGCCTTAATATTGACAAATGCATAACAGCAATGTCAAGTGCTCAAGGGTGATCTACTTTTTTCCTGATGTGGGGCTCCCTGGAGTACGGTGCAGAAACATATTCTCTTCAAACAATCCCAATGACAGCCAAATAGCCTGCTTGTCGCTTGTAAAAAACCTTCTAATGATGCGTGTCGAGGGAGCGCCCTGCCTTCTTGTAGCAGACGACTCCCCTGTGTACGAGGAAAAGCAGAGGGAAAAAATAATCATGTTTCCCCCAAATCATTCCTCCTCATGAAATCCAACGACACTCGAGCATCTAAACAAACCTCTCCTCTCAGGTTCGCTCGCATTTCTTCCCCTCCTGCCTTTCTGATCTGTTGAGTCAACATTCATTACAATAACCATTAAATTTCCATTTTCAAACAGTATTTGCACATATGCAAAGACTGGAATATCTGCTGGAAAAAAAATTGGACATGATAGGTACACGAGTGGAAGCACAGGCTCTTCATGCTGCTGTTGCATCAGTGCAACATGGATCCATCCAGGGTTCCCCGCTTCACCTTTCATATGAAAATTAGAACAAAAATCATGGGAAGCTGGATGTTTGCTGTCTGGGGCTTAATGTTTCCGTATGAAACCCTGGTGGAAAGATCATATCCATGTAGCTCTAATATGATTTCTTGTTAGAGGTTGTAGGCTAAGCCACGAGGGGCTTCTCATTTTAGGTCTGAAATTCTACCAGAGCATTGGTATTTTTAAAGAAGTGATTGCTTTCATATGTTAAAATAGCACAGTGTGTGTGTGTGTGTGTTGTGTGTGTGTGTGTGTGTGTGTGTGTGTGTTTACATGATTGTTTACTTCATCAGAATAGTTGCTGATTGAATTTATGCTAATCTATCATTTCTTTGACTTTAATGCAGTTAGTAACAGTTTATTCAGACCAACGTTAAATCTGCTAAAACAATAAATATCAGTAAGTTTGAGGGTTAATCTGAGAAGCAGCAGAGTTTTGATCTTTGGGGAGCAGACTGGTTCATTGTAAGATCACAGCCTCTGTTAAAAACATCTTTTTCATGTTCACTGAGCACATGACAGGGCGGCCAATGAGAGAGCAGGAGGCTCCATGTCTTAATGCCAAGAAAGTGGGAGTGCTAACGGGCTCTGATTAGCTCCGTTTATCTCTAATTAATTACCTTTACCTAATTAGATGCTCTGTTTCAGCCAGACACGGAGTCAAGTAGACTAGATTATTAGTGTGCTCATCGGGCCTTCATAAAGGGCTGAAATTAATGTTACGTGCAAAAGAATCCGCTGCTTTAATTGCACAGGTGTTGCCTTATGGCAACACTTCATCATCCGCTGGCTCCCCAAGATTATTAGCAAGGATTCATACAAAGGGACTATTCTGTGAACTGCACCCTCACAACAGCTCATTAGTTAGGCTTGTTATTGTATTATTTATTACATTTGGCCTTCCCCCATTGCCCATATTGATTCATAAGCCCCATTTTTTTAACTCCTCTTCTTCTTGACTGTCTCTTATTTCATTGCCAGTTAGTGAGTCTAATTTCAAAGCCTGTTTTCACAGATCACCGGAAGCCATAAAGACAGAAAAAGTGTGTTTTCACACTTGCATCTCTTTTATGAAAAAAATACCTTTTCAAATAGCTTCCTTTGATAAACAAGAAAAACACAATGCAAAGTCTGCAGAAGGGGAGGCAAATTAATTTGATAATTAGCATTAATAAATTCCTCATGTGGGTTTTATTTGAGAGTGTACACAGATTTGTGAAGCGATGCAGAAAAAAGGTTCATTCTATTTTTATGAGGCAAGTGAGCAGTGCTTTACATATGCAGTATGTAATGTAGTATTTATAGTACTTATAGCTGCAACCAACGGCTGACAGGCCCTCACTCTTGTTGGGCACACAGGTGTTCGGACGCTTGTTTATCGGGCCAAGACTTTGCAGCCACTTAGCTTAGCTTAGCTCAGACACTTGACAGAGATCACAGAGCGAGCCGAGGTCTGTCCAGCTGTAACAAATCCCTCCACCCGCACCTCTAAAGCTCAATAACTGACATATTATCTCTGGCTGTCGGGCCAAGGAAAGCCATTTCTTCATGATAAGCTGAGCTAGCCAGCTGTTAGGTAGAGCTACATGTTTACAGTTTAGATACAAGAGCAAATAAGAGTATTTATCGATTTATGCATTCAAAGCTTCCATATGTACAGAGCAAGTCCCGGCCAATTCAGTCCACATGTGAGAATTTATCAATGAGAGAAAAATGATCTTTGGACTTATACGACAGTCGTTTCCGAAGTAAAACGTCCTCGAACATCAGCTGATTGCGGGCGATCGTGATGGCCTTTAATTGGCCTTTAATTGGCCGTGGCAGCGGCTGAAGCTAAAACAGACCGGAGCTTTTTCCAACAATATTCCTCTGCAGCTTCAACAGCAGTTTTTTTTCTCTCCTCCAGTCTCACATTGTGTTGTTCTGGGGAAAAGCAAAGCTGACAGCTTGAGGAAGTCTGATGTCCTGGCACTTATATAGCCCTGGCAAAGGAGTGGATACTGCAGTGAAGTGAGGGATGTGGGGGAGAGAGAGCCAAGGAGAGCCTGAGGGAAGCAGTCCACTGGACATGCATATGGTCTTCTCCTGGTTAGCTTCTCCGCTGCTTCCTCCTCACCACTTATGGCACCTTTGCCAATAGGAACGGGCAAGGCAGCTGTAACCAAGCATGCTCAAGGCCACTGACCTGGAAATGTGGCTCAACCTAGCAAGCCCACTCACTAGCCTCTACTGGATTTGTATGGCCGGGAGAATGCACCCCCCTCGCCCCCCACCTCCCCTCCCCCCCCCCCCCCCCCCCCCCCCCTTCACCCTACACACACTTGATATCACACTGCTCACAACACTCAGCTTACTGGCAGTGTTATTATTGTCCTACAATACATTTGCAAACGCTCAGTCTAAATATGTATACTAGCATGACAGCGCAGATCAGACCGTCAGCGTCCTCCAACACATTTTGTCATGTTAGCATCATAGCGTTACGTGAACGCTTCAGAAGCTTAGCAAGTCAAGAGTCTGCGTCTGAGGGTTTTCTTTAAAGTGCTCAATTATGACTGTCTTTAGTCGGCTGTGATGGATATATTAAGATCAATTTCACTGCGCCCACCCCCGTCTTTACTTTATTTCATCACATGTCTGATAGATATCACAGAGTGACAATCTCCTAAGAAGAGCTTCAGATTTATGCAACAATAGTCGATCATTTCTGAAATTTCCCTCAGAGAAAGAAAGTAAAAACCAAACAGCACGCCATGTTTGTTCAGTGGCTCCGAATGAGTGAAATTAACAAAGATGATGTGACACCATCTGTCATCAGCCATTACTAATCAATGGGCTCTCCATTCACTCGGGCATATTCCCAGTGGTCTTACTTCCTTAAAAGTACAGCAGGTATTTTAATACGTGATGAAAGGCTCGTTTCATAGCCGAGCATGAAATATGAGGGACATGTGACGACTGGGATGCGACCTCCTGTCTCAGAAGCTGCTCGCGGAGACGAGACGAGGAATCAAGCATCACTTTGAGATGTGATGGCGGGCTTTAAACTGAAGCATCTTAACTTGTGTCACGTTTAGAAACAATTAGAGCCCATTTGATGTTTGATAGTAGTGTGTGTGTGGTGTGTGTGTGTGTGTGTGGGGCTCATTTCAGACACTTAGCACTTCAAGTATGCTGACATATTCGACTCAAGACAAAAGACTGTATTCCACTGATAGTGTAATGACAGACATTGCTTTAGCTTGTCTTACACCTGCGCCGTAATCAACCTACTTCAGCATAAAACAAGTGATGCTGACCTAAATTGGCTCCATATCGATGTTCCTCCTTTCATTCTATTATGATACATATACATATGACAACGTGGCACTGATTTGAAGTAGGATGTTCACAGCACTGTTCTTTGCTTGATCATTTATTTCTGAACTTCTTTCGAGCCAGTGAAAAGTTGGAGAAAGGCCCTCTGCCAGACAAAGGTCACTCCGCCAAGAGCACAGAGAACACTCTCCTGCTTCTCATCCTATTTTTTAGGCGTGTGGGTGGAGCGTAGGGGTGTCTCTCACACTCTCTCTCCCTGACACACTCCAGCCGCACTGCTGTCCTCAGCATCTCCGTGGGGCGGTGACTAATTGCCCCCGTAAATCACTGTGCGGGCCGCGCAATCCTCCGTTTATTTTTCCTGACAGTAATTTAGTGCTTGCTCTTTTACACACTTGTCATCGCGTGTTTTTCCTCACATTAGAGGCTGGTGGAAAAAGGACTGTAATTAACGGTGCGACGCGCGCTCGCCACGGCTCTTTCATCATGGTGTGATAATTGTGCTCCTTGTCTGTCACAGTAACCTCTCAGTTTCCCCTGGAACTTCCTCCGTGCTATTTGTCAACCCCGAGAAATGGGAAGGATTCTTGTGGCCTGGCTGTGCGTCGGCTCGCCTCGCTACCAGTTTTCCTATTTGTATCAAGACTGAGTCATTTATATTTCATACAAAGCTTGTCACAAATATTAGCCCTATCCTGCACAGGAACATAAAAGATATATGGTAAACACACCTGAGCGCTTGATAGTTGAGGAGTTCTACGCCCTCCTTTGCTTCTTACTTCCTTACTCTTTTTTACTCCTGAAGGGAGGGGAGGTCGCAGAGGAGCTGGCAGGGACAGGCTAATAAACAGTCCATGCATTCATAGTGCTAGGATGCAAAAGCCAGAGCAGTGGGGATGCACAGAACAGCTGAGCCCATAGAAAACCCATTCAATGAGCTAATCTATTTACAGGAAAGCCCAGTTCACTCATCTCTTTAGAATTTACAGTGGAATAATGCAGTGGATACGCTGCAGAGCGTGTCATATTCTATTTTTATCAGCTGGAGGCAGGTGATTCACTGTCTACCTTGTTATCCTCTGCTGTTCCATGCTGGGGATGCATAGTATCCATCACCCATAACCTGCACCCCAGAGGTTAAGTCATCAATAACTTTGCTGCTGAAAATATTGCAGAGGACTTGGAGGTTTGCGTAAGGTCCTTTGACTGGCTGTCCACATCCCGCTCCAAGTCCCCCTGCACCCCTTTCTCTCAACTTCGCCTGGATTTTTTAATATCTTTATTCTCCTGTCACAGACAGGGGCTAATGGGATGTGTGGTCAAGATTTCAGGATCCATCACTGGCTTGCTGAAGAATTAGCATGGGCCCCATGCATCACCTGCCAGAGCTGTCAGGCCTGCTGTCTCCCGCGCTTCATTATAGCGCTGGCACTGTGCTGCCTGTCTCCCCTCTGCGTTTGCTTCTCCCCAGCCAGAAAGCGTGGCCGGGAGGAAGGAAAAAAAGGCCCTGCCACGCCCCTCAATGTCAGCCCCGGTCACCAGCCACTGAATTAGGATACACTGTCGCGCTTTTAGAAATTAGGAAGAGGAAGAGACGGAGCTTCTGCCTGCTGAGGATGCTCTCAGAGACAAGCGATCCCCCCTCCCTCCTCTTACCCCCTTCACTCCTCCTCCTCTCTGTGACATAGCTTTAAGTGCCCCCCCCCCCCCTTTTTTTTTTATCAAGAGTAAAAAGTCTTTAAAACTATTAGGGTAATTAGGAAGTATTTGTCCCTTGTCATGCTGAAGGAACTATTTGATTACTCATGTCCCTGTGGTTGGGAGTGGGGGGGGGGCTCTCACTTTTGGCGGCTAACCCCTTGTGCCTCATTCAGAGCCTGGACCCAGAAAACCCCCACGAGAGCCATTCTTTATGTCTTCTCTGCAGCACAGATTAGAGCAGCAGTGCTAAGAAGGTCACAGTGAAAATGAAGAGAGCAAAGCAGGACTACAGCTGGGGACCCTGCCCCGGTCCTTTCCCTCTCCCTCTTATTAGCAAATCAAAGCTGCCTCCAGAAAGATTCACACTCCTCACCTGATTTTGTCCTTTTCCGTTAATCACATAGCCACTTTGCCTTGACTGACAGTTTTCTTTATAATTGGCCCATGATCTGGCAAGGATCTAATAACCAGAAAATCCCCTCTGAGGGTCCGCCAGGCTTGGGCGACCTGTCTACACACACAGGAACACACGCACACACGCCTCCACCATCCCCCTAACACCATCTGCAAAGGGCCGTTGCCATGCCACACTGTTTGTGCATGACAGCGGCAAGCTAATCTTAACGTTCAATAATGGTGTGAATATTCAATGAGCAGCTCAGGCAGAGGATCCACAGTAGCACACTCTAATTACTGTTCATTTGCCAGAGTATCAAAGCCTAATTACTGTTCATTTTAATGCTCCCGAGAAAAGGGAGGAGAGTCAAGGCAGGGTTAGAGGAAGATGCCCTCGAGAGATCAGTCAGTCAGTCTTTATCCGTCTCCTCCGCCGCCTCTCTGCTTACAGCCAGTTCATTGTCTCTGTGCGTGTGAGCGCGCGTGCACGTCCTGCGTGTTTGTGCGTCCGTGGTGCTTCATCGTGCAAGCAAACATTCAGAATTTCTTCAAACAAACACGTTAATCATCACAGAGACAGCTTAGAGGAGAGAAAAAAGGAAGACATGAGAGCACAAGACGAAGGCAAAGAGACAGGGTCCATAATCCCGAGCTTATTGTTTCTTTTCTCTTCTTTATCTGTTTAATGTGTTTTGGGTAAATATCAGACAAGAGAAGGGAGGGGACCGCCGTCATATTGTCTTTGCCTTCACCAGAAGAAAGCTCCTTTTTCTTCCCTCTCACCTAATCCTGACAGAAGCCACCACAATCCCTATCTGCCACCCGTTTGACAGCTTCTGTCACCAATTAGCAGCTAAATCAGCATGTCCCCAAACAGGAAAACGAAGCAATTTATATGTCTATTATTTAGCGCTTGTCTAAGCGGGTATTCTTCTCTTTTCATTCACACTCGCACTCCTTCACATTAGAAAACAGACAACTGCAATGCAGGCGGCGGCTCGCTGGTCCTCTCAGATCCCGCGGCTCCCTGCGACGGTACGGGGGGCCCCGGTGGGTGGGGAATAAACCCCGTCTTACCCTATCAGGAAGTTTGTCCTGTGAATTTTCAACCCCGCGCTCCGCAAAATTTACAAGGCATCAACAACCCCTTTAATGAGCCACACCAAGCTGTTCGCCGGCTTTCCCCATGATAGGATGTTAAATGAAAAGCTGCGTGCAACACGCGAGGTTTGTTATCATTCAATCATATCATATCAATCTGCTTGGGACCGCAAACTGGTCATTATCCAGCCATTATTTCCTTGATTTACAATCGTAGGGGGAGGAGGCGATTGCTGTGGCTTGTTCTCCCCTCAGTGGGACGGAGAGGAACCAGCTTGAAAATTTGCATTTACATGATCCGGCTGAGCAGCTTATTAGATCTGGATATTTATTTTCCACTTAAACCGATGTTTGATTACACTTTAATAAAGAACAGGAAAACCACAGAGCTGGCTGGGACTAACTGATCCTGCCCAGTGGTTTCTTTGGGATTTTGTGTAGTGAAATGAGAGGGAGAGAAGAGGAGCGAGCTTAGCTAGTTTATAACAGATGAAGATGAACTGCAGGACAAGAACAAGAAGATGCAGCGCGTAGAATCATATGAATTCCCCGAGTGTAGCTAAACTGTTATTGTCACAGAAAGCATAATCATACAGGATAACAAAGAGATTCAGGAATAACACTGAGATCATACAAAGATACTTGAGGCAAACTGAGCTGTTAGGAAGAACAACACCAAACATCCACCCTATAAAATAGTCCTGATCTACAACAGTGGCACCAAACAGCGGTGCAAAGGTGGAGCTACAAAGCGAGACTCGACAGAAAGACGACATGTAGGCAAGCCAAAAAAGAAAGGGTGTCAGCCGAGCAGTTTAATTGTGCTGAGATTAAAACACAGTGATGCTCTAAAATAAACTGCACCAGCTAAAAGAGCGCCGTGAGCTCAAAGGCAGAAACTAAAGATTAGTTTGATTAGCTGCTAATCCACAGAGATTTGCTCCATTTATCAATGCTTTGCAGCATTAAATGTAAAAACAGTCATGTATTCCTATTTTTTATGTTTAATGCAACAAAGCATTGATAAATGTGATGAATCACTGTCAGATTAGTAGCATTTTATACACGTGTAAAATCAAAAAGCTGAGCGTTTGAGCCCACGTGGACCTAAATAAGAAGATGGAATAAGAGTGGAAGATGACCAGATACCTGCAGCCTGCAGGGTGACTGTGACACTCCACGAGTGGATTTACACGTTTTTACGTCTCTTATTCAAAGATCCAGAAAACACCGAACCATAAGAAACACTTGAGCCTGATATGGTTTTTCCCACAAAGCCCTTCAACTGCTTTGTCATATTATATCATTAAAAATATTTCATCTCGGGGCGCTCGGGTGGCTTAGTGGTGAAGCCAGCGACCACATACACATGCCGCGGGTTCGAGTCCTGGTCTGTCGCCAGTTTGCCCGCGTGTCTTCCCCTGTATCTTTCCCCCATTTCCTGTCTCCCTCCACTGCCGATAAAAACCACTGTGGCCAAAAATTTAAAAAAAGTATTTCACCTCTCTTACCAAAATTAATGAATGTGCAGTCAGTCTAAATGCTACACACAAAACTTCACCACAAAGTTTATTTAAAGTTTAAGGTTTCCTTCCTGGTGAATACTGCACCGTGATTGGCTAGAGCCTAGCTGTGAAGTCATAATTAGATACTGGTTATAAGTGCAGTAGATAAACGTAAACAGGTTCCTAAAATCACGTGGTTCTGTAAATGAAGGCAGGCACATTTTTGAGAGGACTTCTCATAAAATACACAACAATCCAAGTAATACGAGATGTTTGTGATCATGAACGTATTTTCTTCCACAAATCTTTGTTTTCAAGAAAACTGTAATACTGCGAACATGCCTTTGGGGAAACTTCAGGGTCACTGAAGAACCGTTGACTGTACAGAGAAGGAATGCCGTCCCCCTGACAGCACATTTGGAATATAAAACAGATGAGCATGTCAGCCAAGGCAAAAATGGAAAAGAGACGATGAGCTATAATTGCTTATGGACATTTGCTTTAAGCCAAGTGATGTTGCACTTGACTTAATCAATATTTGCCTTAAAAAGCCATTTATAACCGAGTCACAGTTGATGAATAAGTCACAATAGCAGCACGTATCTCTAGTGTAAAGCGAGAGGTCATGATCTGTGGAGGGGCGGCGCAGGCTGGCTCACTGAGGCCTTCCAGGTGCACGTGACTGAAACAATGAGCTCGACGGCCGACGTGAAAACAAAGGTCGACATCATCATATACGTGATGCTGGAGCTGTCCGTCTCTCACACACAACAACAAGCCTTCCCCATGCATTAACATAAAAACATACATAATTCCCACCTCCCATAACCTCTGCATGTTGTCCACCACACAGCAGACGCACAGAGAAAATGCAGAGGTGAGCCCTTGGCCTGGAGTGCCCCTCATTTAAGACGATCGACAAAATCAATAAAGTGAAGTATGTTTCCTCACTCTTCTGGCTCTGTTCCCGCTCCTGAAGCATTCCCTCAAGTAACCTACTCCAGCTGAGTTCTATTACTGCAGCTCTTCCCCAGTGTATACATCTCTACTGCTCTGTCTTCCCCTCAGCAAAACAAACTCCAGCAGCACAAACCAGAGTTTAGTCTTGATGGCTAACGTGGAAACAAGGCGAGCTTTGACACAAGTACCAGAGAACAACCCTTAAAGACCAAAATAAAATGTGAAATTGTTGCGTGATGTACTTCAGTGAGTCAGACAGAAGAGTTTCTATGTGTTGACGATTAGCTATTGATTTCCTTTCAGGGTGTTGTTGAAACACACAGTAGCCAATTTCATACATAAGCACATGATGATAAAATAAGCAATGTTAATGGAACAGTTTGACATTTTTGAAAAATTCACTTTCCTCTGAAGAGTCAAGATGGGAGGACTGATGCTAGCTTAGCTTAGCTTAGCATTAATGCTGCATTCAAACAGGAGAGAGGTTAGGAATGCAACCATAATCCTAACCTTTACTGTGTGTCGAAAACAGATCAGGGGTATGCTTTTATAATCATCTCACAAAATATCAGTGTCATGGTACACATTATAGCACATTTATTATTATCAGTTATAATGACCCTAAAAGGAACTCTCTCCTGTTTCCAGCCCTTATGCTAAGCTAAACTAAGTTGAGCTAGGCTAAGTTAAGCTAAGCTAAGCAGCGTTACATGACAAATTTGAAGTATTTCAATGCAAATGCTCGAGAAAGTTCAACTATCTGCTCCTAAATGTTTCCCTGGATGTCACTTTATGGAACTCTGCATTTAATTCAAAGTGAACTGAGAAAGTAATAAATCCAAACTGGGTTTTAAGAAAGCAGCATTTTTGTTGGAGCTTAATTTGGAGTCCCATGAGTTTGCATGGCAAATCCTTTCTCCCTGCTCGCTCTCTTATACCTCTGTGCTGCAGAACTAAAACACAATAAACTGAAAGGAAAAAAAGGACACAAAAATTATCTCCTAAAACAGATGATGCTTCACTACAAAGCTCTTCTCACACAGCCTAAAGAAAGCTTTGTGCTGATCCATCAGCTCTTTCAATAAATGTCACATAAGACAAGAAGGTGCTTATTTTCTTCTGTTTTCTATTCTCAGTATGCCCAATTAGCTAGCACCTTGCTGGGTGTGTACTCTCTCCATTGGTTACTGTACAGATGGGGGGGGACTGAATAAATCTTGGGATTTGAAATCTTTGATTGACACAGAGGCATCTCCAGGCTGTGCACCCATAAACATTAAAGTAAATCAACCGCAGACCATATAACACTAAAAACTGATGTTCAGTTTTGATACATTTTTGAGCTTGAAACATTTGTTTCTGGTTAGTAGCTCATTACCTATAACACAGTCATTCATCACCGGCTGCCTTTGTTCTTCTATAAAATATACAGCAGTTACCTGCTTAGCAGATGATGGAGTGCAGCTCAGTGAGCCTCAGGGGGGCATCTTTCATGAATGGTTTCTGCTGGCATGCACAACCTGCCAAAACACAAGTGTGAATCAAAGTTATTATAATTAACTATAAGCTCAACTTAAAACTAAAACTACATTTTAGTTTATGAAATGAAAATGAAGTTGTGTAGTTATAAAATCTGTCAGTGGAACAAGCGTGCAGAGGCGTTGGTGTTCAATGAGAGGGAAATATCTACGTAACAACTGCCTTCAATATTATAACTAAAACACCACTGACGATGATAAACAGCAATAAACCCCACTCCAAAATTCAAATCAAACTAAAGTGAATCAAAAAATACATTTAATGAAAACTGTTCAAAAAGAACTCGAGCGTCTACTGCGATTTTCTCAGTGACAGAGTCACAATACTTCAGAAATACTAAGAAAATTAATATGGTTCCCAGTCCGGTCTGTAAGTTACAGTGTGTAGCTTAGCTTAGCTTAGCATAAAAATAGAAGAACAGCACCTCGCTCTCTGTTAGGAGAGCTCCTGTTGAAGGCTGCTCTCTGCAGCATCACCTGCTGGGGAGTGAAGCCTGCTGTAAAGGCTCAGCTATGAAAATAAACAGTTTGAACTTCTTTTTAACTCAAATATGGACACAATTAACAAAATGAATATCATGTTGTATTCAATAAAACACTGAACTACTGTTTCAGCCTATGAACTCACCAGGAAAGCGTCTGCAGTGGTCGCAGATTAAAGATCTTCCAACAGACTTCTATACAAGCGGACATCTTTGCAGCAGTGGTGTCGCCCCCTTCTGGCCATTAGAAAGAATGCAGGTTTAGGGCACTTGGCTTCATTTTTCAGCCCCAAAAGTTTTTTCATCTTTTATGCTCAGTTTATCACCACACACCCAACAGCCAGTTAGCTTAGCATAAAGACTGGAAACAGTGTGGCAGCAACTCCACGCTAAACAAACTAGTTAAATATTTATTGAATGTGCATGAGAACAGCTCGAATCTCATCTTCTAGCTGTCTACAAGAAACAGGAAAAGCATTTTCCCCAACATCTATTATTTTAAGCATCTGATTTTAATAACGAAATAAAACAGAGTTCCATTCCAGGAAATAAATTGGGCACTAAAATGTTGTTTCTCATTCAAAATTGAGACGACTAGAAAGTCAGATTAATTCACCTGCTGAGCGAACCCCGACCTGCTGCATAAAAGCCCATTTCAAACTACCTTTCCTTTGCTTTATAATAAGAACTCTTTGAGGTGTGAGAGATGAGGGAGGAAACAAAGCTGGAGACTGCAAGGTCAAATCTTTGGGTTCATAGACCCCGAGGAGGTAAATTGATTGTTGAGTGTTAGGGGAGGGGTAGGCAAGCATTTAACTGCTGACAGACAAACTCTGGCCCTTCAGGGCAAAGTAGGCAACACATTGCTTGACATCATTTCCACAGGTCTGTGCTCCTCAATCCTCTTCTGTTCAATGGGGCAAGACCCTGTGCTTTTGTTGCAATTAACCCATTAGGAGAGGCCTTTCATTCACAGGTGATTCCATATTCCCCTGCGCTCCTCAATAACACGACTGATCTGAGGCACTGCGGCCTGCAGACGTGTGCCAGATAAACTCCTGAAAAGTGGATGATGTCTCATCAATAACACTAGCTCATGACCAGCACCACCCTATCACAACTTTACCGCATTTTGTTGAAAAGAACAACATTAAACACACTTTGCATCCCTTGGTTGGAATAAATGTGTTGTTTCTGCAGTGTACATGTTGTATATAGCCTGCAATAAAAACAGATGACTCTTACCCTTGGTGAAAAACATAAAAGTATTTAAAAATTGACCCCTAGGGTCTGCTTTGTCCGTAGCTGCAGGCATTATTATACCCTGGTTGTCACAAAGTACCCCCTCAGGTCATTACTCCCGGGCAGCTACGGACCCTTTGGCAGACAGAAGCTGAGCTCCATTATCTGGGACGCAGAGAGAGGCTGAGCGTAGCAAAGAGGAGGCAGGGATGGGGGGACACACTGGCCACGGATCAGAGGGATCGGCGAGATGGCACCATTCTGATGTGATGTTTTTTGGGGCCTCGCCCGGCCCTGGAAGCAGACCATTTGGGAAAGGTTCTAGTGGTAGCTGGCATGTGCTGGCAGGGAAATACTTAAACCAATCAGGAACATAATTGCATATTTTTTCATCTGCTTTTCATTTGATGCATATATTCTCTTTAGTTAAATAGCCTCCTTCCTGCCAGCTCCGGCCCATTGGAGTGCAGATGAGAGTGGGCTGCTTTTTGGTGTTTTAAATCAAAGCAAAGCTCCATTGTAAAATACATCAGCATTATCATTCTGAGGCCAAAGGAGTACATGTCAAAGCACACAGCATCACAATCAGTCTACATTAACTCACTGCAGTCCAAACTAAGGTAACTGCAATCTGCACAGGACTTTCTGATTTTTATTCATATCCATCAAAAACAGGCAGTTCATGGATGGAGTGCTTCTACTTCAAAATGCAGCCAAAGATTTTTGCCTAAAAGGCTCCAGGTCTAATCAGACTGAAACAATGATGCAATATAATCATCAAAATCTTAGAATTAATGTGCAATAATCAAATCTATTTGATTAAAATACAGCAAATACATGAATATATTAAACCCATCCACCTTCATAACTGCTTATCCAACCAGAGTGGTGGGAGGGCTGGAGCCTATCCCAGCCTTCAGTGGGTGAAAGGGTACACCCCCGAGAAGGTCGCCAGTCTGTCACAGTGCCAACACATAGAGACAAACAACGGTTCACCCTCCACACCCCGAACCTTCTTCCTGTGACAGCGCTGACGCCTGCACCACTGAGGCTGCTGTGAGCTTCGTCTCCTAAAGTCAGCAGATGACCTGGAAGGAGGCGCCCTGCAGTCCTTACCTTGGTAAGATTGTTTTTCTTGTTCGTATCAGTTTAGATTGTGTTTAATAACCGAGCTTTACAACAAACTGTGATGTGCGAAAGAAAGAAAGAAACTCCACAATGTTTTCCTTCATGAAAACCCACCAAAGTCTGATTCATATTCATACACATTTTCATGGACCTGATGAGACCGTTTCACTGCAAACTATCAAGCAGCAGCACCCAGGAAACGTGCTCAGGTGGCCGAGGCCAGCAGGCTGCATCCTCTGAGGACCATCAATGTGCCATTTTGAACATTTTAAAGTAATTCATGTTGAATACAATCCAAAAAGTCTTCAAGTAGATTATTCTGAATCCAGTCCTACTCAGACCCCTACCTATCGGGTGCCTATCAATAACCTCCCTGATTATGAGTCTAGCATGAAACGCAGCACATAATTCAGCATTATTGTAAACCTGTTCTCTCTATAGACAGAATTATTTACTGAAAGATCACCACCACAGAATTTAGTGATGTAAACATGCTGAATATTCCTGGGTATATAACAAAGTTGGCAATTATGATAAGCAACTTTAAGTCTAATTGTGCTCCAGGGGCTCTACAGGCTGTAATATGCAGATTCCAATAAAAGCATTTTTAAATTTCTGTTTAGATCTGAAGCCGTTGTGAATCAGCCTGGACTCAGTCTCAGGAATCTGTGAACCTGCTTTGGAATTTATGCAAATTCTTCCACATGAACTCTGAGAAATCACATTTGACAAAATGTAGAACACAGATTTTTGTGCAATTACTCATTCATTACCTCTTTAGTTTACAGACAGAGCAGCCATCATGCACTGTGTCCTCACTGAATTTCTTCCCCTCTTCCAGGGCATCACGTGCACGTCAAACCGCCAATCAAACATGACAGCTATTTACACTCACTGGGTGAGATGAAAGGTTCTCGCTCCATCACTCAGGCCCCCATTCACCTAAGAGAATGGGAAAGAAGACAGACAAAGCAGGAAAAAGGCCTGTAAATTTTTATATTCTGGGCTGTCTCGGATGCTTTCCTTTGGAAGGCGAGCAGACGTGCACGCAGACTCACACATGCCTTTATCCGTGTGTGTGAGCGTGTGCAGCGTTACAGCAGAAACACAGACACACTGTTACTAATGCTGCAGCAGCGCTCTTTGATGTTCAAGGTGCTGTATCTGTTGTGCATGTCTGTCCTCTCAAATCATTTTCAGCACCGGGAGTAAAACACGGAAACAAAGGCAAACAACATATTCAAAAGTGTCAAACGACACATCTGGTGTTTCATGTTTGCTGGCTGATGGTGACACGGCAGCCGGCTTCACACAGCGAAGATGCAGGACAGGCTAATTGACACCGGCTGCTGAAGAAGGCAAAAGGTTAGAGAGGCAGAGGGCCATCTCTGTCATGAAGCACGCTCCAACTTTCTCCATGTTTCTCCATCAGACCGAGGAGAAACCTTCAATGCACTGAACATGGAGAAATCTAATATCTGACATCTTTGTCATCAGACTGCAGTTTTTACCTTTTTAAGTCATATAGGTAGAAATTAAACTAATTATATAAACCTGTGATACTTTTAGCAGACCAAATAATTACAGGAATAACTTATAAAAATGAATGCAATAGAAAATAAAGGTGCAGTTATAACATAATAAATAATAGCATCAAGTATTTTATTTTAGGTCAAACAGCAGAATTCCTCTGAAGTCTGCAGTTAATCGGCTGTTCAGTTCTTCACATGCAAACAGTAATAATTAGTCCTCCAGTATAATTCCTCTCACCTGTTTATAACATTATTACAGCTGCATTATTTTTGCACTTATTCATCTGTGCATTGATCAGTGGATGCCAGAGTTCTCCTGTTCGCTCTGTTTTGGACTCACCTGACACCCGAGGAGAAGAAAATTAATAAATCTGGTATTTCATCTGCTAAAGTCTCGACTATGCTCACCAGCCTGCAGCTAGATGTCTGTGATGCTCAGCACCGAGCAGGTGCTGTACTGTACTTTTATTTGTCTCCCTGCTGCAAACATGGAGACAAAGTTGATGAGAGCAGTGAGACTCAACCAAAATCCTGCAGCTGTAAAACCCAAACAACAAGCTGAAAGGTGCAAAAACTGCAGTGATGGATGATTGTGGCTCTTACTACTGCACTGTGGTTATGTCCAGTCAATATTATTAGAAACATCAGGACTAAAAGAAGCTTTTATTGAAGACAGATATTTTGCAGTGGCCTCAGCACTCAGGCAACATATTAATAAAGACCACATCATTGACCTGTCTTACTTTCCATGCATCCAGCCCATGTTTTTGTTAGCATTCACCTGAGGTCAAATGGGAGGCTTATACTGCTACGAGCCAGCAGAGGGAGATTGTCTACATGCAGACAGTTATGCAGGTAAATGGTTGAGCCATGGCATGCCACCATAACAACTTCATTCATTCTACAAGTCAGTGGAACTGGATGAAAATCCTTCCTTCAAATACATAAACCCATGTATTCCCATGGTGTTGTGATAAAGAGTGCTGTTAGTCCAAAATCTACCGTTGGTGTTCAGCTGTGATGATAACAAGCAGTTCAGGGGTCATCCTGACAGAGACTACTACTGCAACAGAAATGCACAATAACAGGAACACTTTAGCATACCAGAGACACCAGAGCCTTCACGGTAGGGGTCAAGGGTCGAGATTTTCCTTCAGTTTGTCAACTGTGTGTATAAATATGGTCTGTGGTGTTATAGTAAGCAGGTATGTATCTTCTCTTGAAATGCAAATACAATTACAAAACCATGCCTGTGATTCAGGAATCTGACCACAGCCCAGTCAGGGCAGTGTTGGGAGATGGAGCAGGTCTGAGCCTAAGCAACAGCTCCAGTGATCACTCTTCTGCAGCTCGCGCCGTGTGCTAACACTGCCTCTGATGGAAGGAAAAACTGCTGTGTGCTTTTGGTAAATAATTTTTTCAAAAATAATAATAGATGCAGGAATAAATTTGACTCTTATTGGCTTAGAGGAAACTTCTCAAATAAACAGGTTTATGGTAAGTCATATCACTTGGCAGTCGATCATCATGATCACTCCTGGATCGTCCCACGAGGTGGCATATTTATTAGTATGCAACAGATGTGGAAGCATGCGTTTTCCTTGCTTAGGCTTGTGGAATTGGTCTTTTGGTGGCAGTATAAATATGATGAACTGTAGCCTATAACAGGCACTGGATGCTGCACAAGGACAAAACGTCCAAATGAGCAGCAAAAGTCGCGTTGCAGCTACTTTACAACAGTGCCATCAATGATTGATCTACACCCCGCTGAGCCTCTACAGGAAACAAAGTATAGCGCCTATAATTTAGTTGGAAAACAATGCGCGAGACCGCCGGCTTGTGCATCCATTTCACCACAAGCATTCCCTTGTGCAGATAGATCATTAAACAACCAGGCGCTTTGCAATATGGTGTAGTCAATGTCACTGAAAAGATGGGACAATAAAGTGAGATGGGGGGTTGCAACAGCAGGGAGAGGGAGAGCATGGAGATGTATTAATGTCACATAGGCTTTAGCCTGCCTCCTTAAGCCCTGCAAAGAGTCACCCAAGCCAATTTCCATTATCATATTGATTGAAATAGTTCATCATAGTGTAATTTTAGGTTTATCGCCACCCGGTTGGGAATAAGACCAAAGCATTATCCAACAAAAGCTATTGTTCCAGGGGACATTTCGCTGTTCCAGTTCATTGATGGAGTTGATTAAGTTTAAATGAAGCAGACACTGGATAAAAGTGAGGGTATTGACCAGCGAGCGGTGTGCCGCGCTTGAAAAAGCCTGATACATGCGGAAAAGCAAGATTTGCTAAATGCTCTAATCTTCAATCAAATCTAACATCAATACAGACAAAGTTTGGTAATGAGAGATTCAATGAAGCATGCAGCAGAGAGAATTAATCCCCCTCGCCTAAACTGAGTTCAACTTTGAAGCCTGCTCCTCAGGATAGATAGTTATCTAAATGCTAAATAAGTAACGTATAGTACTTTTCACAGCATACTAATCATTTGTTCATTTTGTCTCCATTATTTGTTCTCTTGTACTTCCCGTTGTTGATCTGCTGATTAGATCAACCTTGGATATTGGAGGAGAACAGAATAATGAGGCTGCTGGGGAGCTTCAATGCACAGCTGCCTGTAATGGCCAGACCTGTGGGGCTGCTGTCACTACATACTGTTACACTTCACAGAGCGGGAAATTGGCCAAGAAAAATGAAAGACATTTAAATAGTAGAATAATGATTTGTTCACACCAGCCTACAAGTTATGAGGACATAATGAATACTCAAATTAGTGGAACCAGCTCCCAGTTTGGATTCGGGAGACAGACACCCTCTCTGTTTTTAACATTAGGCTTCAAACTTTCCTTGTAGTTAGGGCTGGATCAGGTGACCCTGAACCCCCCCCCCTTAGTTATGCTGCTATAGGCCTAGGCTGCTGGGGGGTTCCCATGATGCACTGAGTGTTTCTTCTTTGCTCTGTTTATACTCCACCCTGCATTTAATCATTAGTTATTAATCTCTGTCTCTCTTCCACAGCATGTCTTTGTCCTGTCTCTCCCCCCCTCAGCAGATGACCCCCCCTCCCTGAGCCTGGTTCTGATGGAGGTTTCTTCCTGTTAAAGGAGAGTTTTTCCTTCCCACTGTCACCAAGTTGCTCCCTGTTTGACTGTTGGGTTTCCTCTGTAATATTGTAGGGTCTTTATCTACAGTATAAAGTGCCTTGAGGCGACTGTTTGTTGTGATTTTGTGATTTATAAATAAAATTGAATTGATTTGAATAACTTGGGTGCAAAAAAAGTCTAAATATACAGAATTTGCCGTTCTTACCTCGGTGTCACGTCGGTGGTTCGTTGTCTCATTGTCTCGTTTTTCGGTTTGTGACCTTAAAGACGTCCTCACCAATTCAGGAAACTGATATTTATTTTATCTGCTAGGTTTATTTCACAAACAGGATGAAGTAATGAATTTAAATGAGTATCTTATATCAATCTGGATGAAACTCTGCATGTATAAAGTGTTGAAATGAGATCTGAGGTGAGCCCACAGAAACCTTCCCGTTTCCCGTCCCTCTTAGGTCCATCATAAAATCATCTGATTGAAATGAAGCCCGCTTATTTTGAAAGCTGGAGCTTTCCATTCTTGAATGCAATACCACAAACTCATTATAGAGCACATCAGTGATTTTACTGTGTACTTTTTATTGAGCTGTCTCAGGGATGTTTGTGTGTTCCTAAAAACGTCTGAAGCTGTAGTACGAACTCTTTTTAGCATGTTCTTGCCTTTCTGCTGGAATAGTTAGGATCCACATTTGGTCTATTCATGGTAGACAAGGCCCCCATAAAGGAGGTCACTGAATGATTTAATGAGTGTGAAAATAATGTTAACAATGAGCCTTTACAGTCACCAGATCCCAACCCAACTGAGACCTCTCTAGCAGGTGGAGGTGTCCCAGTAAGTCTTAGTTTTTACTTTGTCACCTCTCTGTATTTAGCAGTCATGCTTTCAGCTCCACGCAGCTGCAAACACACTTTCTAAATGTTTGTAGGTTTTCACAAAGCTCAATATAATCCCCAGAAATAATTGCTAAATCTCTAATAAGGCGGATTTGAGGTGACTGTCATTTTTTTTCTCTTTGCTGTCCTGTTGATCGGTTTGTGACCATCTGGCTGAGACCTGTTGGGTGATGCTCACCTGCAGGTTGGAAACCGCTTGACTTGGTCAGAGGGCCGAAAAATGCGTCAGCTCCAGCCCGCTGATGCTTGTACCAAACCTCAGGGGTACCTGATCTGATGACATCCTTCAGACCGGAACTCTTTCTTGTGCACGTGAATAAATCTTTCTTATAACAACTCAGAACATGTCGCAATTTACCTGAATTTCCGGAATGACCTCATGACCAAATTACGCGTCAGTCGCATGACGTTTGTTCTCAACACGTAATAGTAGCCTATTGGTTAAAGAACATGAACGTAATTTGTCATTAATTTCATTTTTGCTCATCGATTTATTTAATCTAACCGCTTAAATTCCTATTTTATCCCCAAGTTTATGTTATCATTTCCACGAGGTTCAAGTTGAAGGTGAGATTTATTCCAAATGTGAATCATGTATCATCCTGTATCCAGGCAGAAATTCTCTGCGTATAAAATAATTCCTAAATGTAGCTTAGAGTTTTGTTTCTCCTCCAAATGAATCTAAGTTAAATACAGTAAACAAAATCACAGGAGCATCATTCAGATTTTAAAACACTGGGGTGCAAAACTGTGTCTTTTTAAAATAAAATAAAATAACATAAAATGAGCGACAGCATACTCAGAAATATAAGAACAACCAAGAAAGCATGAACGGAAGCTGCAGTGCAGCAGTTGGTTGGTATGGTTTTGGTGCTTTAAATGACGGAATAACCATATAGAACATTTAAAGGAGCAGCACAAATAAACAACAAGAAATCTACAGAATTTTTTATTTTTTAGAAATGTAAACAACTTCAGGCACCATGGGCGGGGATGATTATTAGCGGTGGTGTTTTCACCCCTTTGAAGGTATTTTACTTGGTGTGTTTGGTGTTGAAAGTTATTCACATGTAAGTAGCTGCAGTACAAGTTTTCCCTGTGAAACACAGCCGACAGCACAGTGCAGGCAAAGTGCTTAAGTAAATGTTCTTTCCATTACTGTTGAGACACCGCATATGTCTGGGAGAGATTCACGGTCACGTGTGATCCATGCCGGTCCACTCTGGATAGGAAGGTGTGTAGAAGGTGGCGTGTGTTGCTGCTGGTCGTGGCAGTCCACGGAGGAGCATCCCTGAAGGTGAGTGAGGGCTGCTGCTGCTGCTGACATGTAGCCTGGTACCACATCACAGGTGTCATCTCGCTGCACTTGAAGTAAATGCTGCTCACGCTTTGTGAGGTCCCCGTGTCTGTGTCTCTTTGTGAGAAAGGCTTCCTACTGGCTACGCCCTGATCCACGTGTACGTCAGAGTGTCATTTAAATTTAGATTGTTTTAGAAATAAAAAATAAACGCGTTTGTGTGCCAAATCCATCAAATTCACGTTTATCACATTATAGATTTTTTTTATTATTAGTATTATTATTCAGAAGCATCTATATAAAGCTTTTCAGTGACACCCACTGGGTCTTAAGCGGACTAGACTTGCTATCAGTCTGTCTTGACTTCCTCTATTTATTTCCAGATGCCACCTCATTATTTACATTTACTGTTTGCACAATGACGGTAAGTGTTGTCAAGCGCGCGCTCAGTGGATTTTTCAACCTTTTTTTCCTCATTGTTGAGAGCTGAGCTGTGGGACACGAAGTCTGAGCTGTGTTGTCAGAATCCCATCTAATCTGCATGTTTGTTTCTTAAACAGGGCATGTTCGCTTATCCCCCCTTCTTTTTCTGCAAATCGACAGGAGATGCAACCCGGGAGAAGTGCAATAAAACAAACTCTTGCTCTCAAAGGTGTGCGCGGCTTTGTACCGGCGCGTTTTGCCTGTTAGCTGCACATCCTCTGTCTTTTCATCTGTCAGTTATTCCCCCTCATGTTTTGTCATTTGCTCTGTATATTCATTTGTCGCCTGGTATTTTTTTTTCTCAATGCCTGCATACACCGGAGGTTGTAATTAAATTTCTCCCTCAGTGCGACAAAAGCAAAAAAGGATTTTTTTTTTTTGTTCTGAGAAATGTTTGATTACTGGAGTGATGCTGTGATGTCTGTGCAGCTCCTGGAGACGTGTGCGTCCTGAGAGCAAGGTGGGGATGTGATCTTTCAGTAGCCACAACAGAGTCAGAAAAAATTAAATAATAATGAAAAGTCGCATGCAAAAAAAAATAAATAAATAAATAAATAAATATATATATATATATATATATATATATATATATATATATATATATATATATATATATATATATATATATATATATATATATATATATATATATATATATATATATATATATATATATAATCACTTATTTTTAACAAAAGAAAAAATATTTAAAGGGGGTCTGGAAGTGAAGTTGCTGCTACTCTTCTTTGTCTTTCAAAAGGAAAAAAAAATCCATCAGACTGTAAAAGGCCCGTGAAGCTGTCCCTGACTGATAATCCCGTTATATAAAATCATTATAGCACAGTGAACAGGGACGTTCCTGAGATCTTAAATTATTTAAAATAAAAGAGCCTAATTTTACTGAGATTATGATTTTTCCGTCGGTGAAATTATCTTCTCGGTTTCCTGCTATTATTTTATTTTGGTGTCACCGGTTATTATTGTTGAGCATCAGTTTCAGTGGAGCCACTCTCTGCTTCTCCCGGCTTTCAGAACGAAACGCACAGCGCCCCCTACTGTTCAACGGTGTCGGTGCACCGTGGCGTCAGCACCTAGAGCTCGTGGGCCCAGTGGATTGTAAACAGGTTTAATCTCACAGAGCCGTTTCACACCCCTCAGTGTGATTACAAGGACACAGTCACACCTGTAAATATATTTACTTCCTGTGTTAATGAGTGCCACGCGTTTATTATTATTATTATTATTATTATTATTATTATTATTGTTGTTGTTGTTGTTGTTGAGGTAAAAGTCTAACCCATTAATTAAATAATTAAATAAATAAAATATTGAATCAGCGTGGGTGAAAGTGCACATTTAAGGAGAAAGCAGTTCCAGCAGCCCGGGTGTAATATGATGGATCACTACAGACACTTCCGCCCCAAAACAGAAACGTTAAAGATCAGATTTTTTTTTTTTTCGACAATTTATTCTTTGGCTACACCCGAACTGCTGTCTGAATCGTCATTTCTGGCTCATATTCTACATTTCTCCCCTCATCCAAATCAAAACCTCTGCGCTCCTATAGGGCTTGTCAAGCCTCCAGTTTAGTGATGTAAAAGGAGAAGAGAAAGAAGAAGAAGAAGAGGGGGAGAAAAAAAAGGAGGTCAGGCTGAGCCCGGCGGGATGCAGGGCAGCTGCTCCCAGACCAGTTCCCCGCATCACACCTACTGCAGCTCCAGTTCTAAAGGCATTTGGTTGGCGGAGTAATTAATAGGAAATAATGATGTTGCCTTAGGTGCCGCATCACCTCCGAGGATGACGTGTTGACTGCATTATTAATCTCCTTACTGTAAATGACACATTGATGCTGATGCTTATTTAAATTCATGTGAGACAGGTACCCAACTGAACTAAAAGGTGAAATGAAGGAAGAACAGTTGCAGCGAATTCAGATAATAAAAAGGTGAGGGCTCGCTTCTTCTTCTTTATTTGTATTTTATTTATTTTATAATTGCATTTTTTCTTTTGTTGTTAAACGTTAAATTCTAAAGTAAGAATCGTTCATTTCACAAACAAACATCATCCTTATAAAAAGAAAATCTGAGAATTACTGCAGATATTGTAATCGCGCCATAACGCGCTTGTCTGCCCAATTAGCCGAAACAATTACTGCAACTTTGACTTTAATTACGTCTCAATTTGAAGGCTCGCTGCTGGTCTATAATGCAGTGATTAAAACCCTCTTTGCCTCAGTGCCTTCAGGGCAGCGCATGATTAGGACCTGTCAGCTGCTGGAGTGAACGGAGCCAGCCATGCGTGTTGTGCAACATGACCCGCTGTTGTTAAACCTTGTCAACATATTAACCTGAATTCCCCAGTCATTATGGACTCAACTGCCTGCATATGAAGGAAAACGGACACATATGTAGGTGTGATTGAAAGAAAGAAAGAAAGAAAGAAAGAAAGGACGGTTTTTTTCTCTAACTAGGGGCTTGACGTCACACGGGTCCCAAGGCCTGTTTTAAGACAATAAAAAGGCATGAATGAGAAGTAGCACGTGCAGGCTAACACACCTTCGTTACCTGTGAGCAGACTTCATCCCACAAACGATGAAGCAGTGAATTAACGTGAGTTTGGTTATGCTGGTGAAAATCAGGAGTCATTACAGGCAGGCAAACAAAAATAAAGAGGTCTGACACGAGGAGAAAGACTGCTGTGGGAGGGCAAAAAGGTTCATCTGAAGTACATTTGATCCTTGTCAAAATATATTGATTCATGTTCTTTCAAGAGACAGTTGATGTCTTCCTTAATTTCTGACTGGCCATCTGGACTGACTGATGAAACCAGACTCTTGTGTTCTTTGTAGGTGAAGAGCTAATGCGTCAGTCAAGAAATAGGAAATGATTAATACCTGCAAATACTACGATTTGGCACAGAATTTCCTCGTGAGATGATTCATAAAGGAAAAAAAAAATCACATTTATTCCTATGCACATGTTCAACATAAGCTATATTTATATTGCATGGAGCAGATTTGGAGAAGTTTGCAGGAGTGGCGGGCAGCTGCAGTGGATGCAGACTGGGGCAGAGGTTTTATGAATCTCCCCTCAGCCACAATCAGTGCAAGCCAGTTTCCTTTGGTGTATCCAGGGGTGAATTATTTATAGGAGGATAAAAGCATTTGTGGTTGAGAGCTAGACAGTCAGACAGTAGAAGGAGGCTGGCTGGGAATCACCCCCCCTCCTCCCCAGCACCCCCACCCCCACCTATCAACCCCTACACATCCACCCAAACCCAGCTCACCCCTCTGCCACGCGGTGGCCTTGCACGATACCTCCTCGGACGGCTGCTTGAAGTGCAAATCTGTGTTCCAACTTGTTCCCGGTGCCTGTCAGCATGTTTTCCTCTTGTCAGCAGCGATGGAGTGTGGGCCCGTGTCACCCTTGTACCGCCGCTGTAACAGGATCATTGACAGGCCAGTGACACTGCCCAAGCAGATAATGGAAACCTATTGATTTTTCTTCTCCTTTTTTCCTTTTTTACACAGACAGTATGTGACACTTCTAAATAACTGGCCAAAGGAACAGGTCATGATCAATGCTCCTGACCTTTGATTCACTGCTGCCATCAACACTGAACAACAAAAAAACACAAAAAAGTTCTCGTAGTTGCTGCTCGCTGTCTCAGGACACCACAACACAGAGATATGAACAACACGAGTCACTGAAGGTTTCCTCGTGCCGTCCCTCATTTGAATTTGCTAGATTGATAGAAACTGTTACCTCTGAACTAAATGCATGTTTCGCTCCCTGCACAGGGGTTAGTGCTTGCAGTTTTAATGGTGAAATCTCCAGAGAGGAGGCCCCTTTGATACCCATGGAAATGATCAGCATGCATTGGCTGCCTACCATTGGGCCCAGTTGGCAGATGGTGAGCAGGTCCTGCAACAACACATTTCTTTTTGTCAGCCTTGTCCCCCTCTCTCTCTCTCTCTGCAGCCAGTGGGATAATGAAAAGCCCAATTCTGGTCATGGCTAACTCAATCTCATTATAATCTCTCCTTTTTTATTCATTCAGCCCCTTGGGATGCTGTCTGCCAGCGATGTGGCTTTCAACCTCCAGAGAGAACATCTTTTGAAACAGCCAGGAGACCTAATGAAGTCACAGAGTGGCACAATTATTTCCCAAAGAAGGAGTATTAATGTACTTCAAAATTCCCTCTGGAGGAGCATGATGACAATTGGTTTGTACAGCTTTGATCGCTGCTTTAAATACTGCCCAAGATAAACTGCAGGGTTAGCCCCCTTTGCCACTGGTAAGTAGGAAACCCAGAAGTGGCTATCAAGCATTAGAAACATCAAATACCCAGCCTGTCCTGCTGCAAAGCTCTGCAGTTTAAAATAGCACACAGCCCTAAAATGACTTCTGTTGGGAATAATGGTGCAAAGTGACACTCAAATGTGCATCTTTCACCCAACTGAATTACAACAAATTTTGTTAAACATAACAAATAAAATGTGGTTGTGTGTTGTGGGGCTGATTCATTATCACATGAGACAGCGTTAGACAGCTGAAAGCAGCGGCTCCAGCTGCTGCTGCTAAAAGTTGCATCTGTGCTGTGTAATCACAGGCTTTTCTTTGAAAGGACAATTATGGCATTTTTGTCTAAAAATGACTGCTGATGCCACCACATACAGGGCAGATTATCAGATTAATAAACACCAATCAACCTGAGACTGCATTCCATAAGATCCACTAGAAATTCATCTGTAGCTTTTATTTAGATCAGATCTTTGTTTCCCCCAGAAACAGAAACAGTGACAGCAGTCCTCAGATTTCCTTTCGTCTGAATGTAAATCTGCACTTTAAGTTCTGTAAAATCTGTCACTGTAACATATTTCCCCTCACAGACCTGAAAGGCCCTGGAAGGCTGAAGCAGCAAAGAGAAAGTCGTGTACACTGTTGTTGTATCTCTGCATGGCTGAAGGCAGCAAAATGATCATTTCCTGCCATCAAAACATAAATGACTGTAATACACATACAGCAGAACACGAAGGGGAGAACAGCAGCAGAACTTGAGCGATCTGGAGGGGGCGGAGCCTAAACACCCCCCTTTATGTTTACAGGTAAAACTATAAAAAAACAGTCACTCATGGCACACACAGTCCAGCCTCATCGGTGAAAGTCCAGCGAATGTCTCGGCCGACAGCGACCACCGAACACCCGCTTTGGTTTTTGTACGTTACTCATTTGTGTCGTCTGTGCCGCTCTCACAGTTTAAAGAGGTGATAACGGCCTGCTGGTAAACCAGGAGAAGGAGGAGGGCATCTACGGGTCACATCTACGGGAGTGATAATATTTGCCACTTAATGGGCTGATGGCCTGCAAAGCCAGCGGTGCGTGGCAGCAGTGATTGGCTCCTCTCACCATTGTTTCTACATCGTTTTCCAGACACATAAACCAACAAGTCCGATTAACCGATTGTCATTTTTCAGCTGATCTGGAATCTGCAAAGACATCTGACTCATCTGTTCCTCACAGAGTTACATGTGTACTGAATGCAGTGGGACGTTTAAATGCAGGTAAATGTTCTATGAGCAGAAAGCCTCTTTCAAAAATGCACCACTTTTATTAATGTGATGGCATCTGAACACATTGGCTTCATGTCGCTGCCTCCGCTCAGTCTGCTCATCACGTCTGAAGTGCATGCTGCTGCAATAACAGACATTACTGCTGCACATCTCCTGTGTCTAATCAACTCTGTTTCTAATTTGCAATAAGATTAAGATATTCATTTAGCATGCACCTTCTGCTATTCCCAGACCAGGAGAGAGATCTGTCGGGGGGGGGGGGGGGCTGTAGGCAGCTTTTAGTGACAATGGCACAGGGAAGTAAACATTCAGAGGTGTGGTTACACTTCAGTGCAGTTGGTGCTGACAGCACTCATTTGCACAAGTGCAAAGAAATCTTGCATATACAGCAGAAGGTGAGGAGCATTAAATTAACAGTGACCTCTGACCTCTGCCTGAGTGACAGATCGCTGTCACTGAGGTCAGTGATGTTATGGACCTTTTGTCAGGAGTCTGTGGTTCTTCCAAGCTTTCACAGCAAGACATTCCTTTGCCCTGGATTATGTTTCCCTGCTGAGCCACAGCAGAGGAAAAGAAACACAAAACAGACGTGATGGTAGCTTCAGACAAACTTTGGAATATATTTTTACATTGGAAGTCGAGTATGGATTTCAATCACCCACTGAAACTGCCTCAGGACTTCTTTCAGCCAGCAATGTTGGTTTGAGTGTGCAAATGTGCACCTGCCCGTTCATCTAAGACTCAGCTGAGGTTTATTAATGGTGAATAAACCCTTTCAGCAGCATATTGTGTGATTAATAATACTTTAATCTCACCTCACTGATGTTCGTTAGACCTTTGGCTCAGTCCATCACAACTGCTGCTGTAAATAACGTCCAAATACCATCTGAGTATTAATGCAGAGCAAAACATCACCAACAAACAGGAATTTAATTCAGTACATTTACACCAACTGCTGCACTTCATGCATGCTGAATATTAATGGAACTGATTTCATAACAAACATTTGCATGCAGTTTTCATTAGAATTTTATAAATATTTAATTGTAGAACATACAAAGCAAAACGAATTAGAATTATTTAATGGTTTAACAACAAGTAATAATAAAAATATAAACTGTGAAATATATCAGGAGATATGTTCAAAACAGGGAAGTAAATGCATAAAATCCTTTCATCACATTTAGTTGTAAAACCAGCACAAATATTTGTTTGATTTTCCTCAATGGAAAATTAAACATTATACTTTATTACAGTATTCATCCGCCACAGGAGTGTTTTTAAAAAGGTTCAACCAGGCCAGCTCACACAGACCTTCAGCTGCTCCTGAAAATCTACCTGAATAAAATAATGAGAATATCCTGGAAAAGACTGAAAGACCCCGGCAAGAAATTCTTACTTTCATTCTGGAATACCTGAACATAAAAATACTATACATCATATCTGGATACGGTTCATAACCAGAGGCCCTCTCATGCATAATAATACATATATAACAGGTAATGGGCATGAACAGTTCTTTCAGCGCCTGTTCTCTTTAGACTGTTAAATATGGATGTGAAGTCTCTAATTGCAGGACATTTTCACTGATGTAAGAACCAAAGACAGAACCTTTGGAAACACAGAGCTAATCATAGAAAATGTAACAATGTTTTATTGTTACAACTAAAGAGGCTTTTTCATGAAAAGCTGCTGTTGTACCTATAACGAGAATCCGATTTCAGAAATGAAGCTGGATGCTGAAGGTTAACCAAAGAACAAACAGAACAAACTGTCCCAACATCCCGACTGTCATTTTGATGAAGAGGGATTCTGCCTGTGATGAAGGTGCACCGAGGTGAAATTCTACAAAGCATCCACAAACTAATGACACTCCTGTGTGCAGAGCAACAATTTCACTGAATATTATCTCTAAAAGAAAATGAGACATGAAACTCATTCAAAGTCCAAGTCCTGCCTCTTTTTACGGAGCAGGAGGAGCTTCTAACCTTCTTACAAAAGTCAGACATGATGGTTTTAATCTCATCATGAGAAAAGTTTTCTCACTATAAGAAGTTGCTTTGTTGAATTAACTTTTATATGATGACAAAAATACAAGAAAAGAATCTGCATCACTCACTCGTTTCTGGACTGTTCTCCATAATTCATTTCACACTCAGTGAAGATGAATCCTATTAGTTCTATTAGCTAAGGCAAAGTCTTGCATTAAAATATGCTTATATATATATATATATATATATATATATATATATATATATATATATATATATATATATATATATATATATATATATATATATATACTGCTAATGTATAGAGAAATAATACTACATACTATTACAGCAATAGTCTGGATTACCTATTAAAAACTTCTATACACAGCTATGGGAATAATCCACAGACAGACAGACAGACAGACAGACAGACAGACAGACAGACAGACAGACAGACAGACAGACAGACAGATAGATAGATAGATAGATAGATAGATAGATAGATAGATAGATAGATAGATAGATAGATAGATAGATAGATAGATAGATAGATAGATAGATAGATAGATAGATAGATAGATAGATAGATAGATAAATAACTTTGATGCTTGCTATCTATACTGGGTACTGTGTTAGGAATGAAAGGATGACACATTGTTTGATGGAAATGAAAATTATCAGCCTACAGAGGCTGAATTCAAACGATGCAGCAGGCTGGAACATTTTGCCCAAATTTCATTGCAGCAACTCAAAATGGTCCTCAGTAGTTTGTATGGCCCTCATATCAGGGCTCCTAATGGGATGAAGGATGGTGTCCTGGAAGATCTCCTCCCAGATCTGGACCAGGGCATCACTGAGCTCCTGGACAGTCTGAGGTGCAACCTGGTGGTGTCAGATAGATTGAAACATGATGTCCCAGAGGTGTTCTATTGGATTTAGGTCAGGTGAGCGTGGGGTCAGTCAATGGTATCAATTTCTTCATCCTCCAGGAACTGCCTGCATACTCTCACCACATGAGGCACCAGGAGGAAGCCAGGACCCACTGCAGCAGTGTAGGGTCTGACAGCAGGTCCAAGGATTTCATCTTGTAGAGGTCTGTGTGTCCCTCCATGGACATACCTCCTCAGACCATCACTGACCCACCACCAAACTGGTCATGCTGAACAATGTTACAGGCAGCTTAACGTTCTCCACGGCTTCTCCAGACCCTTTCAGGTCTGTCACATGTGCTCAGGGTGAATCTGCTCAGTGAAAAGCACAGGGCTCCAGTGGTGGACCTGCTGATTCTGGTATTCTATGGCAAATGCTAATCTGGCTCCATGGTGTCGGGCAGTGAGCACAGCGCCCACTAGAGGATGTTGGGCCCTCAGGCCCCCTCACTAAGTCTGTTTCTGATTGTTTGCTCAGAGACATTCACACCAGTGGCTGCTGGAAGTCATGTTGTAGCTCTGCAGTGCTCATCCTGTTCCTCCTGCACAAAGGAGCAGATCCCGGTCCTGCTGATGGGTTAAGGACCTTCTCCTGTCCAGCTCTCCTAGAGTAACTGTCTGTCTCCTGGTACCTCCTCCATGCTCTGAGACTGTGCTGGGAGACACAGCAAACCTTCTGCCATTGATACGTATTGATGTGCCATCCTGGAGGAGTTGGACTACCTGTGCAGCCTCTGTAGGGTCCAGGTATGGCCTCATGCTACCAGCAGTGACTCTGACCCTAGCCAAATGCACAACTAGTGAAAACCAGTCAGAAAAGATGAGGAGGGAAAACTGTGAGTGTCCTCCACCTGTAAAACATTCCTGTTTGGGGGGTGTCTCATTGTTGCCCCTCTAGTGCACCTGTTGGTAATTTCATGAACACCAAAGCAGCTGAAACTGATGAACACCCCCCTCTGATACTTAACTGACCGCATCAATATCACAGAGGTTTCACTAACTTGATGCTGAACTGTGGTTAAAAAAAGTGTTTTTTTAAGCAAAAATATGTATGGAGGGATCTGGAAGTAAAACTCTATTCAGTTTCTGGGTCCTCATGAGACATGCTTATTTTTATTTTGTGATGAAGACCCAAAACCTCTACCATCCCTCTCCCTGAGTGGGGCATGCTGGTGTGTAAAAGGTGCCTCTGTAAATGCCTGATCCAGTCCTCTTGGATGGACAAAGGACCCTGGAAAACGAGGTCACAGAATCTGTAGACATACAGCAAAAGAGACAGTCGGTGCTTCTACTCAATGCAAACTTTATTCTCTACCTTGAAATTGCACTCCCATCTTTTCCAGTCTTTTCCATAACTGTATAAACTTCATTGAGGTTTAAAATGGAATTATTAGAGGCATGTGCATTTTGACACCTCAGCTAATATAAGTCATTGAACCTCTTGGCTGAGTTTGTAAGTTCAGTATCACTGTTATGCAGATGACACTCCATTTTATCTACCTGCCACATTCCTTGATGGCAAAAGCTTCCTTCAACTAAATGAAAGCAAAACTGAACTTCTTTTGTTTGCTGCCTCCTAAACTCTATGAACATCCTAACTAAGGCACTCGGTCCCTTATCCACACATGTTCAAGCTGTAATTAAAGCTGCTGGTGTTTTGTGGATGGTTCCTGGACTTTTAACAATCAAATCAGTCATGTTGTGAAGAGCAGCTATTACCAACTGAGAACCACTGCTAAATTAAAGCTGGTGGTGGTGGTGGTGGGGGCGGAGTGGGGGGTGGGGCACCGGCAGACCAAAAAGAACCCCATCAAGACCCTTTGGAGCAGGTGGTCTCAGTCCAGTTTCAAACAAACTCCAGAGGTGAGAATGTGACTTTAATCCAACAACTAGGTGTATGCTGCCAGTCTGAGCTTAATGTCTTCCTGTAGCCAGGTATGCTTTGCATTCTGGGATGCGGCAGAGTACCACAGATGTGTGGAGAACACAACCTGTAATGCCAACTAGCCCGAAAATGAAGGTAAACTCTCCACGTCAACCACTAGTCCAGAACGCAGCACCTTCTTCCTGTATTTACTCTCGTCCCTCCCACCCCTGACACAGCTGGCCAATAAGCAGACTGAATGTTCTCACATAGTTTGTAGTTTTACAAACTCATCCACTGATTTGTAGCAGGCTGAACAACCTGTAGATGGTAAAACACCCTTAACAATGCCTTTACTGGCTGAACTACTGTAACTCCCTGTATATGTTCAGGTTGTTCAATTCTTAACTTTTGACTGCAGATGTTTCAAAACGTAACTGCTTGACTTCTTCAAAATAACAGATCTCTTTTTTCCTGCACTGAATACCTGTGAAAAAAAAGTTTATTATTGTTTTTAAATCAGCTCCATAACATATCACAAATCTATTAATCCATCCAGGTCACTGAGATCATCCTCCAAACAACTTTTCTTAGTACCCTGTCTTATCACACTTTTTTGGGCAGACAAATTGCTTGCAACCAGCAACTACACAAATGATCCTTTCTGCATCCTCCAGTTTAACCCTTGTTTGCAATGCTTTCCTTCCACTGCTTTTACCTGCAGGTGAGTGTGCATATCTCAGTATTCAGTGGGGGTGAAATATTCTTTTTGAGCCCCGGCCTCGGTCTTGGTTTCTTCTGCTCATAATCATAGCCTAGAAAATAAAACACCAGACATCAGGTTATCACTGAGAGGAAGCAGAACTAAAGTATTTCAAGGACAAAAATCCATTTTTAAATGTACATCACAGTGACTATTTTATAGGTTTGTTTCTAAATACAGCACACGTCATCTTCTCTTTACATCAGCAGAACTTACCTGCTGCTCCATAAATCCTAACCCTCTTCCTGTGTGCATTTGCTGGCATGTGACCAGGAAGCTGGGAAACAGTGGGGAAGCTGTTGTCATACGGAATATAAATCTTTTTTGAATCACATTCCCCTGAAACATAAAACATTGGAAAATGATGAGTCTATTCTGAATTTGTCTAAACTTCAATTCGTATATTTTTATATTTTAATACAATTTAGCTGGCACATATGAAACAAATCCAAGTTTCCAAGCACAGAAGTCGAATCTTTAAGGAGAAATATGGACTAGTGTTTGAGTTCATGCAGTAATTTTATTATCAGGGAAACTGTTAGTCCCAGTGTGCGCTGAAGTCTTCTTCCAGCCTGCTGCAGTCTAAGCATCTTATTTGCACTCTTCTGTTTGCAAAGTGTTACTGGTAAAGTTTAACACAATCTTGTGTCTTCAGGGGGACTTTTTTCACATACAATTCAGCACCTCAGGAGAGTCACGAAGGATTCCTAAACTACACACAGACACACACACACAATCACAGATCTGTCAACAATGCTGCTGCGCACCCCTGCATGCTAACAATTAATGATAACTGGCATCCTTAAGTAGACGCCCCCGATGGTCTTTCAAACATTAAAGAACCACATTTAAATTTTCACTCAGGATTTTTATGTCAAAGAAAAACAAACAAATATCAGCCAAAGACAGATTTCAATTAATGACTCATTTGAGTCATCTTGAATTTGAGGTGAAGATTAGTGGTGGTGTATTTTCATTAATACACAAATGTTGTTCACAAATTGCCATCAAACCCATCTTTAGGACAGAAGACATAGCAGACACTGCAGCTTCCTCCTCACTGCGAGGTGGATTCATGGATGACGGGTTTCATGCAGGATTTCCTGTTTTTGTAACATGAACTTCAAAATCAAATAACTGAACAATTGTGATGTTATTTAGCTGCCTTCAGTGAACATGTACGAGGTAAATTTGTAATAAAATATTATTTAAAATCAGCAGGCTGAGCTTCTGTAGACTTCTCTGCAAACAAAGCTTTAAAAAAAGATTTCATGGTGTCACATGATGTCAAATATGTCAAGTATGGCAATTTAACATTAAAAAAACAATTAAACATAATTGAGGTCACAGTGGCTGTGCCCATCTTTAATATACAGTTAACATATTGATCTTCTTGCTGCAGGTAAAGATGTGGCATCCCATACAACAATATAGGTATAAATAATTATTGTGTTAAAGGCTAACATTAATTTTTCCTTTTATTAAATTAATGAAGTTAACATATAGTAACACCACAGCAGGCTTCACACGGCCCTCAGAAACAGATTTTCATGGGTATAAAGTCAGTGTCAGTATGGAGCAGTTTTATTTCTTCATTACTGATAATTAATGAAGAAATAAAAAGTATCCCAACATGCATGACAATGTGTCAGTCATACCTTTGATTTTTAATGATGTATATTTTATAACCCAACTATGTTCCAGATTTGGAGCTCATGTGGTATGAAAGCAGCACAGAGCGAGTCAGAGCATGCCTAAGACTCTTTGGAAATAATGTTACTGTATGTTAACTGATGCCTGCCTACAAAATGAAAAATATTACCATGAAAAATTATCCAAACCTGGACTAAAAGACTCCATACCATGAGCCCAGTCTGGCTCCAGACTGCTCATCTCTGTTTGCTCCACATAATCTTTGGTCGTGTCACAGATCCTCCCGGGTGCATCGGCTTCCTGCCTACTTCTCCCTGCAGGCTCCACACTTTCCTGTTTGAGGAGTTCAACTAAAGTGCTGGATGAAGCTTCATTGGCTCTTTCTGTTTCTACCTGCAGCTTCTTCCATTCTGAGAGGGCCCTGTGTTTAGGTACAAAACTCTCCAGCACCGGACGCAGGCGCCTTTCACCATGCTGGATCTTCACTGGTATGCACGTGTGCACCAGGAACAGGCCATTGCTGCAGAGGAACCTCTGAGAGGCTGAAGGTTGTGAGGAGATCTGGCTCTTGGGTAGGACCTGAAGGATGTTCCCATGTTCCTTTTTGTTCTGTAGTAAATCATTAAGGATGCACAGTGGGGACTTACTGCTGGTAACACTTCTACCTGCTCGATTCAGATGTCCCCTCACATGGTTGGAAAGGCCAGTTTTGGTATCAAAGCATTCCCAGCACAGGGGACACGCATGCTGTCCTCTGGTTTCTGGCTTAGCAGCTGTAAAATAAACACAATTAAAATGAAAGAAACACAGAGTGGACTGTAAGCAGTATTATGATTTTTATTGTGTCATATAATAGGCCCTACTGCCAGCACAGAAATACCCCAAACATAACCTCTGATGACCCATAATCATAAACTGTGAAATGTAGTGATTAAACACAGAACATGCAGCCTCAGTGATGGAGGTTAGACATGAACATCCCGGCTCCAAATGGCTCCTATTAAAAACGAACCAGCATCTCTCGACTAACACAAACTGATTTTCTCACTAAATGTAGGCTTCTCATTTCTCTGTTAATTTGAGGACATCCACAGGATATCTGCTGTGTGGCTGATAGGTGGCGCTGCTGCTGCCAGCTCCTGAACTCACCCTGTCTCTAACGTCTCGCCTTTCTTTTAAACAATGATTTAAACTCTGATATGAAGTTCAAACTAACACATCACAGTGTTATGCACTGTATTTATAATTGCACTTCCCTGTAAGCAGTTAGTGTGTGCAAAGACCTGCACTCCCTACAAGGTTCTGACTCCAAATGGGAAAGATGGCACTGACCATAAACCCCTCACTGCATCCATTATAAAATGGCTCCTGTTTATTATGTGTGAGGCAGCTTACAGGCAAACACACCGATTATTAATTCCTGAAACCTTTGTTTAAATAGACACCATGCCCACAACTCTGGCATCCACAGGCCTCTAAAAGGTTGCAGGCCCGAGCTTGACTGCTGGGCCATAATGGGACACTGTCACTGTTTGGGATGTCAGCCAGGTTCACTGGTTAAAATAATCCTACCTCTTTTCCTTTTCCTCATAGAGCTCCTTCTGCGGATTCTTGGCTGATGGTCCCACAATGCAACTTGCTCCGGGGAAACCGTGTGCCGAGCATTATAGCTCAGCCCAGCTCTGCGAAGATGTCCTCGCACATGATTGGACAGACCCACTCCAGACTCAAACGTGGCAGGACAGTAAGGACAGGGCTTCCCTGATGGTGAGGGGGAAATATGAGAACTATCACTTGGAGATGTATTAAGCAGTTCTGTGGACTCCTCACTCCCTGTCGTTTCGGTGTGCTCCTCTTTGATTACGAGCTGCTCTATGTCACTGCAGTCTTCATCTCCATCATCTTCAACCTGGAGTGTGTGGGGGTTTTGTTTGGCTGTAAAGCTCTTCCTCTTTCTCAAATACCTCCGAGCATACGACTTCCTTTCATTCTCGCTGCTTTCCAAGAAGCCGCCTGTAGCTTCGCTGGTGTCATCACTGAAGTTATCATCACCCTCACAGCCTTTCTTTAACTCCCTAACTGCACACTGCTTCTTAAGCCTCTGGCTAAGCCCAGGCAACATATTACCATTCATTCTTTCAGCAGTGTTATGCAAAGGTGTAGTCATTTTTCTCATTGATGGAGAATTTTGGCTCACTTGCACTCGTAAACTCCCATTTACGGGGTCATTTTTGCTTCCCTGAGAGAACATCTGGTCCAATTTAAGCTTCCTGGCTGTAAAAGCAGCGGCTGCAGGACAGTTTGCCAGCTTTAAGCTGCCAAAAGCCTTGCGGTCATTGTTTTCAGCATCTTCTTCTACACAGGTGAGATCAGCTTCCACATCCAATTTTTCTGCCGGTTGTAAGAGTAACTTTCCATGCTTGTCCATCCTCCACAAATATGGTGACAGCGTGCTTTCAGTGCAGCTGGCTCTGGCTTTAAGCTGCAGAGAATCTGTGGTCTTTTGGATGTAAATATGCCCGTTTTGACTGGAAGAGCAGGTCACGTTTTTAAAGCTGGTCATTCGAGCTCGGTCAGTCATTTTTCCATATTTATATATTCCAGAATGTTTTTCTACTTTGTCTCTGCTGGTGAAAAAACCCACTTTACACTGAACAGGGCCTGCTCCCCCTGCATCATTAGTATGACTCGCGCTCCGGTACGGAGGCTGGTGTGTGTCGAGGTGTGCGACATGTAAGTGCGCTACAAGTGCCCGCTGTGTGCAGGTGATGTAGTTACACTCCTGGCAGAAGTAGTAGTGCTTCAGATTATCGTGCGTTTTGGTGTCCTGGAAAAGGATTTTGGGGCAGTTAGAGCCAAAGGTGCAGCAGGAGCGCGGCGGCCCTGCGGCGGCCCTGCCTTCAGAGGCGGTCTTTCTGAGACCTTCGAGCTCCTCCGTGAGCTCTTCCAGCCTGTCTTGGTGAATAATGATGTGCCTCATGAGGGAGCTGCTATCACAGAACAAAAGCCCGCACTCTGCGCATCTAAAGGGCTGTGAAACACTGTTCACCTGATTATGCTCGCCTAAATGATACATCATATGTCTATGAAAATGTCTTTTTCCTTGAAATTATCATTGCATATTGTGCATGAAAAGAAAAGTGAATCTTGTTCAAGTTGCTCTGCCTTCAACTGCTCCACTTTTGGACTAGCACAGTTTTCATCTTCAGGGTCATTTTCCTCATTACCGCCTCCCCGCGCGCTGCTATAAATACGGCTCTCAGAGTCTAAAGCTGTGTTCCCAGAAAGGTCTTTGAATGGCAGAACTGAATATTTAATGTCAAATTGTGTACCCAAAAATTCATCTTTGTTGCCAGTGTCAACACTTTCAGCATCATTACCGCTGCAGAAATGTCTGTAGCTGTTGTTAACCTTTTCTAGACAGCCTAACATGCTTTGCGTGTGTGTATTGTGCTTCCTGTCTCTTTGGGGCGTCGCTTCGGTCTCCAGCCTTCTGTCATTGTGCAAAAAGCATTCTCTTGTTGAATCCCACCTGATTACTTCAGTATTATCATAATCATCCAAAGAGACTCCTGACCGCTCCGTGTCCCATGGAGAGCTTGTTTTTATTGTCTGCTTTGGCAAAGGTTGGCTAACGTGCATTTGCTCTGCTCTGTCACCTGACAGTGTGGAACAGGCCAGTTTAGACTCATTCTCCTCCGAGTGAGACAGTGGCGTGTTGACACCTGGCTGTGTGGCCGGTGTTTTTACGTCGGGCCCCACTGTGTTCTTCCGAGCGTCTGATTGAAGCTCACTGGGTGGTGGTAACACCTCGGGGCTCATGTCCTTCTCCGCCTGCCACGCGGCATCCAGGACACTGTTGGATAAAACAGTGCCTTTGTTCAGGACACAGTGTACCTCTGAGTTGGGGTGTGAACCAGGTCCATTAACAAGTGCTCCTGAAGGCAATGAATTGCCTGCATGGGGAACAGCAGGGACACTGCTGTATACAAATGGATTCGGCTGGGTTCCATTTAAAGGGTTTTCGTGTTCATCTGAGGACAGACCTGCAGCATTGTTCTTCAGGGAGAACGTGTGAGTCTGTAATGGCTCCTGAGTCCGACCCGGGCTGTCAGACACCGATTCCACGTCTTTGTCCTCTCGTGCATTCGGCTTCACATCACACAGACTTTCTGAAAGATGAAAAAGAACAAAATTATTAGGTCAACTTCAAGCAAGTCGAATAAAGCAATGACTTAAACACAGTATGCACCATAAGCTGCAAAATATAACACTGATGCACAATTTAATTCTTTTTTTCTCATCGTCACTGACAATGTGCTGTTGTTAAAAACATCTTTTTTTTTCTCCTTGTGGGCTATTCCCACTGCTCCGTAAAATGAGAGTGGTATTATTCTGCGCCGCATTATGATTTTCCAACACCCTCTTTCGCCACCTCTATTCACAACAAACCCTGCTGTTAGCCTTGAATACCCTGGTGAGGATGCTTAATTATGTGAGCGTACCTCTGGGATACAACCTTCCTGCTTCTCCACCTAAAGTTCTCAGTCGCCTGCTAAAATTGACCAATTTCCATGGGAACAAAGTACACCTCCAATGAGATCATATTGCGTCTTATCACTCTGTGATGGTGCCAACACAGATCCCAGCATGAGACTGTTCTTACTTGAATCCTGACAAATTGGCAGGCACACAATCTGTCTCAAATACAAACACAGACTCACACAAAGAAAACATACACTTTGGCACATACACGTGTGCAGGCATACAGATTCATTTAAAACACCATCTTTGTTATTCCGTATTTATGTGGAGAGTATTAAAACAAATAAACACGATTACGTTGGATCTTATTTTGCTGTCCGGAGCAGATTTAGCTGAAAACATATGCTCGGAGGATTTGACATCCAGGGCTGGTCGTTCTCTACAGGAAGCTGCATTGCTAACGAAGTGGTAAATTCAGTGTTAATGAGTGGCTTCACTGTTACCACCTCAGAGGTAAAACCTTCCGAGCTCCATATTCTCCCCATCTGTTGTGGTGTTAAAGGTTCGAAAGGGGAACAGACGCTCTACATTTAAAGCGGGCTTCGCTGTTACCCCCAAACGGCAGGGTGGCAAAACCATCAAAATATCTTGGTGGAAAATGTGCAAGCCTCATTAGCAGCCAACTCACACGACTCGCTTCTATATATAAAGAACTGGGGCTCAACAGAAAAGCACATTTTAAAAATGTATTTGCTTCTATTTACTTCATTTAGTCAATGTTAAAAGGCTGACTTTGCCTTGCCTGAAGATATTTACAGGGATTATGAGCTTTAATGCAGTTAAGCTGCATGCACAGATCAATCTGCTGTGAGCTTTTACTAACCCGTCTGCTATTTTCCCCAAGACTCTCACTTTGTGTTTTCAGTTTGGTAAATGAGATTTAGAAGCAGTGCGGTGATCCCTTTGTGTTCATCATTGTGTTCTGTTAGACAATAGAAAACAATCTAACACCTCTTTTATTGTCAGCCTTTTTTGTTTTGTCTTCCAGCACCTTCATTTTCTATTGTGCATCTCATCATGTGAACAGAACGATGTCTGTCAAACGCACTCCTCTCTCTGCAAACTACACATAAACTTCTAGTGCATCTGTGCAACCACACAATCTAACACAGCAGCCAGCTGCACAATAAATGCAACATTACAGGCATTTTAAGGATAGAATAAAGCAGGAACAAACACTTCATCTGCTAAATACACAATATTCAACATTTTCTATTGTGATTGATTAATGATGGCTGTTTACAAACTGTCACCTACGTGATGCACGTTACTGCAGATGTGTTGCACTGCAGCATTGTGCACGCGTGCCCGATGATCCAGAAAATTAAAGTTCTGATTTTCACTTTACCAACAGTCAAAATAAAATCAGCCTGACTCGAGTTATGCAGTTAATTTGATCTCCTGCAGCATGCGCTGGTATTTGGTGGGCTGGGAAGCATGCCATGTACTCGCATCAGCATAGCTTTGAGTCTGGCTCCCAACCACAGCGCACGTCATGCTCTATTCCCTTTCATCTTCCTGTCATTCTCCACTGTGAACAATCTGAATTCATGAAAATAGCATAACACTCGACTGTAAATGACTCGTTCCGGTACACGAGGTAAGCAGTAATTGTACATGTGTTCTTCTAGACGTGTTCCTGCACTCCTGTAGGAACAGGTAGTCAGAAGCCCGCCTCTATTATAATGACAGAGTGCAAAGGTCAAGCTTTCTTCTGCAAACTGTTAGTTGAATTCTGTCATTATTTTCTCTGCATTTCATGAACCGTCCATGTCACAAAGCTGGGACCTGTAGCGCTGTGATGACAGTCCGGCTTTCTAGACATTTCTGCAGATGTGGACCAAAAGAACAAAAGGTCAAGTGAAGTGTGAAAGTCTGAGGCTAATAAGACAGGAAACCTGGAGGAAGACATACAGTAGACGAAGAAACTCTAAAAATGGTAAATAGTGGAGAGAGGCTACGTGCAAAAGTACGTTACATAATGTTTCTCACAGGGTTTATTTTCCATCAGCGAAATCAGGAAGGATGTGCCGGCTGATGACAGTAGGTGTTGGAGGTGTAGGAGAATGTGCTCGTCCTAGCTCTGTGGAACTGTGCTCGGATACAAATGCTAAAGATCAATATGAGTAATTTGGGAGTTTTATCTTTATCTTACATGTGAAGGCAACATTTTAGATATGGCTGATATATTTGTTTAATACAACAGACTGAGACGATACAGCTGCAGCACAGACAAAACCTGCTGTTTTCATGGATAATGTTGCCATGTTAAACAGGGAGATGCATATTCATACGGTATGATGCAAAAGTCTTGAGCCTCCTCACATTTCTTCATGTTTTGCTCAGAACATTGGATATAAGTGCCATTTGTTGAAAAAATAGATGAAAATGTCATAAATAAGGTAAACACAGCCTGTCAGTCAGTATTTGGTGCTGTGACCTCCTTTATTCTGAACTCTCTGAGCAGCTTCCTGTAGTTTCTTTAAGCAGTCTGCAGGAGCGGTTCTCCGGGCTTCTTGAAGGACATTCAGAGCTCTTCTGTGGATGTTCGTGCCTTCGGTTCCCTGTCAGGATGAGCCCACACTGCTCCAGCTGAGCCCCGGGCTCTGGGGAGGCTGATCCACGACTGTGTTTTTCTGTCCAGGAATGCTTTTACTGCACTGACAACTGAAAGTGGCAGCACCTCCACTGTGTTTTACAGATGCTAGGCAGCGCATGATCAGAACTGTTCATTATTACCAGAATTAGCAAGTAGGGGTGGCTATTAGCATTAGCAAGCAGTTGTCCAATCCTTTGATACCACCGGGCTGTGAATTTTTTCATGCCGGATCCCTGACGCTGTAGTACCTCTTTAAAATTAAAACTGCTTCATTGTCCAGTTTCCTCACATTTTTAAGGACACAGTGTACACCATGCTGAGATAAGTTTTTAACTAATAGCTCTTTGGGTGCATAACTACCATTTTATGTCCATCACACTGTTAACTTTGGTATTTTATGTTTCAACTAAAGAAATGGGAACAGATGATATGTTTTTAGGCCAGCTGTGAGTAACAAAGGTCCTAAAGATACAATTTAAATTTGTGTCTTTGCTAAGTTGTCTGTTATGAGTAGATACAAAACTGAGGGGTGGCTCAAGACTTTTGCACTGTCCTGTAAGTATATATGACATGTGAGTATATGTGAGTATGAGTCTGCTGACAGAAACCTGGTTTAAAATTGATTTAATTTCTATTTGGGTACACCAACCCTGCCACTAACCCTGACCAGCTGGATAATAACAAGTTAATTAAAAAGTAACTAACTAACATGAATTAATACTTTGATGCAGAGTCGTTGCTGAAAAGTCTCTTCATAGTGCTGCTAATGAGGTCTGAAAATATCTATTTAAAGATCACATTTGGTGGAAAAGTGGACGTTTAGTAGACGTCTAGCTCACAGCTCACTGTTATTATTTTCACAGCCAAATGTTAATAAATAAACACACACATGATTTCCAGCCTGTGAATGTAACGCAGTGTGGATGCCTGTAAACTCACCGTGCAGCACAGAATGGGAGGAGTTTCATGTATACAGAGATTAAAGGCATACATATGAATAATATGTAATATAAATATAAAAATCTTTGGAGAGGATGTTGTGTGGTCACCTCAGCACAGAATTTGTCAATTGTCCTGAAAACACACAACTTGTTATTGATAATTATATATGGCCACAGTTAACTGGCTACTTTTAAACCAGCACAATATTTGTTACTTTTTGTTTTGGTGATCCAAATGTTTGGACTGAAACTAGATGTATACGTAGCACTGACACTGAAATGTTATTCATATTATTTTATCATAATAGTGCGAATACATGTTACAGTTGGTTGTTAAATAAACATTAAACTCTCACAGTTGTGTGACGCTACAGCAGCTCACACACAAACTTTGTTTACTGGCTAAATAAATATTTGGTTGTTGAATAAAAGAAACACCAGGAAATATTTTGGACTTTGTGTAATTTTATTACACATAAACTAAATATTTACTTCATGAAATAATATTTATGTTACCTGATAATGAAAATGATTGTACCAGAGTATAATATCTTATACTCTAATAGGAGATGGGGGGGCTTATATTTTTTGGTATATTTGTTGTGATAATTTTTTTTACAGCAGACATTATTAAATAATAAAAAACACACAGCAGAAATTTGTCATGAGGCCCACGGACCGATGGAGCAGGAGGTTGGCGCTGTAAGGCTGCAAATGTCCGAGCACATTCAGTCCTTTGGTTCAGCTGAGGAGCTGGGCTGGCAGCACAGTGGAGACGCCACGAAAGACCAACTGAGACCAGTCAGCCAAACCATTCGTGCTGCTGGAGCTGTCTGCACGGATCAAGAGCCAGCCTAACATTCCTCTGCCTTCACTGGAGAAACGCCTGAATGAGGCTGCGCTACACAACTTCTCAGTTAATGGGATCTATTGATTTGTTTGACACAATGTGAATTTATGAAGCTGCGTCTTTAGTGTGAGAGTATCAAAACAAACAGGCAGAGATTCAGCTGATACTCAGTAATCCCAGGGTGAGCGCGTTCTCAACGAAGGTGCCACCATCACAAAAAGGTCTTCTTCTGCTCTCTGAGCCCTGCAGTTACCCACAGACCCACAACATGATAAATTAGCAATGCTCCTCCAAATCTGCCCCTCAGTCAGACTAACCTGCTCGCTGCACAGAACAGAAAAACAGGACATAAAACACAATTACACATTCATAAAACACCATAATTTCTTAAATTTGCACAAGAGAAAATAAAGAGCAAGTGGCTTCACACGGCCTCTTTGTCAGGATTACATGGTATTCTTTTATCCCCCTGGATTCTTGTCACCCAAAGGTCATTTCCATAATAATGCTCTCCATCCTCCTAATGGGATTTTGCTGTGAGTGCGTCTTGTGCCGACACTATCGGCTCTGTCATCCTGAATTTCACAAATGTAATTACACAAAGCCGTTGATAGCTAAACAATGTAATTTACCTGCTCGACTGAAATTATATATTGGAGTCATACAACTCAAATTATAAACAACGTTATATGAGGAGGGCAGGAGGTACGCTCCAAAGAAACTCACATTCTTACAGAATGAATGCTTTAAAACAGCAGAATAAAGGCTTATGGGAAAGTATTACTCAAGGAATGAGTTAACAAAATGCTCTTATTTTTACTCTCCATGACTCAGATGAGACTCTGGTCCTCCAACGTGTCCACTAAATAAAGTCTCTCAGTCTATCTTAGTACGAAGGAAAGAAAACTGAAGCATTTATGACACAAATGCAGCCTTAGAGCACAGCTACACTACGAAGACGTAACACTGAGACACTGATATCTGTGTTAATAAGATCGAAACACAGCTTTAAAAACAGTTAAAATTCAAAGCTCAAAAAATATATATTAAAAGAAGGAAAAAATAAGTTAGCTGTTGTTTAATTTTTAGTTCTGTAGGGAGGACAGCAGCCTCCTGACCAATCAGCAGCTTCCTGACCAATCAGCAGCTTCCTGACCAATCAGCAGCCTCCTGACCAATCAGCAGCTTCTGACCAATCAGCAGCCTCCTGACCAATCAGCAGCCAGACAGGAAGGTGAATAAGCTGTGATTGGACCGTAATAACTGAGTCCGCCATTTCCTTTGTTTCAAATTATTTTCAAACAAAAATTGAAACTTCTTTACTCGACTTCAATTATTTCAGTGCATCCTCTCTACTCACAATGCACAGTCTGTAAATGAATAATGGCAGCAGCATAAAGTAATAATGAATCAACTGTGTCTCACTAAACTGTTTAAAGGCAGAACGACAGGACGTCACTGTTACGTTCTCACTCAGAGCTGGCTCCCAGTTTGGCTGGACGTGTATTTTACTGGAGTATTTCCAGTTTATTGGGAGTTTATTGGCAGAAAATATTAGACCTTTGAACCCTTTGAAATTAAGAATTAAAATGGATAGAATTAAGATATCTTATGTATTTCTACATTAAACTGTATGTTAAATACTGCTGAAAGACTATAAATATAATGTAATGGTTTCACAACTTTGTGCAGATTTTTAGTAAAAATTATGTATTTTGATTGGACAAAGCAAAGACAGAGTGACTTTTATAAAACAGAGAGCAGCTGGATGTTTGTTAATCACAGTTATAAAATCATAGCTGAGTTTTTGCATCATTAAATTTCTCCAGCTGATCAATCTAGTTCTAACCTTTGTGTAAATACAGTAACTGTGTTACAGTGTATCAGATAGATGAGGGCATGTGATTGAGGCACTAGCTTAGCATAAAGGCTACAAGCATGGAGGAACTGGCTGCCCTTTGATCCTTATATAACTCAGCAGTTTAACTACTTCACAGCAAATATTTCACATTTATTTATGCTGATGAAGGTCAGTGGTAAAACATGTTCCTCCTGTGCTAAGCTAACTGTGCAGAGAAATGTCTCAGTGTTCTTTATTTACTATATTTAGTAATGTATTGTTATTAAATAAGACGTCATGAAATGTGAGGAGGCTTTAGCAAAAAACAAAACAAGCTTCTTATTTGGGGGCCACAGAGTCAAAGAGGAGGAGCTTGCAGTCCGCGTGTAAAAGCACAGATGGGGCTGGGATCTCTGACACCGGCACAGGAAACAGAAAGAAAACCCTCTTGAACCTGTCCACAACAAACTTCTCCTCGGCCCCCTCTCCCGAAAAACGGGAACGAGTGAAATGGTTGTGATGGTAGATTTACTGATGAAGAAAGGTGAAGCGAGAACATTCGGAGTGATAAAAGGGGACAGGGAGCGAGTGACAGTTGGGTTAAGACAGAAGTCATGTTCAATAGCAGGTAGAAACATCAAACAGTGAGTTCACAGGAAACCCGTGCAACCTTGTCTTGAAGGAGGATTTTCTGTTGTGTGGAGTAGATTATATCTGTTCGAGCTGCTGACACGGCCTCATTTGGTGCCCGTAGTGTTGGAGGGGGATTAAACGATATAAACTTTAAAGCTTTAAACAATACCTTTCAAAATTAAATGGATTAAGGGAGGGATGTCTGATGGGGATTTCCCAAGGCTTTGTTAGTTTTAAACTCCACTCCTTTTAAAAGGGGGGAAAAAACACAGCGCTCAGAAATTTCTCAGGCATGTGACTTTTTTAATGAGGCTGCTCTCACGTTGAAGAGGGCAGCGGGCACAGGAGGGCTGCCGAGCAGATGGCTCTCATAAACATCATATCTGCTCTGTTTAGATACACGACTTCATCTCCCAACACGGGGAGGAAAACAAACCCGGCCATCACCGCAAGCACAACCTACTTGGCTGCTTTGGCACGCCGCGCTGGCTCGTTGAAATGGCACATTTCCATTTCCTGCTTTCTCCTTCATAACAATATGCATGAGCTGCACAATTGATATACATAACCTCTAATCTGTTATAAGTATGCAGAGAAGATGCAGCCAGGGTGGTGGTGTGTATTTTTGTTTAGTGGCAGTTAGGATGTTGACTTTTATTAAATGTTATTATTACCATATGACTGAAAGCATATAAATACTAAGCGAGACAGAAGGTGTTGCTATGATTAGGCAGATGCTTTCCACTCCAGCTGAGATGAGAAAAAAAATTAAATATACATATACATCAAACTTTGTTGCTGCTGCCGCAGACATGTGACCATCCAGATGAAAGGGAGTCGGTGTCAAACTGCTCTCCCAGCTGAGGACGGGCTCCACATCGCCGAGCAGACATCAGTGAGCTTAAATTTGGAGGCATGTCAAGCATCGCAGGTATTAGGACGAAATCTCTCATTATCTTTCTTTAACACATAATATGAGCGCGCCGTGGCAGAAAGTGAGGGGGCGGGTGGGTGGGGCAGGTAGCAGGGGCTCAGCACTCATTAATGGCAGCCAAAGTGATCCCTCAGTAGTCACCTTGAATTCTATTATTAGAGCAGGACGAAACATCTCCAAACAGAAACTGGATCGAGTGTGTTGTTGTGCAGCCTCTGATTAGCTGAAGAGTCCTGGAAGATAAGCACCACTGTGATCACATGAGGTCAAAGAGACGGCAAAGAAGCCAAAACGGCGCCTGCTGAAAAGTCTACAAAAGCCTGTTTATCTATCAGGGAGAGTGGACAGCTGCAGACAGCAGAAGGAATCCCTCATCACACACACACACACACACACACACACACACACACACACACACACACACACACACACACACGTCAGGTGATTATTCAGTACTGCTTGTCAATTGTACCTTTTCAGCCCAGATCAATAAGTCGTCTTGCACCAGGACCCTGCATCAGTACCAGTCATTAACATGTGAGTGCCACTCTATCAGCCCCAGCTCCAAATAAATCAAAGGGTCGGCCAAAGAAGAAAAGAGGCTAATATTTCCTCAATAACCCCAGAGAGCCACCATGGAGAGATGCAAATTGCCTCCCAGGAGACCCTGGGGGATGTGAAGGAGAAACTCGCTGGGAGGCAACGGGAAGCTAATGAGTATAATGGTAAATGTATACATGGAGAGGGAGAAAACCCTCTCTATTCATACCAATTAATACAATCTTATCAATGGAGGTGTACCGGGGAAGGAGGGCCCACGTCTAACCCTTGTTCTCCTCCCCACTTGCACCTCGCGAGCATCTGTATTATTCAACACAGGCCGGGCTGCGGTCATTAGCCCTGTGGGAGGCTGGCCAGGCCCGGGGAGTTAAAGAGATTTTAAAAACCACTCACCTCCTCACATCAAAACAAATGGGACCAAATCAAAGGGGCTCAAAATGTCCTTTCTTTGAGGGCTGAGGGAGGTAAGTGCCATTGTTGGGACAGCCTGTTTTCTGCAGCATGCATGGAAAAAAAAAAACACAAGATAGCTAGAAGTGTCTTCATCGATCGTGCTGCTTTTGTGAAAAAGATTACAGATTATTATAAAGTCATGATAGCAAATAAGAAGTTTGTGTTAAATATCCTTGTATAATAACTAGAAAATGATGGCACTGATATATTTAATCACCTTAATGGTGCTTTAAAACTGTGACTGTTGAGCTTTTCATTATTTTCTATATCATTATCAGATTAGAAAGGACGCGTTTCACCAGAGCTGCTGACACCACATCACAGCAGCTCATTTCAGTCGTAAACATAATGTTTCTCAGTTTGGAGTTACACACAACAATAAAACAATATAAATGAAAATATATGCATGAAATTATTTCTTGTTTTTACTAATTAAATGTGTTAAAGCACTAACATAACATGAATCCACTCTGATAACATATACGACCGTTGCACCTGCAGCTACTGACACTTGGCTGAAAACATTAAAAAATAAAATAAAATAATGTTCATGACGCGTTCCTTCTAAGGACAGCCTTAAAGCTGCCCTGAGGAGCCGCCCTGTGAACTCAGCTTATTTCACTCTTTATGCTGCAAACAAAACTGTGAGCGATCAACCAGAACGTTCCTGCACCGCGCTGCTCTGGACTGCTGTCAGAAACTCCACATGAACTCTTTCAGTGAAACCAGGTAAGCCTTACCATGAAGATTTCTGGAGGGAGCTGTAGTTTCAAAATGCAGCTGAGGAACGTGAAAGGGCAAAGAAATGCTTCAAAAACACAAGAAGAAGAAGACCAGCTGCTATCTTCACTCTGAAGGTCATTTACCAGGCTGGAGAATATAACTGAAACAGCTGATTGCAGGAGGATTTGCCTCCTAGAGATGGCAGAGGAGACTGAAATGAAGGTTAATCACTATAACACTTCCTACATGTATTATCCTACACTCCAGATTTCATTGAGCATGTCTGTAAAAGCTCTCTGTCAGCATAATTGCACCTAACCTGTGCCCCACATGCTCAAAATCTGTAAAATATCACATCCAACTCGGAGAATAAATGGGAAATTAATGAGGGAAGTGCTGAGCTCAACCTCAGATGGGTATCACAGGAAGGGTTAGCTGCCTCGCAGCTTATGTACAATGAAAGCTCGCTAATCCGACCCTCAAAGATGGAGGTTGTTTGGACTTGCGAAATGTTCAGAGGGATAAATGCACCACCATACAGATCTGACATTCTTGCAGACGTGTATGCATCGGCTCAGACTTCAAACATAAGACACAAGTTTGTTTTAGGTCGTGGTCACTGGGATGCACTGGTGCAAACACAATGAAGGAGTGCTAAATGATCTTCAGGCACAACTGCATGTAATTGTGATTTTGTAGGATTTTCTTTTATGCTTTGTTACCTGCAGCATTCACACAAAACCCCCACATACCTGCATCACCTCTTCTTCTTCTTTACATTGCTCAGGTAAACCACAGATTAATCACTGTCTGCACAGGCCCTCATTAATGCTGCTGCTCTTCACTGTCTTCCTCCTTAGACTGAGGGCTGAGAGCATCAGCAATCATATTCTGCCCCTTAGTGGAGGAAATGGTCCACAGCCTGAGCAAAACAGGATGAGGGGGCTTGCTCTGCAGACTGGACTGTGGACAGCTCAGTGCTTCAATCAGCCTTTGATGGACTGCAATAATCTCACCTGCCAGTGAATTAAGATTCAAGTAGCTCAAGCCCCTCTTTTCTTTAAAAGGAATTCCTCTCCAAGAACGAGTCGCTCCCATGACTGTTTAAAAGAGAGCAACACTCAATTTATATGTAAATCTAGACTTAGGAAGAGCAACAGTGCCCCAAACTAAACTGAAACAGAAAGTAAATTCATAGTTTGTTTTATACCATCTGAATGTATCAAAGAATCAGAATATAAGCATGAACCCTGAACCCCAGGAATCCATCCAAAATACATCTCTGAGAATCCTTCACAGCAGAGCTGCCGTCACAAATCAAGGAAATGAAAAGCTCTCACATCATCTTCATCCTGTTTGCAGCCGTGAGCGAAGCCGGACAAACAAACAGAAAAATCTAATTCATAACAAATCCTCCTGAAGTGCTTCAAAGCTGATCTCCCCTCATGCTAGAAAAGAGTCATAAAGTATGCAGCCAAAAATCATGTAAAAAGGTGGAATCGTAACAGATTAAATCATCCAAGCCCTTCCTGTACTGGCTTTTAATGGACAGCAGGCTGTTTGCATTACAATACAAAGAAAAGATGCCTATTGATTACTATTATAGTGCATTTGAATGATTTTTAAAGCAACACAACTGTAACTGAATTAAATTGTAACATTTGGAGTGTTTATATTTGATGAAAGCAGATAAAGACTGGACCAACGATGATGCACAGAAACTGTAGAAGTTACTGTATTTTATATTTGTGCATTTATTAAGTAACTCTTTGGTCTCAAAAACAGTAAAATTCACAAGAAGGAATACTGATGAAAATGCTGATATGTTATCATCATCATCATCATCATCAAAGAGCTTCTGCAGCATCTGCACTTCCCTGGATTTTAGCACACTGGTTACTCACGTTTCCTCGTACTAATAAAAATCCACTACTGAGCATTTCCTGATGGTACAATTCCAACATCAGAAATCCCAAAAGTCACTTTGATTTTAAGAAAATTAAACAAAGACTCCGTGACTGTAAACACTCGCTGTGTGTCAGTGATTCTGCTTCACACTGGAAAATAATCAACAGCCAGCCTGTCACTCCTGCAACCTGCCAGGAGTACGAGTGGAAGCACTGACACATGTAACTGACATCTCAGATTTAATTTGACTGGTAATCACACCCAGCTATAGTTTCAGAGCATTTCACACATCTGAGCTACAGTTTCAGGTGTTAAGCTGGTAAGAAGACGCGCAACTGTGCCTCTGCATGATGACACCTTCAGAGACGGTCACATTTTAGCTTTATGCTCCGCCATTATGATTAGAATGATGATAACAGAAGAAAGTTAGACACCACACACACACACGCACACACACACACACACACACACACACAACACACACACACACACACACACACACACACACACACACACACACACCCACACACACGTTTTTGCTTTACAATTAAAAGACATTTTAAGCTCATATTTATCTGCTCAGATACGTTTATTCCAGTTCAGCAGCTCTTTGAAAAGAATCACTGCACGCCTGCTTGTCTGAATCCTGAACCATGAATGGATTATTATGACTTCTAATGAGACGATGATCTATTAACGCTGTCAGTGTTTGTCATGTTTGAATAATCATGCAGGGAGTCAGGATGCCAGTCTGTGTCTGTGTTCTCAGAAAACACCTGTAACAGGCAAAAAGCAGGTAAATATTCAGAAACTTCAGAACTATAAGGCTAACAAGCTGCACACAGTCACATGGGGGAGAAGACCCCCACCCCGAGGATATGTCTCCTTTCTCAGCGAATCATGACTTTCTTGTTGCCTTGGATCCAATAAATTCTGCACTGTCTGTGCAAACTTTAGCTAATTAAAAAATTAACCAACTTTATTTCTATGAGTATTTTTGGTGTTTCAGCTCGATTGTCTGTTTTACTTGGTAACATCATGTATTGTTGTCAAAGTGCATCATTGTGGGTGTAAAAGCAACCAATAATCGCCGGGCTCTGAATGTTCCTGCCGCAGCTTGGCCATATTTGCTCATCAGTGAATTCAGTCCATACAGGCTGAGCACAGGTTGAAACGTCCTAACTGCACCTCTTTCTGCACACTGGACCAAAGCTGCAGGCACTCCCAGTAATAACAGCTTTGTATGGTTCACTGAAATAATCCTACCATATGTTGGCCTTACTGCAGACCCTGTGTGAGAAACAAGCTGTTTTAGCTCCCTACCCCCTCCCTTTAGGCCACTTTTCTTCTGATTGGCTGCCTCTGCCAAACAAAAAGATTTGAAAAGCAGGTGGGTGGGGCTTCTGTTCCCCATATAAGGGTTATTCACCCTCGTTGACATCATAAAGATCCAAGAGTAGAAGAAACTATCTGAAACTGAGAGAACTTGTACATACGCTGAAGCTTTGGCCATGTTTAAACTAAGTAGATAGATAGATTTAGTATTTTATATGTTATAGGTTCTGCATTAACACATTACATATACTACATTGTAACATCATCTCTGTATGATTATAAAATATGAACTCTATTACGTGATTTGTTTTTAAGGCTGTATAACAAGTCATGTCAGGATGTTTCAGAGCTGATTTTCTCGTTCACTAAAAGAACTCGTGTCATTTTTATGTGACTTTAAAAGCAGAACATTAGTTTGAAATCAGATTCATGATCAGTTCTCATTAAATCGGGGCAAAGGTGAGAGCACCAAGGTAATCAATATGAGCATTTGTTTGAAGCTCTTAAAGAGGTTCTTGACTCTCTGGGGCCCTGACAGGAGGAATATTTACTGCATCGAGCACAAATTTGGTTCACCATGCCCCCCCCCCACCAAAAAAAAAGAACACAATCAATATACTGATCAGTAATGAAAATAAGTAGCTGCAACCCTGCAATACTGCCAAGACATGCCGTTGGTATAATTTGTTAGTTTGTAGCTAGAAATCAATCAGTTAAGCAGCACCACAAAAGTTCTCAGGAACAACATCCTGATTATTTATAAACTGCACACAAAAATCAGAAACTTTATCAGAGCGTCTCTAAACTAGAGCTGAAATCACTTTACTCAGTTAAGCAGTCACCAGCTTAACAAAATATTTTGCAACACTTTACATAATATTTTTGACAGGCATGCTTAAAAAACCTCGTTGTGGTTTCTGGCTTTGAATGAACTGCTGTTTCTCTCTGTTCATGCCGCAGCAAACAAACAAGGACTCACTGACATCATCGTGGACTCAGAGAAACGGGGAGGACATTTCCCCCTTTTCCCAACATTTTATGTGGTTTCAAATAATGGAAACTGTCTGTGGTTGCAGCCCCAGTGGAAACTGTCAGAACTGGGCTTAAAATGTTCTCAGCCAGGAGAACCAGTCAATAATGTGGTTCTATGAAAACACACTGCCCTTAATTCTTTGAGTCTGACAGTCCTGCAAACGCGTTCTTGGTCGGTGCATCTGATTACTAAAATATCTCATCTCTGCAGCTGCTTCTCAGCTGACTTGCTAATTCAGGCCAGTGTACTCCCATTTAAGTAGTCCCAGGTGTCTTCATTTATAGCTGTGTAAGCAGCCAGCCAGGCCGACAGAGAGCACGGAGCTGTTTGCTATGCTGAGCATTCAGGGACTTCAGGCATCTTGGTTAAAATATTTGACCTTGTCAAGTGACATATAATCAATTTGTGGATAACATGCCTCAACCATCTGATTTATTTAGTCGAGCAGTTGACTCCTTTACTCTCGGCGGTATACTAATGCGGTAAAACCAACAGTCCTGCCTTCTTTCTAGAGCTGTTTAAGCTCCTCCTCGGACACCTGCAGGGACCCGTGGGCTCTTATGAAGGACCAAACCTCCAGTCCACGGATGAGAACAGGGATCTGACGCACTGTGACCGCAAAAACTCGTCTGTGCAAGAAAGTGAAAATCACCGGAAATGCAGAATTATGAACAGAAATGTGAGCCAGATAAAGTCTCTACAGCAGCGTGTGAGGAAAACCTGCTGAATTTAAGGGTTTCTTACTGAATATGATATTATTGGCTAAGTGCCTCTCAGCCTGTGACAGCTGGGATAGGCTCCAGCTCCACAGTACAGGGATACCGCACTAGTTCCTAAGCACTGCTGCGAGTCAGGGTCAAACACGACCAGCCTCACTGATGAATTCATATATTCATGTCTGTCTCCAAATCACAGCTTGCATTGCAGCCACTGCTCCGCTCAGCCACCAGCATGAACTCCGGGTCCAAACCTGCACTTTGGATCCATTTTAGCCACTTTCACACTTTCAGCGTCACTCTTGAGTTCATGTAAAATTAGCAGTAAAGCTTCCTCCGTGTCTGACAGCTTTATTCTCTCACACTGACAAACTATCCGCGGTGTCGCAACAACGAAGCAACTTCAGTTGTCAAGTCAAACTGCGCAGCTGCCGCCGGGCATCTCTCACTGCGGCGGTTTACCTTCACAGCGACGGAAGTTACACATCACCGGCTAATGACCGCACCTGCTCCGACGTATCCGTGCGCGCGTCGCTGGGACGCGAACCTCAGCGCCGCTCGTGGCTTCAGGTTTGTCAGTGCGCCTGACAGCGGCTCCTTGCTCCGTTACTCTGTCGCCATTTTGCTGTAAAAACGCGCAGGTTGCGCTGTGGGCTGCAGGAGAGAGTGTTCACGGTGGGAGGCAGAGCAGGGAGCGTCACCCAAGCTGCACACCTGCACCGTGTGTCCACCTCAGCCCTGAGAAGCAGCGCTTTGCAGTCTTACATTAACCAACAATTAACCAACTAACCCTCGAATCTGAATCTGACATTTAACCTTTTGTGATGGAGCACGTGACCTTGACCTGATTTCCTGTCCGTGCAGAAATGCTCTTTAATCAAAAGGCTTTCGTCACATTGGGGTTATATTAGATTTTAATGGATGCACAAGTCCTGTGATACAACACTGCAGTGAGGACACAAGGCTTCATTTCTCACACCGAAAGTGACCTTGAACTGAATTTTAAAATGAATATGCTGAAAATATGCTTCTGTTGTATATTTAATGTCCGCTTGGTCTCGTACAAGTGAAGCAGTGAGCTTTAACCCTCATTTAAATTGTAGCATAATGATGCAGAATGCATGCTGAAAATGCATTATTTATACCTTCTGATGTTTTCCACTGGAAAACCATTGAGCTTTCCAAACTTCCTGAGTCAGGGGGCAGGAGATCATGTCCCCATCAGCCTGCTGCAGTGTTGTGTTACTGTTGCCTTTCTGCACATGGTTCCCTTTAAAGCATCCAGGAACCTTTGAGCGTGCTGATTACAGCTGTGATGATCTCACTCTGTGAGGCCACAGTCAGACGCAAACACCGACTGTGTTGTTATTGTGTGTCTGTGAGTGCAGCGAGAGAAGCCCGGTCTGTGCCTGCTGTCGGTAATGTTCACAAACAGATGAAATATTCATTGGATTAAGCAAACAGCTAACAAATCTTTGAGTGTACATTGCTCCAGTGATTGTTATTATCAACAAGAGCGAGTCTGCAGACAACAAAAATTTCTCCAGATCTGCTGAATATTTATAGAGTGGGCAGAATATGACTTATTTATCTTTGCTAAATTATTAAGAGTATGCAATGCAGGTCATTAATCATTAATGCTGATATATTGAGAAAGTGTAAGACATAAATATTTGTGCATAAATATTTATCTACTCCATGCCAGTGTGTATTAACTTTTGGTTTAGTGCCTCATTCAACAGAGATGTGTTTCTTTCAAAGATATTTCCAAGTCACTTACTGTATTTGTGCTCGCCTGGCTGTGATCTGAGCTCATCACTGCACCCACCTAGATGGCAGACAACACAAAGCAGTTGCGGGGAGTGTGTTGTCTTTCTGTGTGAGATATGGGGATTGACACAATCCCTCTGTTTTCAGAGCATGAAGTAATTCTTTTAATGGCCTGCCAACTGCGCACTCCAAAGTTTGATTTTGCTCTGCAAAATGAGAGCAAAAATCTCGAACAATTTATTATGCTGTTTGTGCCTCGCTTCACTAGTTATCGTCTGCAATTTATTTCCTACCTTGGGGTACTGCGAGCCATTTTTCTCCATTTTCAGTGGCTCACTTTTTTTCTTGATCCTGCACGCTGCTGACTAAACTCCTGCCTCCAGCCATGGTGTTGGAACATCACAGAAAACTACATCATTATGCTGAAGCTGGTTAACAAAGAGAGGCAGAGAACCAGTTTAAATCACAGGGCACAAGACAGTATGTGAATTACCAAGTTCACTGCCTCAGATGCAGCGATTCCTGGTTCTCTGTGCAGCCGTGCAGGTGAACTGGCTCGCTAATGAAGACTGCTTCACACCTCAGTCTGAATTCAAGGTCAGCACCTGACCGCTGGGCCGCATCTTAAATTCCATTTTTTCAATTATAAATTAAGCTCGAGCTGAAACGTGAGTCACACGTCTGCATCGGCTCAGAACCAGCGACGACCTTTTCCAGACATATATTAATACATTATTTACACCTGTGCTCATGCCACGTGTCAGAGACGGCAGTATTTTGGGGGAAATTGTGATGTATTAGTGATTCAAATGGACACAGGAGGTCAGAGCGTGTGACACAGGCTGTAGATATTACAGGTGAGAGAGCAGGAACGTCATGAGGTGGGTTTTAAAATGAGACTGACACCGTAAACAGCTGCAGTCTGACGGTAGAAACGGCGTCAGTGTCTTATTGTAAAGCCATAAATACACTTTTGCTGTTTGTATGTGGAACATGGTAACCAGCTCTGTTCACAGCTGCACAGCGCATGAAAGTTCAGAGCATGAAAGGTGGAGGCTGGGCCTCATTTCTCTGAGGGACATTTGAAAATTACAGTCCAGAAGTCAAAGTGAGAGGAGAGGAGAGGAGAGGAGAGGAGAGGAGAGGAGAGGAGAGGAGAGGAGAGGAGAGGAGAGGAGAGGAGAGGAGAGGAGAGGAGAGGAGAGGAGAGGGGAGGGGAGGGGAGGAGAGGAGAGGAGAGGAGAGGGGAGGGAGGGGAGGGGAGGGGAGGAGAGGAGAGGAGAGGAGAGCGGCTCAGCCTTCATCACACTCACAAGTTGCAGCTCAGCGTTTCAGAGCTTCACTTTGCACTGAATCAGTCTGTGATGCTGTCTGTGCGTAAACTCTGCACAAATCCTGAGTTCGTGGTGATCGTCTGTAATTTCCGTGCCTCACCTCTTTAATAACAGCTGAAGCTCACCTGTGTGCATTTCCGGTGCTCAAACATTAGCCATACTGTAAGATAGTAATAATAAATCTCCCTTCCATCCCTGTAGTGATAGAAAATGGCCACAAGGTGGCAGCCATAAACTTGCTGTGTCCATCTGTAATGAGTCTTATTAACTACCATTAAATCACTGCTCACAAATTGTAGTTTGATATGCAAAACGATTTTTAAATGCATATTATATGCTGTTTTAATCTGTAATATCAGTAAATATGGCATATTAGGGCTTTTAGTATTCTTAAGAGATTATCAGGCACTCGTTGCCTGTGTGCTTATGCAGAGTTTGAGCATTATCAAATATTAATTTTTCTAAACTTGCTCTTTTAAGAGTAGCCCTTTGATGTAGATGTAATTTTTCATCTGCTAAGCAGATCTCACACAGCGGTATCTTTTAGAAAGCAGTGGGCCATAATTCATTGATGAGCCATGTGTGGAGTGCAGACACTCGCACCCTGATGCTTATGCAAGATCTTAAACAGTTGTGGGATGGATGGAGGAGAGTGCTGAGCTGCTGGCCTCACACTGATTTAGAGGCTAAGTAGAGGCTGAGGAACTCATCTAAGAATCCAGGAGAGTCATTAAAACGCGTGCATGCGTTTGAAGAAATTAGAAGACGTCACAGCTTCACAGTCAGAGCCGCTTTTCCAAATCTGATAACAGCTGAAGGTCAAAGTGATTATTTTTTTGTCACCGCTGTGAAAAAACAAGCAGAGCGCTTTGATTCCAGTCATGTCTGCTTGGCACACAGAAAATCAGGAAGAGTATTACAGAGGCAATTATGGCAAAAACAGAAAGTTTAAGGTTATCATTATTAAATTATTCATTTCTGACAATGTTGGCCCGTGGAGTTGGGGAATTGATCTCTCTGTAAACACGCTAAAGCAACAGAGATTGACATAAATTGCGCAGACGAAGCCATCTTTGCAGCGCTCCTCTTTCGCTTTCATGTTGCCTCACTTTGGGGCTGAATGTTGCTAATAAAAAGTGGGAAGACCTTGGGCGAGTAACACGGGCTGATTAGTTCTGTACACGGGAGACGAGACGCGCTTTGGAGTCTGCGATGATATTTGTTTTCTCTCCACGAGATATCTGAGGAAGAGAAATAAAGAGAATGCTTAAAGTTTCACCGATGTGTTTGTTCTCTTCAAAGCTGAGAGAAATCTTGTGAGTCTGTGTCAGATGTTGTGTGTGCATGCTCATTATTTCAATAAAGCCCACTTTGCCTCCTGTGATTGCTCCATAAAGAGAATAGCGGATGACCTCGGTTCTGTTGTTAAGTTAATGCTTTTGCACAAAGGAATAAGAGATGCTGGTTTGGATAACAGTGGGGTTACAGCAGGACCCCCCCGGCCCCCCGTCTGCCTTGTTATCTGCCTCAGATGGACTGGATGAGTCCGCGGCCCTCTGCAACATGCTTGAGTTATTAATCAAACAGGACAAACAACGCTCTTCTGTAAAGTTTCCCACTAATGGGATAATTGATTGACAGTCGTTGAGCTTTCATGCAGCTTTATTATTTACTGTTGCTGCAAACTCTTTCAGTTTAATTGAGAAACAACCGGGTATCAGGGCAGCGCTGCCACCGGGGGTATCAGGCGATGGGACCGTTTTAATGACTCCCCCTCCAGGAAAGTTAGATCCACAGTCAGCTGAGCCTCTCTGCCCTCTGATCTCACATCATTGAACACTATACGGATTTTTATTGCTCATCTATTCTGTGAAATGCCATCCCAGCTGAATTCAGTCTAAGTCGCTGGCCACTCTGTGTCAGCTTCAATATTTCTTTCCCAGACAGCAGCAGCCTCAGCGCGGAAGCGCACGCTGTACTCGGTCTGCTCCGAGGCCTCGGCCGGTCCTTCCCCCGAACTTTGGCACGATGAGCGCGCACAATGAGCCGAGCAGCTTCCTGTACATCCGGCTGCTGTAATAAATGTGCTACAGTGTGCTGGTGTGTACTGTACTGCTGCGGAATGCAGACTTTGGCTCAGGGTTGAAGTCTGCACTCCTCCACACACTGCAGAAGTGTCTGTCTGTGCTGGAGGGCTTCACTCAAGTTCAGCTGCATCTCAAAGCATAACTATTTCTGCATTTCAGTCACAGAGGGCTGAGTGTGCTCTGGATTCAAAGAGTATTACTGGTGCAAACACAGGAGGGTCTGCTTGTTCTTGCTGATAAGTACTGCAGCTACCAGCTGATCAGGTTTCAATCCACTTTGTCTTAAATTGGCACAAAAAACTAAAACTCATTCAGGTGTGTGTGTGTGTGTGTGTGTGTGTGTGTGTGTGTGTGTGTGTGTGTGTGTGTGTGTGTGTGTGTGTGTGTGTGTGTGTGTGTGTGTGTTAAGTAAAAGAGTGGATGTGCATCAGTTTACAGAGGAGTTATTATTCTCCATATTGTTCTGATCCAGCAGAAACATCTGCGGCCCAGAAAAAGCGGACTTCCTTTAATACACATACTTTAATGTGAAGGTTTGAAAATTATCACAATATATGGATTTAAATTAAAATAAAACGGTAGCATATAGAAGCAGATACAGCTAGGATGGTGTGTAAGCAGACGGTTGTAGGTGGATCTGTACTGTAGGTGCTGCTGTGTGGGTCCTGCAGCAGTGATGCTTTTAGGTCAGATAATCAGCCTAAAAATAGATAAAAAGCTACAATAGTTTGTGTCTGGATGCCTTCTCATGTCCGTGTGTGTGCTGAGGTTTGGAGATGGGGGTGGGAGTCGTGGCTGTTCTCTCTTTGCTAACGAGTCTCAGTAATTACACACAGATATGATTATGTTACACATTAAAGCTGACTGTGGGTCAGTGGCTTCAAGTTATTATAAAAACTTTAAATCACACATGATTATTTCAACCGTCCATCCCACATCTGCACTGATCCTCACACCAACATTTCTCAGCACTTGAATTAAAACGTGTTTTCACTCTGATATCCGTCTGCACACAAATGACAGTTTATCTCCACCAGAGGGCGCTGCAGGTGAGCAAATGTTGGCGCTACCTTTCCATTTGAGGCCTACCTGAGCACTGAGACAGCCGGGGAGCCTGAAGAGGCCAGGTGTGGGATTGTGTTATTCTTGCCTTTACACTGACACCATGATTGTGGTCTTTAGATGATGAAGAAAACAGCACATCATTTATAACACATGAAAAAATAAGATTCATAACTGTGAATAGGCAGCTTGAAATTGAGGAATAACTGCAAAAACATCCCTGCAGCAGAGAACATGGAGTGCTTCGTCTGAATTTTATGTGTGTGTTTGCGTGCTTCTCATATTGTCTGCAAATGTATGCTTTACAGCGCGCTGTATTCATCTGCTCAGCATGTGTGTCAGTCTGCAAGGATCCGAGTTTACTGAGTTTCTGCCAGTGGGTGTGCAGACATCTGAATCTTGTAGTGATGACACTGTTGGGCAGTAACTTCACTGACCTCAGCCTGCAGTAGAAATGTGATGTTTGGTGTGTTATCTCACTGTAACGCTTACAGTGAGCTCCTGACAGTCGCACTAAAATCCATCGTCTCACATCTGCAGCCTGGCTGAGTCTCAGTGACCGAGTCTGAGTGAAACTCCACTCATCACCTTTTTATTAGAGAGGCCTTCTTCAGCCCCCCACCACCACCACCACCACCACCACCACCACACACACACACACACACACACACACACTGCACAGACTGAGCTCAGGCTGATGTTGTGCAATACGCTCTCTTGGTTCTTATCCAACACAAATATTTTGTGCCTCCTGTGTTACCACGTCCCTCCGCGGTGCCAGTGAACTCAGCAGTTCCTGCCATCCCTGTAATCCTGGGGAGAACCGGGACACTTCACTGCTCCCTCATAATCAACTGATTTCAGTGATCAATAAACAGGACTTTGATTGATACAGTCACTGCCATGGTGTAGTTAAGAATTATTGGACCCTTTATGTGCCCAGGAAGACTGATTTAGTCTTCTTCTTCTTCTAGCAGTCAAACCTGGATATGAATGGACGGCAGAGGAAGAAACAGGTCACCACCACGAGTTTTCAGAGCAGATCAGAGCCTGGCAGAGACTGTCCAGGTCAGTGTGCTGGCAGCCTGGTTTACAATGTGATTCCTGGCTGGCTGCGTAATGTTTCCGGATGGTTTATAAGAACTCCGTGTTGTTTCTCAAAGCTTATTTGAAGTTTTATCATGCTGAAACATCCCTGCCACCAGTCACGTTCTCTAACTCCTCCAGGCAGATCCTAAAGTACTGCGAGGTCACATGGTTCGTACGGTTTCCCTCCTCGAGGGTATCGTACCAGTGGGACATCCAGCAGAGGTTATCCAGAGATGCCTGATCCACTATATTGTCCTGTGAATGTCTAAGCAGCCACCCCTGTGGAGCAAACTCACATGGTGCTGTAGGAGTTAGAATATGTGCTTTTGGTTTACAGAGATACAAACTCCTCACTGTTTGACATAAATGAAGGTCGCTGATAAGATTCAGGACAAGTCAAACCTGATCAGGGTGCTGTAGTGTTGGTTTGTGGGAAAACTAAATGGATGCACAGATGCATGCTTTCAGGGTCTTTGCTGCTGTCTTGATAATTACTGCATATCTGAGCATCAGGCTCACGAGTACGTGTGTTTTCTTCTTAACTAAGAGCATTATGATTATAATATCAAAGGCTGAAGATGATGGAGTTCTTCCTCAGCAGCTAATCCATGTGTAAAACATACATACACAGGTTTTTGTATTGTGCAGAGTCAGTACAGTAACTGCAGCAAGAATAACGAACAACAACATCAGCCTCTTTCTTTCTATGCTTAGCTTACATTATGCTGCTTTTCCTTCATTTCAAACTGTGTGTTTTCACTTTAATATTGATAAAAAGTTCGGAGTCGAGGACGAACTGTTGTGTTTGGCGAAAGCAGAAGTATGGAAGGTAATGCTGGGGAGCGCAAGCCTCCTGAAGGCTGCTGAGATTAGCCTAAAACCTCGATACCCTCCAGGATGGTTTACAGCCAGGAAATAAGAGGCAGTGTGAACACAGAGGGTTTATGCTCTCTGAGGCATCCCCAGTCACACATGCTATAGCTGCAGCATAAATACACGCTTCAATCCTCTCGGAATGGAAAAATACACGATTGGAAGTTTTTCTTTCACGTGTCCCCGTTCTCATCAAATGAGGTGACTGTGGAGGGACGGAGGGGGCGGCCGGGGTCAGCTGAGGTCAGTCAGCAAACATCCACGGCGACCCTTCGGCCTAAACACAGCACAGACGGGAGTCTGGAGCCCTCATGCCAGGATGAGTTACTCCTCTCTGTCCTGTCTGGAGGAGACGCTGCTCTTCTGCCAGGAGCGTCACCCTGGGGAGTCACTTCCTCTGCACATCTGGATCCCTGATCTTTTTAAATTTGTTCTTGCTCGAGGAATATTAGCATTCATCTGCAATTCAACATCTGTGAGTCGATCTTTATTTCTTTTCCCTCTCCCCTCTGCTCACATTCGCTGTCTGCTCACCGGGCTTACAGGAGGCAGCCAACTCTGGCTGCAGATGTTTTTGTCGCTCTGCACAGAAGAGCAGGTGGCCGCCGGACGGCAGGTAGACCACAGCTTCCTGAGGAGGAGAGCTCTGGGAAGACGCCAGGTTCAGAGTTTAACCTGCACCCAGGAATACTTTTCTTTCTTCTTCTTTGGATGTTCATCTTTAAAAGTGTATTATTCACACACACACACACACACACACACACACACACACACACACACACACACACACACACACACACACACACACACACACACACACACACGTCTTTGTGTGGTTTTCAGCAGCTTAGGGATCAGATTTGAATTTGTTGCTCTCTTGCTGGTTCTTGTTTACAGAGTGGAAATGAGGATGCATGTGACAGCAGTCTGTCTGAGACAGCTGATGTCATTTCCTCCATTTAACACCCTCTAAGTCACATGCACAAAACCTGGAAACATCTGGCTCAGAGAAGCTGGACTTCATGTTCAAATCTCAGCCCACAAACAGACTCAACAACAACATTCAGTGTGTGAAGAGGCTGCTTTCCCTGCACCAACATTTCTAGTTTGATGAGGCAGCTCCTTCCTCGCGCCGTGCAAAGATTGTGTTTAAAGTTCGAACAGGGCTCTGGGAGCGCCGGCCCGCAGCCTAATTGTCGGTTGTGGCGAGTCTAATGGTCTAAATATGCTTTATAAGTGCATGGAGAGCTTTTTGTGTGTACGCTGCAGTTTTGATCACAACAGGCCCTGAATTTTAATGCTTGCCCACGTGATTACGTTTACCCCTGGGAACGGAGATTTGGTGCAACCACACAAGCTATATGCTGGCATCATTAACCACGCAGTTTATAGCAGAGAGGGTCCTATCCGCTTTGAGGCCACCGCAAGCATGTGGTCGACATTTTTACACAACACACTACATTTCCTTGGCACCACAGCTTATCAGATGCTGTAATCAGGGTCCAATCTGTGAGGCAGACCTGGGCTAAATGGGCCTAATGTGAGCGTTTTACACTAAATCCTGTTATTGTCATGAACATATATTTTATCAGTGGCTCTTAAATACTGTTTATTTCTGAATCAGACTGCATCATGCAGATAGTATCTTTCCACTATGTTCTTTTCTTGGCTCAATGCTCTGCAGGCATGCAAATAACACCGAAAGCTGGGGATACGATCGTTATCCCGAACAGAAGAAAAACCATCCCAGCTCATTTCTGAAGTCCTTTGGGTGAATTCATCATTTTAATTATGCACAATATACACACCAAAACCTTTTTATAACTGGCCTGCTCAGAGAAGTTTGCGGATTAACACTGAAGCATCTCTGATGAGTTTCAGGTACTGCTCATCTGCTGCAGATCCCGTTTTTCAGGACTTTGCACATCGCAGTGACATTTGCCAAACTTTGAACTAAAGTTTCTTTGGAAATCACCTTATTGGGTCACAAATACTATAAATACAAACTGTCTAATCTTTGGCATTTTTCAGAAATTCACTTAAAGAAATGAGAGCAAATTCTGTGTTTTTGCAACAAGCTGCAGGTGACACAGTTTAATCTTTGTTGGTTCATCCACTGAGTTAGGGGCTTTTTTATGCTTGGATCAAACAAACAAACAAACAAACAAAGAACATTCCTCTGAAAATAGTCAGGTTGGAGGATCGGACTGAACAGGAGTGAAAAAGCAGCCAATGTCCAAAGAAAAGCTGAAGAACTGCAGCTCATCACTAATTTAAAAAACAGAAAGTCTGTCTGAAAATATAAAGAACTGAGGGGTGGCTCAAGACTATTGCACAGGACTGTAACACATTTAACAACAACAGTACAATAACCAAAGTGCAACAAAAGATTCAAAACACAGTCGAGGGAGTCAAAACCCAAAACCAAGAGTGGACTTGATAAGAAGCGGGGGGGGGGGGGGGGGGGGGGGGGGGGGGTTGCTGCATGTTTGATGCTCTCCATGAAAGAGGCCTTCCATCTGTGAACGTGAGGCCACCGATGGACCCACGGCAGTGAGAGACGAGCTGCAGCTCCTGGAGGGCTCCGGTCGATCTTCTGAAGGACTGCAGACACTCAGCAGTGAAATCAAATCAAAGTGGACCAGCCGTGTCTCCAGTGACAGAGACTACAGAGCCCGCTGCACTGCCGCCCCCCATCTGTGGATCACTGAGATGCCTCAAAGGGCTGCTTTCATTCTCGAGTACACATCATGCATACATTTCTGCAGGGGCCCAAAATATTAAAAAAAGCCACAAACTGACGTGTTGGCTCAGACGCTGCTGAATAATAAACCTATTTAGCTGTTAGTTGTATCCAGTTATTTGTGGTTATTTGATTATCAGATATCCCATTTTTACTGCTTAACAACACCATGTGGAGACAGATATTGTAGCAAGTATGGCTCCTGGCTTTTATTGGGCAGCTCCATCCAGCCAACTTCTTCCGCTTATCCGGCACTAATGGCAGTACTAATGGAGGTAATTATTAAATAAACAGTCACGTTACAAATGATCAGATTCAGCTGAGTTTTGCAAAAATAGCACTAAAGGTTTTCAAATCCATTAGATGTCTAAATTAAGACACGCAGTGGCTGTTTTATCCTTGCTGTAGGACAGAGTCCAACAGCTGTCTGGTTCAACACACCTGTACCTGTCGGGGAGTCCTGATACAGCACTGATATACACAGGACTGTCACTGTTCATGCAGCAGGAGCTAGAAGAAGAAAAAGAAATTAAAAATGAAAGAAGTGGCCTTTTTCTTCAGGCTACCACGACCTGGACGACTCTACACAGATTCCTGCTGTAAGGCTGCTCCGTCAGCAGTTCAGCTCTATAGCACCAAATCACAGCAAACTGGGCACTTTATATTGTAAAGAGCCCACAATAATTACACTGCAGAGCAAAGACATCGTTATGAAGAGGCACCAGGCCGTGTGATGGAGATTTCTCTGGAAAGGCAGGAACTGAGTGTCAGACACTAAAACCAGGTGAGTTACCTGTCTGAAGGCAGCAGGTAAGCTTTACCTGTGGGCTCATCGTGGGACAGAAGCATTCATGCAGTCACCTGATATTTTTAGAGACATTTCTTTGCTTGTTGTACATGCCTGAATGACTTTTGAATATTATGGCTCAAATATTACAGTCAATAGTAAATAAGTGAGAGTATTTAGTGATTTTTAGGAAGGCTTCATGAAAGCTTAACCAGCCCTTCCAGGGTAGCTGATTAATGTCTCGTGGGCCTCTTTGACTGAAATGCTCTGATTATAGCTGCAATTTTGATAACTAATGACATAAAATATTCCATTACTTCTGAGGTATGAGATCATCCAGCTGATAAATAGTTTTTGTTTTTAAGCATAGCATTATTCCTTACTCTGCTCCCAGTGAGGTCGATTATCTCGTCAATAGTTTTACATCCTCACTGCGTATAACTTTGGATACTGTGGCTCCTCTGAAAAGGAAAGCTTCAAATCAGAAGTGCCTGACTCCGTGGTATAATTCACAAACGCACAGCTTAAAGCAGATAACCCGAAAGCTGGAGAGGGAATGGCATCTCACTAAATTAGAAGATGCTCATTTAGCCTGGAAAAAGAGTTTGTTGCTCTATAAAAAAGCCCTCCGTAAAGCTAGGACATCTTACTATTCATCATTAATTGAAGAAAATAAGAACAACCCCATGTCACGGCTGGGTGCTGCAGGGAGGACCTCAAAGTCGGATGCGCTGCAATAGCTGAACTATATTATAACTTTATTTAAACAAACACAAAGGACTAAGCTGGACAGGCCAGTTACACAGAAAGACTAGAAAACTAGAAACTCAAAAATACAAAACACTCAGCACAGAACGTTAACTAACGTATAAAGACTCAGGACCCGACCAAGGACAAAGACAAGACCAGACAATAAATACACAAGGGCTAATGCGGGGAGTGACAACAGGTGGGAAAACAGCTGACCATAATTACACAGACGAGACAAGGGGAAGCAAAACTGAATACAACAAAATAAAACAGGAAGTGGAACAAAACACCCAAACCAAACACAATAAAGCGGAATAACAAACAAATAAACTAACAGAAAGCCTAACCAAAACAAACTGAGGATCTAAAGAGTAAACAGCCAGCAGCCGAAAAATTACAACAAAATGGAACTAAACAAAAAGGAACTCAAACCCTGGGCCACCGACCCACAAACATGACACCCCAGGTTTGTTTTCAGCACTGTAGCCAGGCTGAGTCAGAGCTCAGCCTGGCTACAGTGTCCTTTCACTTTAACTAGTAGTGACTTCATGGATTTCTTTACAAATAAAATTTTAGACATTAGAGAAAAAATTATTGGTAACCATCTCAAAGACGGTCCCTGGGTCCAGGACTCGGGTTTTGTAATGTCTTCTTCTTGTTCCTGGTTTGTTTTTTTATATTTATATTTCTGGGGTTTTGGTGCAGCTTCTATTACATTTCCTGAGTCCTGGTGTGTTCCTGCCTCCTTTGTGTCCCCGTGTCTGGTTTGTCTTCCTGTGTCCTGTCCCGTGGTTTTCTGGTTTCCCTGTTTAGTTCCGTCAAGTTTATCTGGTCTTCCATCCAGTTTTATGTCTCTCTGTTTTCTGTGCCTTTAGCTTTCTGCCTGCTTTTGTTGTTAGTTCATTCCTTTAGTCCCTCCCTTCAGGCCTCATCTCATCTCTGTGTTTGGCCCTGTGTTAAATCAGCCATGTCTCTGTGTCAAGTCTGTAAGTCTCAGGACCCGTTTACACCACGCTGGAACTGCTGTGGTATAAATGGGGCCTTAGTCCTGGTCTCAATGTTAGTTACTTCCTGTCTTTATTTTGAAGGTCTCTCGTCTTCAGTGATTAGTCTCAGCTGTGCTCCCTGGTGTGTCTCATCTCCCTGATTACCTCATGTGTGTCTTCTGAGTCTTCCTTTGTTCTTGGTCGTGTCCTCGTCTTTGGCTCCGTCACATTGTGTCTACAAGTTTCTTCCCAGTTTCCTTGTTAGTGTATCTCTGGCTCCTGTCCAGCCCAGTCAGTGTTTACTTTGTTTTCCGTGTGTGATCCAGCAATAAAGCTGCATTTAAGTTCAGTCCTGTGTGAGTCCACACTGGGGTCCTCTTCCTGCCTGCCACACAGCCAAGACAGCTGCTTCCAATACTGCTCATATTTATGTACACTCTTTCTCTCCGATTGATCTTTCTGAGAATCTTGGAGTCATTTTTGACCAGGATATGTCCTTCAATGCACACATTAAACAAATATGTAGGACCGCTTTTTTTTTTTTTTGCATTCGTGCAATATTTCTAAAATTAGAAACATCCTTTCTCAGAGTGATGCTGAAAAGCTAATTCATGCATTTATTACTTCTATGCCGGACTATTGTAGTCAATTCAATTCAAATCAATTCAGTTCAATTCAATTTAATTCAATTCAAAGATCTTTATTGTCCCCAAATGGCAATTATTTCCACAGCCAGTAATACAAAGGAAACACAGTTAAATATAGTTAAATAAACATAGTTAAACATAATTAGTTAAACATAGTTAAATACAGTTATGCCATGACAACATACATAAAATCACAACAGATCATTTAAAAACACAATCGCTGCCAGGACAGAAGAGTCCTTCTCTCTGTTCGTCCTCCATGTGGACACCTGATATCAGCCTAACTCCTGGTGCAGTGGGTGGTCTGAATCTGCCACGATCAGTGGGGCCTTTTTCACTGACCTCACCTTCTGTAAGTCTGTGAGTTTGCTCAGGGCTGTGCACCTTTACGATTCCCAGCAGCTTATTCCTGTTCTTAACATTTAAAAATCCCAACCAGCAGATGAAACTAAAAGTAAGAACAGACTCAACAAACCAAGAAGAAAACATTTTCATAAAAGTAGAGTCCACATTAAAACCACAGCCTGATAATAATTCATTATTATCAGGCTGTCCTAAAAGCTCCCTGAAAAGCCTTCAGCTGATCCAAAATGCTGCAGCTAGAGTACTGACAGGGACTAGAAAGAGAGAGCAGATTTCTCCCATATTGGCTTCTCTTCATTGGCTCCCTGTTAAATCCACAACACTCTGTATTTAATCATTAGTTATTATTAATCTCTGTCTCCCCCCTCCCTCAGCAGATGACCCCCCCTCCCTGAGCCTGGTTCTGATGGAGGTTTCTTCCTGTTAAAGGGAGTTTTTCCTTCCCACTGTCACCAAGTGCTGCTCATAGGGGGTCGTTTTGACTGTTGGGTTTTCTCTGTATTATTGGAGGGTCGTTACTTTACAGTATAAAGCACCTTGAGGTGACTGTTGTGATTTTGCGTTATATAATTGAATTGAATGATTAGGGGCTGTTGTTGTATTTTGTACAGTGTTTCTGGTACTTATAAACACTCTGAAACTGTTCAGTTTCTTTCTTCGTTCACTTTAATTACATTTATTATAAGTCTGGCAGACAAAGTTAGCATCCCATCCTCTATCACTGTGAATATTAAATACGCCGTGCTAACAAGGTTTGTCAGCCAATAATAGTGTTAGCTAACAATTCCTCAGCACCACCCTTTGTCCACACATGGTCACATCCAGCTTTAAAAAAAAAATGTGGCGACAGCCAGAGACTTCAGAACAGTAGATGATGTCACAGCTGATACATCCATCTTTTATATACAGTCTTTGCTCATATATGAAATGTTCCTAATTTAGTGCCACTCAGCACAGGATTTACACACTGGCAGACACATGAATAAGATAAGTGGAAAAAAATGGATGGAAATAACACAGTTTAAAAAAATGATGTGATTGTTTTTGTTTTTGTGATAAGACGGAGATCCAGGACCTCCATAACAGCAGAGGGAGGGAGGATGCAGCTGGTTCATAGATCAACCAGAACACTGTGTGTTCTCTGCCCACCGAGGTCACAGCACTCTGCTCTGCATCATATCCACTCGTGATTTATCCCAGTGCTGAGGTGTTAGCAGGCCAGTAAATTCCCCTCATTATTACAAAATGCTGAACAAATGAAACACATGTGCATGCTTAATGAACCAAACAGCTGAGGGAAACTGATGGAGGGCAACATCTGCTGGCTTGAGGAGGCCGCTTAGATGCAGAGCAACGTGTGGCGTTTTCATGGATGTCAACATTATTCCTGTGTATGTTGAATATGGTTCATAGAGATTTATAACATTGTGTTGCTGAAGTGCAGCATTACAGCAGAGCCTAATGTTTCATTTCCCTGGTTTTTTCATGGTGAAACTTTGTGCAGCTGGGCTGCAGCGCAGGAGAAGAAGCTTCACAAAAATGTGAAACCTAGAGATGTGTGACACTTCCATAAACAGCGGTCCATGTGAATCATTTGTTTTAGGGCCTAACCCTGAGTGTTTTTACTGTGCTGACCATATAGGGTGCAGAGCAGGGTCTCTTCAGGGTAGCAGCGCATGACTGGAGCCTCACAGTTGGGACAGCACTGTTTACATCAGAGCAATCAGGCCATAAGAATCAGTGAGCTTCTTTTAACAAATTAGCTGCTGCCCTTCTGTTCCCGACAGCCTGCAGAGTATAAGGAGCGCACATCTGAGTGAGAAAGGTCTCTGAATCCACAAAGCTCATGATGTGAGCTGGTTAATTAATCACCGCTGTCTACGGGCATTATTGATCTTTAGATGAACTCTAATCAAGGCCAGCGTTCAGAATGTGTGAACTAGCAGATTTGTAATAACTTCAAAAGATCAGGCAACTCTGTGCAAATGCCAGTGATGCAGGACACATTTAAAAGCAGAGTTTAAAACCTGTGAAAGAAGCAAAGGAATCACAGTCACAGGAAGAGGGAAGAAGAGGACAAAGCCAGGTCGAGCATGGTGTCTGTTTTTAAGATTGGAGAAGAGATGAACTCCTCGGGGAGTCTTTCTGGTGATGTGTCTGTGGAATTTAGCTCCATCCAGCCAACAGAGAGGGCCCCAGTATGGGATACCTTCATAATTTTATTCTGCTGCTTTTCTTTGCCAGTAACAAAGAAACCAAACCTCACCTAAGTCAGAGAAAATATTCCACATTTGTCCTTCCCTAAAACAGATGCCAGTTTTCCTCTTTGTGTCATATTTACAGGAATGAGTGGATTCAAGACAAGGAGCCAAAGAGACCAGTGCACAAGGAAGGATGCAGTCAGGTGGCAGTTAAGTAATCCCGGGGGGGGGGGGGGGGGGGGGGGGGGGGCGTTAGTGGTGTTTCCAGTGAACTGGAGGAATGAATATGCACAGAGTGAGCCAGGATCACAGAGCAGGGTGGAACAATCTACCTGAGAGCAGGTGAGTGAGGGAGAAAAGCAGCTGACTGCTGGAACCATGATGCTTTGAGGCTGGTAAGTTTATTAGACACTTATTGTACTCTGATGCCAGCTCGACACGACACCCCTTTACCTCCTTTCTGTGAAACAAACAGAGCCATCAGCAGTTAGCTCATGTTTTCATGTCATTCCGACCCCGGCTGAGGAATAACCTGCATTTCTTTAGGCATAACACGAGGTGCGACTCCCTCTGCTACCACTCCCAAGAAAACAGTTGGTGATGCAGCAGTTTGTTTGTTTCGGCAGTGAGCTGTGCCAAACTAAAGGTTCTAATGTTCCCTCGTCTTCCCGATCCCCAAACTAAAAGGCCAACAGACAGTTCTCCCCCCTCATCTCCCAGCAATAAACAAGACAAAAGAGAGCTTTCAGCAAAAATGGCCTCTCACTCCTGCTGCTGCTGCCGCTCCGCTGAATATATACAGCAGTTTAGTATTTACAACTTTCTATTTACAAACTTGTAGCTTGCAATAACAGGCCGAGGAATACAAATTAGCTCGCTCTATTCACCAGAACTCCCACACAACACTCAGAACCCTGCAAATGGCTGTTTGTTGGGTTTGGAGGAGGCTGGGAGGGGGCGAGCTGGCTGTCCATCCAATCCAACCTTATTCAAACCAGCCAATCAGCAGGCTCCACCTGTCTCAGCCAACACATGCACCCGCACACTCTAGTGGGAGGAGCCAAACATATAAACAGGGCACATGGATAAAGAGCCAAAGCTATTTATTATTATTATTATTTAGTTATCAGACTAAATAATCATCAGTCAGTGTTTGTGTTTATTCTTGAGCCAAAATCTTCCCTTCATGTTACAGGTGTTAATCGTCCATGATAATTCAGTTCTTATTTGATCTTTGGTTCATGTAAACACACCGTTCCGTCGGCACAGTCCGGTGGTTCACTGTGATGTTTCATCCATCCATCCATCATCCTCCAGCCAGCAGCCCAGACCCAGACAGACACCAAAGACACACAGCAGCCAGCCAGCCACGCACGCAGCAGCCACCCACCTACCAGCCAGCCAGGAGCCAGCCCGCCAGACAGACAGACAGAAACACAGACCACAGAAACAACAGCACACACGCAGCCAGCCAGACATCCAGACAGACAGACTCACAGACACACAGCCAGCCAGCCAACGCACCACGCAGCCCCACCCACCCACCCAGCCAGCCAGCCAGCCAGCCAGCGAGCAGCCAGCCAGGACAGATGGTACACAACATACACACATACACAAGCCACCCACTCACCCATCCATCATCATCCATCCACCACCATCAAGCCATCATCCATCCACTCATCACAGTCCATCCAGCCATCCATCACCATCCATCCATCCATCCATCCATCATACACACATCCACCCCATTCATCCATCCACTCACCACCCATCCATCCATCATCCATCCATCCATCCATCCATCCATCCATCCATCCATCCATCCACTCATCCATCCATCCATCATCCATCCATCCATCCATCCACTCATCCATCCATCCATCCACTCATCCATCCATCCACCCAGCCATCCATCAAAATTGTGTTGATGTCCACTTCAGGGTTGTGGGGGGTGGAGCCTATCCCAGCTGCAGGCTTGGATCATGAAACTATGACTGCACACATTCATTTTTCATGTCGTGTTCACAGAAAATGAACCAAAGAGTCTGAGGTTGAAATCATAAGTTGCATAATTTCGTTTTGGTAAAAATTTCAAAGTGGTTCCTTTATTATTTTTAATGACTGGTTTAAAGCGGAAACTTTCCTCAGTGTCTGAAGTGGCAACTGGCAGAAAAAAGCTGGAGCTTCTGCATTATGGCCTTTATGTGAGAACATGTCTCTCAGCCTCAGGGCTGCTCTGGGCTTGGAGACCAGTTTGTGAAACAGACTCCCCTCTGACCCACGCTGCTGCTGTTAGTCTGCTCTGTCAATTATCACAACTCAAAACTCACCTGTCTAAGATAACCTACGCACTTTAGTTCCCAGGTAATTTGAATTTTATTTCTTTGCTGTGCTTTTATGTGATTGTTGTTTTATTTCACTAAAGTGTCCTTGGTGCTTACAAATAAAATGTATTATTATTATTATTATTATCATCATGGTGGGATTGAGGCTTCTTAAATCCTGGTCAGTATGCACTGATCAACCACACGTTATAAGGGCCCGTGTCGGTATCTGTCATGTTGCACTGGCAGCAGGTAATCTTAGATCCTGTGGGTTGAACTGAGGGTCTCCTTGGATCAAACTTGCTCTGGGGCATCCCACAGATGCTCGATGATTGGACGAGGATCTGAGGAGTTCAGAGGTCGGGTCGATGCCTTTGGGCTGTTTGTGATGTTCCTGGAGTTGCTCCTCAGCAGCTTGTGACTTATCAGTGTGTATCTTCTGCAGTAAATAGAAAACTATATTTCCAGTTATGGTCATTTAAAATAGTGGGAATCTGTTTCCATAAAGCATTTGATATTGACCAGGAAAACTGAATGAATTCACTTATGCATGAACATAGTCCGTAGTGCCTAAAATGAAAACAGTTTTCTAATTCCCAGCAGTTTGCTCCACTGAAACCACTGAAAACCTGGTGCTGCAGGTTTCTGCAGAGCAGCTTTGCTCTCATACTGCTGCATACTTTACTGTTCTTTCACTGCACCTCTGCCCCATTCACCTTTGGGTGCCCCCTCAGGCTGCAAACTTCATTTCTATGCAGTCTGCACATCTGTTTTCTGGATGACAGCTTTCACTGATCAGCTGGGGCTTCCACTGAACCAATCACAGGACGGGTGTATGTTCTCCGATTCCTTCAGAAGAGGGCAGGCATCTGGTTGTATTTAGTAGAGGGTACTTGGACCCGGTGCATTTGGTTTGGTTGTAGCACAGAGCTGAACCCTTGAGGCCTGGTGAGGCCGTTTGCAGGATCCTGGATGTAAAAACAGATCTTAATGAAACCTGGCCTTTCCTCCTGCCACTTCTGCTGTGTGTGGCAGTGAGGACAGGAATCAGAGTGTGGAGTTAAAATAAAATGAAGCTGCATGTCTCGTATGTCACGTTTATATTTGTTTCTCTTTTTTTGGAAGATTAAATCTGAATGCTCAAATTATTTTATTTCAGGGATAAACTCAACTTCCCATTAAGTTCAAGGTCAGATCATGAAGCTACAAAATGATGTCATTTAAGGACAACTGCATGTTCAGGATGAGAAGACATCACTTTCTGTTGGGATTCTCCAGCTTCTGCTTTTCTCCTCCAGATCAACAACATGCACACATCTTTAATTTGGCTTTGACAAGAGATACAAATTTAATCTCACAAAGAACAGACTGCGGATCACAGTGATCTGAAGCTTGTCCCCCAGTGAAATGGATACAATAAAATGATCAGATGTGTACAGAAACACTGTGTAAGTGTGACTTTAGTGCAGTGGTAGTTTATTAAAGTTTTGATTAATAAGGTATTTTTTGTAAACTCAACAGCAGGCACCATCTGCTGCATTAATGTCATCTGCTTCACAGATGATGTGCTTGTGTTGGTACCGGTCCAAAGAGAAGGAACAGCAAAGATCCCTCTGCTGAAAATAAACAGCGATCGTCCTGCTCTGAGAGTTTTAGAGAAGAAGAAGAAGAAGAAGAAACAGCCTTTATTGTCCCACAGAGGGGAAATTTGGGTGTAACAGCAGCCGCAGTTATTATAAATATAAGTAAAAATATAATAATTCACACTATTAAGAAAAGAATATAAATATATATAAAATCAACAAACAAGATTAACCTTAATACTACTAATAATAACACTATATACAATGTACATGATGTGCCTGTGTGTTGAACCTTAACAGGCCGGACTATTTACAGTATATTATATATTATCCTACATTGTGTAGGTTATTGTGGTTTTTGTTGGGAGCAGTGATGGTTATACAGTCTTACAGCTGCTGGGAGGAAGGATCTGTGGTAACGCTCCTCTGTGCATTTAGGATGCAGCAGTCTGTCACTGAAGGAGCTCTCCAGCTCAGCAACAGTTTCATGCATGGGATGGGAGACCTTGTCCATCAGTGATGTTATTTTGGTCAGAGACCTTCTGTCTCCCACCACCTGCACTGAGTCGAGAGGACATCCTAGGACAGAGCTGGCTTTCCTGCAACACAAAGGCTGAAAATCCCGTCTGTGAGTCAGTGATAAAACATAAATATATGTATGTATGTTTCTGGAGCCACCTTTTGGATCTCTTAGAAACAACCAACACGTCCTGGACTCTGATCTGTGTGTGTGCTCTCCATTGAAAACCACCTCCCACAGTGGTTTAAGCTGCTTCGGGGCCAAGGCCACAATTTGGTCAAGTGTCAATGAAGGATGTGTCTGCAAGAGCCACGTGTGCTCCTCCTAAAAAGTTACGATTTCAGCCACACCGGCGGAAACATAAACTCCCGCCTGCCTCAGAAATCGATTTATTTTCACAGGAAACTGTTGATGCGATCTGCCTTCCTCTGAGCACGGGACGGTGCTGCCAGGTGTGAGCATAACGCAGACACGTCCTGGTGAAATGAGCAGCAGATGAGGCGTGTGTGATGAGTGTAGCAGGGTTATTTTGTGGTCCCCAGACTCCTTCATTAGAGGAGCATGTGGATAAAGTCAGCAGAGCTCTCAAATCAAACAGTACAGACTTCTGAACTGGAGAGTCCAGGCTCAGGTTTTCCACTTTGTTTTTGTTTTCAGCTTCGATTGTGGTGTGTGTGTGTGTGTGTGTGTGTGTGTGTGTGTGTGTGTGTGTGTGTGTGTGTGTGTGTGTGTGTGTGTGTGTGTGTGTGTGTGTGTCACTGCACACATGCATGCAGAGTTGCAGCTTGAGGATGAGGAAAAATGATGTTACCATTAACTGATTGGAGATGTTTGTGGCATGAAGCTGGCTCTGAGGTTTCTCATCAGGAGGAGGAGGAGTGTGATTTCAGGCTACGGAGCGTTTTCTTCCAGCTGGAATCACTAACATTTTCCAGCAATAAGCACGAGGGCCTCCGATCTGGAAGAAACGCACATGCAGTACCCATGTGCCACAATCAAAACAGAGTTTGCAGTTCAGCAAAATGAGTCTTCTTTTATGGATTCTGGCAGCAAAACGAAACGTAGCCGAGTCATAAGAAGCAGCTGTGATGTGAGGCTAATGCTAGTGGAGCTCAGTCAGGGGCTACAGTCTCAGCATGGCTGAAACAAGGACCCCCCCAACAGGAAAGGTATGCTAACTGGATCAGATAAACACTTTTATTGCCCAATATGTTGAAACTGAATTTTGAGGAATATCTGAGCAGAGACCAGCGGAGGCGTGTGGCTGCAGGGATGTTGAAACTAGCACGGTCTGTGTGTGTGTGTGTGTGTGCGTGAAGTGTGGTTAGCCTCAGGGAAGGATTGTGCGACCCGGGGCCCCCCCACTGACCTCTTGTGGCTGTAGCTCAGTAGGTAGAGCAGGTCACCTACTGATCGGAAGGTCAGCGGTTCGAATCCTGGCTACTCCGGGCTACATGCCAATGTATCCTTGGGCAAGATACTTAACCCCAAGTTGCTCTCCGACCGTTCTGTCGGAGTATGAATGTGTGTGAATGTTAGGTAATTAAAAGCACTTAGCTTCGTAAAAATGGAAGTGCTTGTATGAATGGGAGTGCATGGGTGAATATAAACATGTTGTTTAAGCGCTTTGAGTGCTCATACTGAGTAGAAAAGCGCTATATAAGAACTAGTCCATTTACCATTTGTGAGTGAGACCGCTAAACTGCAGGGCGATGTTTGTGTCTCTGAGGCTGCTTCGTGTCTCTTTGTGTTGATATGACTTTGTTGTGATTTCTTTCATAAGTTTGATCCTTTTGCTGAACATTTTTCTGCTCTCAGTAACTAAAACTCCAACCTTGGATATGAACAGCCTCGGACTCCAACAGGTAAAAAATCTTCTCGTCTCGATCAAAAGGCTGAAGTGATCTTAAATTTGTCAAAGTTAGTAAATAAGACAAATGTGCTGGTAAAAACTGCTTCTGGCTGATGGCCTCCACCTCACCAGCCCTCTGCCTGTCACCTAATCCTTCTACATCCTCCTGTTTTCCTCCTGCCCGGCAGCTCCGTATATCCACCTTCCCTCCTCTGCACGTGTCCAAGTCATCTCAGTCTCACTTCTTTGTCTCCAAACTGCTCAACCTGAGCTGCCGCTCATGTGTAACCCTGTCCCTCCTGCTCACGCCCACTGAAAACCTTAGCCAGTAAACACTGATGCCACTAAACCTGCAATACAACAGAAAGGAGGGGCAGTACTCCTGAATGCTTTAGCTGAGGAAGCAGCAGTATTGAATGTTACTCAGAGTACTGAATGTTGCATTTTAATATTGGACACATCCTGGTCTGAGGACTAAAACTGAAAGCTTGTGCTGATGGAAGCTGCAGCGTGGAGAGGAGTACACTGCTGACGGGGCAAACGGTGCAGTTTGATGATTGGTTGATTGAGACCATATGTGGAAATCAGGAAGCCACGCCCAACACAGAGGCCCAGTCCCAATCCTCCCCGATGTCCTTATCCACATGTATTCATCAGCAGCAGCACTGCTTTGTCATATATGATGTAACGCCCTCATTTTCACTGACAGTCTGGTAAGAAAAGCTGGGGGGGGGGGGGCATTTAGAGTCAGTGAAAGATCATTTCCATCAGTTTTTATCAATAATGCAGAAATAAAGGTCGTTCATTTTAATCCAAATTTAAAGCGTCCCTGAAAACCTTTGCAGCTCGGCCTCGAGTAGCAGGCAGAAGAGACTCGATCTTTATGACTGTATGATGGGTGTAACGGAGTGCAGCAGAGCAGGTACCGGTGGACCAGCTGAGGCTTCATTTATGAACTGTATTTTCACAAATGACATCAGATTTCATCTGACATGCAGGGTTTGCTTTCCTGTGGTTCTCTGTGTGGTCTGTTAGCACACAGGTGAAGCAGCATGTCTGCATTCTGCTTTGAATCGATCAATATTGGCTTCTTCCAGCCACACTGCAGTCTGAGCCCTGAGAAAGGAAGGAGATACTGCAGGTCCTCAGACTGCTAATCTGGTCTCATCCCCCTCTGATGTTGTACAGCAGCCAAAAGTTTCCCAATCTTCTCACTAAACTTGCTTCACATAATCAAGTTTAGGACCAGATGTCTGGTCTAAATTAGTCTGGCCTCCCCAGCGTCAGTGTTTGGAGTCTCCTCAGCTTTAAAAAAAAACACTAGAAAAAAAAGTCTTTTTAATTTGATCCTGTATTTGTCACGCATGACTGTGTGAGCCACATGCAATCAGTGACTAAACGCATTAGCTGCAGAACAACAAATGTGTGTTCCAGGTACCCAGAAAGGGAAAGCTGGAAATGATGACATCACAATCTATGCACTGATGAGGTACGTGAGTATTTGTTGAAAAATTCAATAAATTAGTCATCAGTTGGACAAGAGTCTTGCAGCCTGAGGATGCCTCGGTGAGGCCACTTTGGGGGGGAACACAGAAACCTGAACGGGGGCTGAAGGATTCGGGACGTGTGGTCCCGCTGAGCTGGCACCGGAGCCGCTGCCGTACCGTCGGCCTCTTTGGCTGCTTCCAGCTGTCTCCAAGCAGCTCTAATCAAAAACAACCAGGGGGTAAAGACTCACGCACGGCATTCATCTCAGCGGTCACCCCCAGCCCCCCTCCGAAATCCTCAAGGCAGAGGTCCACATGGTCTACATCACGTTATGAGCTCACCAGAGCCGAGTCATGACTTCACCAGCAAAGAGCCGAGCCTAACACATCATTACCACAGCTCATTGTTCTGAGCCGCATCCACACGCAGCCAGCACAAAGACGCCCAACATGGCAGCGCAGTGACCAGCATTTATTGGTCATAATGGGAGCACAAACATCGTGCATATTTACAGCGTATGAACGGGTTCAACACCCAAAGGAAACAACGAGCGCTGACTGGCACATTTACAAACGCCCATAAAAGGCCATCGTGGCGCTGAGGGGAGGTCACAACTATATTTTCAAACCCACCCAAAACAGCCCAGAGCAGAGCAAACACTCACATACATGCAGACACACAAATGACACATTCATAGAGAAACACAAGGCAGTCACATGGTCAGAAAAAATACAATCAATAAGGAGAATCGATGATATCTGCTCCGATTTCAGCTTTGAGTGACAGCAGATCTGCTGCTTTTACTGTGGCACAAATTATTTCATAAGTTTGACATTAGCCGTACCTGTTCATGAAGCTTTTCCCAGCATGCACTGGGCCAAAACACAGGGAGGAATGTTGGTATTTGAAACATGACTCACAAATTGTACTGAATTGTTAGTTTGAGTGAAAAATATCCCTAAATTATCTCAAATGAGAAGATTAGATCCAGAACATAACTGGAGGCCCGGCCGCTGAGCGGGCGGGTGGGGGGCCAGGGGTAATTATATGCTTAAACCGGCCTCAGCGCGGTCGATAAGAGAAACCACAGGAGTGCAGGAATGCCAAAAGCGTTAATCCTGCTCCGCCTGCTGATTACAGGCCGCGGCACGTTTCCTCTCTGCGCCCTACACAGGGACGCTGTTCCTTACAGCAAAAGGCTGCTGCATAATTCAGCTTCAGCACATAAAGCTTCCTGCTGGCACGAAGCCCCACCAAACAAACTTATTAAAATGATTTCCACATTCAAAATCAGACGTTTTTTTTCCACAAACAAACCGATCATATAGTTACTTTAGTGCCATCAGGGCGGGTGCACGTGTCACTGCTGTGACGACATGCTGCGTATCTGGGCTGTTTAATAAAAAAAATAAATAAATACGACCCCGTCCTTTGATAACTTCCTGTGAAAAAATAGATTTTTGTATCCACAGCTACAGTGAAATAAACTTTATACTGAAGACGTACATCAGATCTCTTTACTTCATATCTGACACATGGTTCATATAAAATGGTGAGAAGACATCAAAAGAACATCATGCTTAAACAAAACGTTTGGATTCCATGTACAGATCTGTTTGTATATCATAATAAAAATAACAACTCTGTATAAAGTATTCATTATGAACTCGATACATTTTTAAGACACATCATTTCATTTAATGACAGAAAGGGAGAAAAAGTAACAGATTAGTCCCCTTCTGACTATAAATATTACTATTTCATTAAAGTGTCCTAAAGCACGGTATAAGGTTTATAAATGAATAGTGTAAATAAATCGGAGTTATGTTTGATCCACAATTCACAGTACGTACACACAGAAGACAATAAATTTCTCTTAGCATATCCCAAAATATAACTTTATACACAAATATATATTTAAACTCTCTATAGAAAGCTTTATACAGGTTTACATAGGAAAGCAAAGAGAAGATACATTCTTGTTACTGCTTACAGAGTTAAATGCTAGCAGAGCAGTTACAGCAATCATTCAGCAATGAGGACGAAAACAATAAGCTTTAGCTGTAGCTTATTCAACACAGTCAGTGCCAAAAGAAACACGCACACACACACACACACACACACACACACACACACACACACACACGCACACACGGGGAAAAAGCAAAGCAAACGATGACAACAAAAAGCTCTGATGAGCAGCTCGATGATGTTGATCCTCGTTTTATCCTCAGATCAAACCACGTGTGTCGTTTTTCATCTGTGAGTTTGGGACTGTTGATGGCGACTGATTATCTGACAGACGGTCACCGCGCGCTCCATTATTAAAACCTCATGTGACCTTTTTTAATGAGAAATCGCATTAATGGACCTTCCACTGATAATCCAGCCAAACCCCAACAAAGAACAACACAACTAGCACACACGTGAGTATATACAATAATATACAAAATTATACAGGCCTTAAATGAAGTCAGCACTTTGACAAATACCCTTCTTCTCCTGCTCGGATCGGTGTGGAGGACGGTGCTGGTGGTTAGTGTCCTGTAGCTCAGCAGAAACACTGCAGAGCAGCACAAAAAGATCCCTTTAAAAATGTCGATTTATCATTTCTGATTATTAATAAACTGAGACGATCTGAAGTAACATTGTTTCTATGTCTGCCTCACAGACACTGGTGATGAGCTGAGCGTCGCTTTGGGTTGGCGGGCGTCTTTCACACAAACACATAAACAGGATAACGAGTTAGTGTTGAAGCTCAGTGCTATCATCGAGTCTGGGCACAATATGAAAATATCTGCATGTTCAATAATATTCTATAGAGGGTCAAAATTTTAAAAATCATTATAAATCAACATTGGTCCTTTTGTGGGGCAGTGAAACAACAATAGTAACATTTGGATAACCTTTGAACACTTTATGGCTGATTTCTCTCATTGAATGATCAGTTATTATTATTGTATCATATATTCACCATGTCTCTTAAACATACTGAGGGGTTTTAGCCCTATTCAGACTGAAAATGACTGACCACGTCTCTGAACTCGGCATTTCCTCCTGGGATGCTAAGTAGGGCTACTCATCACTGAACTGGGCTCCATATTTAACACACAGATATAAACGAGGTTTGATTAAAAGCATCAAATATTCCTCTTAATGCTGAACTCTTCCATTGACAACAGCTAATTAAAGGAACATGGCTCGAAACTCAAACTGCTCATCGATATCCTTTCCCGGCTGTGTCAATCGATCCCTTATTAAGTACAAATGATTAGAAAATGTGGAATTTTATCAGCACATCTTTCACATTTTTCATTCACATTTTTTTGGCATTTACCCTTTTGAATACATTCATACTCAGACGGTCTTGTTAAAGCCTTCGTCTCCGTGTCGAGATGATGACTTGTGTTCACACTGCACATGAACATAGTGGTTTATTTGCTTCCTGGTCACTTTCTGGGTTCCACTGTCATAAAGCAACGTGCTGCGGTCCAGCCATCAACATCTTATTAATACCGACGTCATGCAGCCTTATTGTGGCGGCTCGCTCTCCGAGCACACCTGCTCCATACAACCAGCCCCAATCAAACCATCTAAGGTCAAAACAACAGGCTGCTGTGGTCAGAAAAAAGCAGCGTTTGGATTAGAAAGAAATGTGTGGAATAAACTGTTTCTCGGTCGAGGCTGCCAAGCTGTGTCTCAGAGCTAACACACATCAGCGTGACTGACGGTACGTCGGTCTGCACGGACTTAAGGTGGCACCAATTTAACACGTGGGCTTAAGGTGGTTTTTTTTTTTATAATCATGCTTTTTTCTGTCCTGTCACATCCCCCAAAATAATTCCTTTCATGGAAGGAGATAAACTGGTCCCTGTGAACCGTCAGAGCGTCCTGGCAGCGCGTCCTGCTGGGCGGCGTCCCGGGCTACGCGGTGCTGCTGCTGGAACACGGCGTGCTTTGCATGCTGCCGATACTGTGGCCCGTACTGCTGCTCTCCGAGACCGGCTGGGACTTCTGCACCGGCTGTGCGCCAGCTGTCTCACCTAGATGGCGAGCAGAAGAGGGAGTGGGGCCGCAGGAGGAAGGGGATTGGACAGGAGGGAGAGAGGAAAAATAATTCAGAGAAAGGCAACCATCGGCAGGAACGTTACAAAGTGATTTGGTTAAAGCTACAAACTGAGCTCCTCTAAGCCTCCCTCGTTCTTCTGCACACAGAAAAATGGTGTAAAGCTCTCACTGCAGCCGGTATCAAACCGGAGCATGTTTTTGCACATTCTTACGTAGATTTATGTCATTTTACTCAAGAAAAAACTTCTGAGTATGAAGCACTGTTTCAGTTATAGAAGCATCTGCCCTAACGGTACCATAATCTGCCACAGGTTGTGTTTTTAAGTGCTAATCCTCTGAAGATGCCACCTCAGGAGGACCAGAAACAAACAGTCACGTCCTTCTGAACAAAGACACGAAGACGTCTCTTCGTTCATAGAGTTCATTTCTGTCCTTATCTGGAACCAATTAGCCAGCTTTAGCAGATAAAGCCGAACAAACACAAGGCGGGCCCTGTGACCGGCGCTCAAACAGTGACTGGTTTATTGTTCTATGTCTAAATAAGCATTTCGTTTCATAAACTCTTGGGATCCACTGGTTAAAATGAGGGGAAAATAAAAGTGTTTGAGTTTGTCTCAGACGATGAACGGCTTCTGAAAAAAAGCCAAGTCTGTGTTTCATTTGAGCCCAATTATTACTCTGCTTGTTTTACAGCTTATCTGAACCTGGAGAGAGATTCCTCTATCCATAGTTTGTTCTAGAAGTTGAATATATGCTTGCATATATGACCGGCATATGTATCCACAGGCATCTCTTTCCCTCTTTGGGGCCCCACACTTCTGCTAATGTTTACCAGAACAGGGCTGCCAGCAGGCGTTCCCCCTCAGGACCAACAGCACTACGAAACAAAGGCACTTGGATTCACCTCATCCGTCAGAGGAAATTTAAATTCCCAAGTCTGATATCATCTTTCTAGATAGGAGAGATAAAGGCTGCTTTTATGTGGCTGAAACATACTGTGAATGAAAGCTGTCTGAAGCTGTAGGAACAGATGTGTACTCGGGGACAGTGTGTTTGTGGTGCTGGATAAAGTCATCATATTACATCTTTCTGTACTGCAGTAACACATCACTGTACTAATGAGCTACAACGCTGCTTCAAGTGCACGACTGGTGCACAGAAACAAAAACAATCATCAGCTGATCCCTCCAATCAGCTGATTTCACTTTGAGTGTGTGTGTGTGTGTGTGTGGGGGGGGGGGCTGTCTGCAGCTTTTGTGGGGTGGACACGTTATTTTTCAGCACATAAAGGACAAGCATGTGATGGTGACGGTGAGCTGCATCCAGGACAGCACCTGCTGATCCAGCATCAGCTCTTTGTGAGCATCCGCAGAGAGCGCTCGATCAATACATCGATCTATCGATCCATACTTTATTGATCTTAAAGGAAATGAACGGAATGAGCCAAGAACAGAGGCAAGAATCAGCAAGCACCCCATCATACTGTAAGATATTATCATATCATACATGCAGTAACATATACTGCGATTCATCACTTTGCTCCAAATGATGTCCTCAAAGTTCAACGTTGTCGATATTTGTTTTATACAGCAGGATGAAATTTTTACTGTAAAACGAGACTGTGAAGCAGCACCGTCACTAAAACCTGCCATAAATGTCACCAGGAGTCAGTCTGATCTCAGTCTGTGATCGAATGGGGTCAAGTTGGCACTTAGGTGTTATTTGTTTCTGATAATACAGCATTATCACATATCTGCTGCTCAGCATCCTTCCTGTTCTACAGGAACCAGAAAACATCCAGCTGTGTTCCCCTCCAGCTGTGCTCACTGACAGACTCATTCAGGCATTTAGAAATTAGACAGCATTTATCTGCAGAGTAGCTTTGTGCTCAGTGTGTTTGATGGTTATCTCAGCGGAGGTGCCTGAGAGGAGCCCACATGTTCACAGAAGCCACAGAATATTTTAATGTATTTATTAATATTTGGTGTCCCTGTATTGATACAATATTCCCAACAAAATATTACAATATTATGGCCTATCAGTTTTTCCCCACCCCTATGGAAGAACCCAGAGTGCTGTTAAAGCTGAGCATATGCTGTAGCACTGCAGCCTTCATATCTACAGCAGAGTCATGGTGGACATCTCTGTGAAGGCCTTTGGCTGGTTAATATTCATAATCTCTTTTCCTGTGACAGCCAGGCTCAACCTAGCTTGATTTCCATGGTATTAACCCCTGAGCCACAGACTGAGCAGAAATGTGGACAGCACAAAGCAGCACGGAGCTGGATGATAAGGTGACAAAGCTAATATGCTAATGTTTAACTGGATCTTAATGACCACATCTGCCCAATGAGGGACGTGCTGCAACCGATTCGATCTGAACGGCTCCAACGTTCCACCTGCAGGCTCTGCTGTGGGCATCACACCCACAGGGCACCTCCAGAGTGGACCTGCTCATGTGTGAAGTCTCTCCTCACCTCAGCCTCTTTCAAACGCTGGTTTAATTTTTTCATCCACATTATTTCCCCAACTGAGCAGCGGCGGAGAGCGGCCCTATAAACCGACTGCACGCGCCAAGACAATGAGAAAAAAGTCAGAGGTGAAACTGTGAAGCATTTATATTGCTGACTGCCTTATAGGGAATTAACTGTCTTAGATACAAAAGCCCTAAATATAATTCCAATGACTGAATCTAAGTTTTCTGAGAGCTCCTCAGACCCTGAGCCCAAACACTCACTTTAGTTTTCTTGTTTCATCACTGCTCTAAAAACGCTCTGAGGAGGTATTTACAGTGGTTGTTTTCAGGGATATATTTTCTCGGGTTTACATGGGACACAAAGTGTTGCCATATAAGGTCATTTCACCCAACGCTGCTTAACACACCCGCCTAAAGTAGATGTTCCTAATAAAAGGAAGTCTAACTTGGAGTCTTGGCTGTGCCTGCAGTGCAGTCTTCACACCTGTTCTTCATGCATGTTCGCTGTGATAGGCACGATCAGCCAAATGCAAAGACTGTGTTTCTTTCTTGGTCACTCCATGAATGCTGTGACAAAGATAAACTCTGACAGCTGATCTTTACGGCTAAAAGAAATTCAAAAAGAACTAAACACAGTAAGCCGACGCGCGTCTGTATTATTGTAACTACCTGAGAGGATGATTTACTGCAGCAGCCACTAAACACCGTCAAACTGAAGTGAAACAGCTCCATCAGTCACAAACTCAGGCAGACGAGAACAGGGCAGCTCTATGCAACGCTGGACTCAGCGGGCTGCTGGGAACTCGCTTCCTCTCAGGGGTCAGCTATGGTCAGCGGGCTGGGGATGGAGGGGAAGGTCTTGGCATCTAATGGACAGATTGTGTGTCTTTTCCTGTGAGCGCCCACTAAACCCAACAAGGGGAATTTCCAACTCGTCTCCAGCCATTGTACTGAAACTGCACTGAGAGAGACCACCCCGTGGCCCCCGAAACTTTCAAAGGCAGGAAAGAGAAGAGCTCGTGCTGCTGACCAACAGGATATATTTACAGTAGAGGAGTCAATACGTTATTGTGAACAGGCCTCTGTCAGCAGCAGGATGTTTGGCAATCACAGCGGCACATTTCTGGCACAGAGGCCTTTAAGCATTCCTCTGCGTCTTATCTTCTCATTAACACAGAGAAGCGGGGGGGGGGGGGGGGGGGCAGGTAACGGACCTACCTGTGTGTGCGTAGATGAACCACAGAGCTCCGGTCAAAAGAGCCCCGATCACAAAGGCTGCGAAGGCGATCCCCACCACCACAGGAGTGTCGATCACATACATCACTCCTGCAAAACAAGCCGGCACCGTTTTTAGCATTTTTAGCATGAACGAGAACCAAAATCACCTGAAACGTGTCAAAGAAGAAAACAAATGTTTGGAATTATGAAAGTAATTTCTCAGATAGTCGATCACAGAACAAATGTTTACCCCCCAGTCACACTTAAAGGGACGCTCATTTCTTACTCCAGATGCCATCCACCTAAGATCCAGGCAGATCCAACGCTACAGGCAGCAGCTACACTTGTAATCTAATTACTTCCTTTCAGTGAGAAAGTAAAAAGGCCAACACTGCCCCACTGTGACGTGTCAGTGTGAACTAATAAGTGACCTAAGCTAATGATGATCTGATGCTTTTGGGTTCACAGAAATATGAATGAAAAATAAAAGAATCAGTTTTACCATCAGGAGGACGATTTTCTGGATTTTCAAATGTAGCATCTGCAAAAATAACATAGTAAAATGTAAATGCATGTTGACCATTGTGTGTACAGATGCACAGCACACAGTATGAATTACAGTGCAGTAAAGTGTAAGGGGACTGTGAGCCGGCAGCGTCCTAACCCATGAACCTTTTGACTCTCACCAGTCTTACCCATTTATTTCAAGCCACCTGGAAGGCTTTCAAAAGTGAAATTAGCTGTAATGATGTCTTAACAAACAGCACAAAGCTGCTTGTGTACGAGTGAACTCAAGAGGCAAACCTGGTGCGTGTCCGCACAATGGGCGCTATTCTCGGACAGAACACCTTTACGTTTTCATCTCGCGTAATGGATGATGACAGGTCATCAGAGAAGACTTTAATTGAGAGGGGACGATGGCCAGAGGACGTCCTCTCTGCAGCCCTCCTCCCCTTTAGTCTGTCCTGGGTGACTTGTTACGCTAAAAATGTCAAGAGGCCACGAACACATGCAGACAGAAGCAGCGAAATACCTGCAGTGTGTAACGTTCTCGTGTCAGCTTGACTCAAAGATCTGTTCTGCATGAAGCTGAAAGCTCGCTTTCAAAGACGGCCTTCATGTCTGCAGAGGGAACGTTCTCTGCAGGACATCTGCCTGCTCCTGACTGCTGCTTTAACACAACCAGACATCAAAGTTACACTCGTGATTTGTGTTCTTCCCAAAGCTGAAACAGCACTGATATCTCTACGCACGTCATTTCTTTATGTGTGTTTGTCTGCATAATGACTTGTTTTGGTTCAACTCTGACCTTTCCTCAGAGAAGCGGTTCAAACGTATAAACCCTGAACTTACTGAGCCCAGCTCCGGTCCATTAGCTGGTGTTCAGCTCAGGCAGGAACCCTAACCAGCGCACGCTCTTTGATTTTGAGAGTTCATCATTAAAAATATCATAAAACTCTAAAGTGAGCTTCTTGACATGTGGCCAGTGAATACAGCGAACCGCATGGACAGCCTCATTCAGTCAGTTTATAAAACCAACCATATTTTATGGGAAATCAGCTACTTACAAAGATAAGTGATCTGCAGGATCGACCCATTCATATTTTAGGAAGTGCAGTTTCACCCTAACAGTATGTTTAATACAACGATGCTGACTTTAAAGCTGCCCTCTTCCTTTATGCTCTGCAGACTCCACACTAAATGAGTCCTACTTGTACTGATGTGACGATATAATCAACGCTGCCAGCCTCTCAGACAGATTAACGTTTTCTAAATGTTCCTGAGGACATAAAAAAGGAACACATTTATTGGCGTTGTGAAGCAGTAAATCTAATTTTGATGGCAGAGCTTTGAGGCTGTTTTCCATGTTTTCCAGGCACCAAGTTGGCCACAAGTGGCTCACTTTGATTTGCAGATTGAGCTCAGCTCTCCGGGATGCTGTCCAGTGCAGAGCCACGGCCCCTGAAAAGGCTGCTTATTTTGTTTGCCATCCTAGCATAAGCGATGCCTTTGTGTTCTTTGAATTTGAGGCTTGTTTGTTTTCTTCAGCGTGTTTATGGCATATCTGTGTTTACATACTCCATGGAAAATAAACCCGCTGCATGGCACAGCGGTGCAGGCGGTGCACCCTCCTCGGCTTCGTCGCTCATCAACAGCAACACGTGACTCCATCCACAGAGTGAAAACTGATGGCCAACTTTGACCTCCAGAGGTGGGTGGCTTTACTACAATGTAATAAAGCCACCCACCTCTGGTTGGAGGTACACCCCTGACTCACACTCGAGCTCTGAGTGGTTTTGAGGCTGTTACCAATACTGATGTTCATAAGTGAGACCAAAATCTGGAAACTATCATCTGCAGCTGGGCGCAGCCACAAAATTCATCTATCAGTTCTCATCGTTTGGTCTCATCACGACTGACAGGAGGACAGACGAACCCTTCAAGAGTACGTTCACATTTCTGGCTGTGTTACAGTCTGTAATTAACCCGACATCCATGTCTTTGGATAGTGGGAGCAGAACAGCAGCAGGCACAGAGAGGGCCGCGGGTTCAAACCCACACTGCAGCGGAGGCCCAGAGCCACGCTGACATATCAGCCCGGCTGTATCTTACACCAATTAAAATGATGTCATTTATATCAAATCACAAGCCAATAAAAACGACTCAAGCTGACCCCGGGTCTCCTGGTGATGTCATTGCTCAGAGGGGATGCTAATTTGAAAAATGCTGGCAGCCAGCTAGAGAACAGGCACAGATTATATATCATTTAGCTTTAGGTCATAATAAGCATCGTGTGATGGCGTTACCTCAGGCCTCCACCCCCTGCAGGCTGCTCCCACCCCTCTGAATGCCCTTACTCCCCCCGAGATGCTGCGATAAAGCAAGTGACGATCGAGGGGCCTTCAGGCTCTGACTGGGCTCCCAAAGCCATCCAGAGGAGCACCACTCCTCATTCTCCCCCCTCTGGTGGAAAGCCGAGGCCACAGCGAAGAGCTAAGTGAAAACAACTGGCGCTCAGTGCTGCATGACTCCTCTTTTCCGCCTCACCCTCAGCACGGCCTGGTCCACAGCAGAACTGGGCCTTAGTCTGAGTCTGAGTCATGTGCTAGTTTAAACACACTCCTGTGTACAGATGTAAATGGACACACACGTGCACCTGTGTGCACGATCACACTCACACACAGCAGTAAATGGAGTTCAGGTGTACCGGCTTCATGTGGCCTTCAGAGCCGCTGCTTCCTGTAGTCCAGGTTTATTATCACACTCATACCTGTGGCTCACAGAGCTCACCTGGTGTGCCTGGCTGAGCCGGACCATCCACCACCACCAGCGGCTGAGTCGACACCTTTTGGTTTATCATCATGGCCATGATGTTGTCGCCAGAAACAGAATCACAGTTTGCAGTGGGCGATAAACACTGGAGGAAAGAAAAAGGTTAACTTAATATGAGACATTTTAGAGCGAAGAGCACAAACCGCTCAAACTGAATAAATGCATTCAGTCATATCTGCTCAACTTGGACATCAAAGACACCCCGAGAACCCTCAGAGGGACCCTGATGATGATCGCAGTTAGCTTCACAGCTGTGAGTCCGCCTCAGATCGCTGTGCTAACACTATGCCTGTTTACAGCAGGCTGAACACAGGGAGACAAAGAGAATGATGGCAGAGAGCTGCAGGCTGTACATCGATGCATGCTTCCTGCTTGGCTTTGGGCGCAGAGCTGAGCCTGAATGGCTTCAGCTGAGCCAAAGTAAAGATGGCGCCCTACACCTACACCGCTGATGCTGTACGGCTCTTTAGAGACCAACAGCTTTTACAGTAAACGATTAAACATGCAAAGTAATTTGGAGAAGATTATATACCGGCGGCAGATTTCGGTTCTTCTGAGGTGTCTTGGAGCACAGAGACATCCCACAGTGCAGGAAAAGAAGGGACACTTTGAAGGAGGAGTTAAAGGTGAAGCTGAAGATCTTGTTATCCTTCTTTGCAGGCAGGACGGGGAATTCCCTCTGAGGATGGTACGTGACAGAGACATCTTTGGGGCAAACTGTCTCGATGAGCGTGTAGTCCGAGGGCACGCTGGGATTGGAGTCGGGAGAAATGAAGCACGATATGATGGTGAACCCCAACTCTGGATCTGCTGCAGTCGATGTAACCTGGGGGGGTGGGACAGAATTCAGATGATGTTTGTTGTTTATCATGAAGTGAAACTGCTGAGCGAGACTGCTGCTCTGATCTGAAGCCAGCTTTACAATAAAATCATTTATAAAGGTCCATTTGTGGAAGAAAAACAAATATGCTCCAGTTTTTCTCATAAATATTACTCTGAAGAAAGCTGTAAGAGTTCCAGATAAAACCTTTAGCTTCACTCTACACGTCGTGTTTCCTAAATAACACATTTTTACTGTAATTATTGTCCATCCATCCATCCATCCATCCATCCATCCATCCATCTTCTTCCACTTATCCAGCAGCCTAAAGAGAGAAGCCCAGACCTCTCTCTCCCCAGCCACCTCCTCCAGCTCATTTGGAGGAAGCCGAGGCGTTCCCAGGTCAGCCCAGAGATATAATCTCTCCAGCGTAGGACATACCTGGAACACCTCACCCAAGAGGCGCCCATCCTAATCAGATGCCCGAGCCACCTGGACTGACTCCTCTCGATGTGCGGTGTGTGTTGGGCGGCGGCCAGGGGAGGAGGCCCTGGCAGACTGATCCCCAGCTATTGATTAATTATTGTGATTGTGCTTATTTTTTATTGCCCATCCTTTTATTTGTAGCCAATCAGAATCAGGAGTACCAATAAATACAAATAAATACAGAAGGCCTGATGATTTATTTAAAGCTGAAATGATCCTTATTTTTGTGTTACTGTGACAACCCTGAGCTGTAATTCAGGTTCCCTTTGGTTTCCTGTTGTTTTGGTTTCACTGTTCAGGAAATAACTCAGTACAAATCCCACCTTTTACTAAAGTTTTAAAATTAGCTGAGCCAGATTCTACTCTTCTAATAGAAACTGCATCTATTGCTGCTGCTGTAGAGATATGGAAACCAGAACCAGAACCAGAACCATGCCTCAAAGGTCAGAAACTGAAGTTTCCTTCATTCTCAGAGAGAATAATTCCATATATTTGCTTCCATAATTACAGGACAGCTTCCTTCTCTTTGTGGTTTCCTCATCACACAGTAAAATAACACAAAAACAGATCAAGGTTTATAATGTATGTAAGAGAAAGTTTGGATATACATCATCTAAATGTCCACACCTGAGGGGGAAGATGACCTCTGACCTCTGCTTCAGGTCAGACCTCAGCACAGAGCCTCAGCACAGAGCCGAGGCTCTGTGCTGAGGCTCTGTGCTGTCACTGAAGCATCTCGTGCTGATACCATCGTACAGCATGTCTCTCATATGACCAACATAATTACTGTGGTGAAACACACATTCTTAGCCAGAGAACACACACACACACACACACACACACACACACACACACAGTGACGGGTAGTGTGACACAGTGACCGACTCAGGAGGAGATCAAAGCAGGAAAAGAAGGCGAGCACATTGCTGCCAAATGTTTCCGTGAGCATTCGCTGTAACGTGAGGGATTAGAAACATACCTCCACAAACACTCGCTGACTTTGTGAAACGGTGAAGAAGGACTGCCGTGCCGGTTTGTTGAAAGGCAGCGTTTCGTACAGCTCCATGGTAAACGTCATGTTGGTGACCGGCTGCCTCGCCGGTCCCGGCACAATCCCGGGAGGCGTTTCTGAGCCTTCCTGTTTCTTTCTGTATGTGCAGTTGAACTAGAAGAAGAATAAAACAAAGCCAAAGCAAATATCAGCAGGGATCTGACGCTACATTCCTCTGCTAAGCACTCTCACTCCACATGACTGCGTGTCACTGCTCGACCACATTAAGATGGACCGGGAACCAAAGGGATACTGTATAAACAAGAACAATAAGTGGGAGCTGAGGAATGGATGAGATAAAGGAAAGTAAGCAGCAGAGAAAAGATGGAGAAACTTCCAAATGGAAAATGTCAGGTCAAGTTCATTAAACGGACATCGTGGAAAGATGGGCCGATTGGAGGAGCCAGATGAGCCTTTACTAGCACCGAGGGGCACCGGGAAACCGGGGCTTCTTCCAGCTGTGCATGATTTACTGCACACAGACATACAGATTATCAGCAGTCTTCACTTGTCAGCTTAAACCTTGCAGTAAGGAGCAGCTCAGGCAGAGAAAGGACCAGAACGAGTCCACAGTCTTACCTCTATGAAGGACGGCTCCGGACCGTGCACCGGACCGTGCACTGGACCGTGCACTGGACCGTGCACTGGACCGTGCACCGGAAGTATCCTGTCTAATTCCGCCGGCTCCCTCGTGAACACATCCAGGTCCCGATAACCCATCGGGCCGCCATCTTTAGTCTCAGCATGACTTACAATGACCTGCACACCACAGAAGGGTTAGTTACTGAGCCCAGGCTTACAAACGTAAGCACATCGGTTAGTAAGTGAAGGGAACGTTTACACAAAAACAGTTTCCTTTTTTTCCTTCCTGAGATTTGAATCGTTAGGAGAGGTCGACAAAACATTCTTGCTTAAATCTGGGAATGTCCTGTGGCCTCAGTGAGACATTTCTACATCCACAGAACATATTTCTAATTTCTCAGTGGAGCAGCGGCATGTCGGGGCCTGAGAGGAGCACGCTGCTGTAGAGAGAGGACGGGCTCAATGACACCAGCAGAGCGGTTTGAAGTTAGCTGACCTGCCTTTGGTGCCGCTGCTGAAATAAATCAACGTAGCGCAGCAACGTGGGCACAACAGCCAGAACACATTAGCCCTGATGAGTGAGAGCCCAGACAATGACAATTAATCTCCTTTGACCAGAGGTCAGAGGTCATCTGCGCGTCCAAATGCAAGCACAAAAGATGACCTTGGACTTGTGCCCGGATTTTCAATCTGCACTGGACAGAAAAAGCATTTCTCCAAACTTCCCCCACAAAAGGTTTTAAAAGGCCGGGGTGGAAGTGATTCATCCTCGCTGAGTGAATGCATTCCATAATAATGAAGATAACCGCGGATGTTTAATCACAGAAAGGCGAGTGTTCATTATTAGATACAGAAACACTTTAAAGTCAAACCACTTTTCCTGCATCCTGCAGATATTCTCCATATTTTTACAGTTCCAGTTTATACATAAGAAGAAGAGTGAGGCCTCAGAGTGAGCAGCAGTGCTGACATTTAAGGACTACTAATGCTAAAAAATGCACAATCAACTTTGTGGGCTTCAAATTAGCCTCAAGCTTTTCTGCCAGGCAGCTTTCTGACGTTTCCCACCAGCACAGTGAAACAGCAGCTGCACAGAATCACAGCTCTGTGCCGCCCTCATCGAAGCCCAGTACAGGAATGGTGCTGCACCAGTAAACCCAGGCTAACACACCTCTGTTTGGACGCTAGTAAGCAGAGGGAGGTTTGGCTCTAAGGCTTTATGCAATGTAGGCTTTCTAAGACATGGATAACACTGTTCAAAGGGTGGGCTTCACCAAAAACTGGGATCTTTTCCTAAATCTGACCGATCAATAAATACAGAAAGAAAATAATCTTTCTGACTGAAGGCCTTTCTGGGAGAAAGTCTCTGCACCTGTTGGCCTAATATTGCGGCAACAAGCACCACTAAATGGCAGCTGTTGTTCATGTAACTGTTACTTATTCTAAGCAGCACTGGATGGCGTGCTCTTTGGTGAAGCTGGGCTCGCAGCTCCAGGACCTGGAAAGCTGCAAAAGCAGCAGCTACAGTAACAACGTTTTTATACTTATTTGTTTTTTTCTGTAAGCACGAAGTACCGCAGCAATTTCCTAATGCTGTGAACCTGTTCACCCATATGGCAATAAAAACCTTCTGATTCTGATTCTGATTCTGAAATAACAGCAGTTATTGCAACTTTGGCCAGTTCACAAGTCAAAATACAGCAAGATAACAGTTTTAACAGTTTTCAGGTAAAGCAGCTGTTCTTCCACCAAATTACTCTCAGCTATCATACTCACAGAATTGATGTGGAGGGCCATTTGGCTGCTCTGCATGGGAAATATGGCGGTCTGACAGCCAGTCAGAGGAGTCTCCAGGGTGTAGTGGGTGGCATTGACTGTTGCTTTGCATTGTGGGTCTTGAAGTGTGAGGCTGGCATTTGTGAACCCGTTTGCCTGAAGTAAGAAAAACCATGGACAGAGATCAAAACCCTTTTCCTTTATTAACGTCTCAGAACTGTAAAAGAAGCATAAAAACGGAGCTGTGTGAAACTTTCTCAGGAATAAACAAATCCCACAAGGTGGTCCAGCTCCAGCTCCTAATTACAGTCTATGCCAGTTTCCATTCTGTGATGTGGGCTGATTGAGCTGTCCCTATGTTCGCACGCCAAACGCTCCCAACAGTCCTGCCTGCTTCACTCATTTACGTTTGCTCATTTCACTTCTGCAGAACTGAAACTATCCCCACGCCACTCGTGGGAGGGGTCAGGGCAGCAGATTACACTCACCTCCACATCAGCTGTCTTCACGATTATCTACACGTGACCTTTATCATTATTTGGTAATAGGCTCTGCACACAACTCTGCATCGTGGAGGTTTATGCTGCTATTTTGCAATGACTGCCTGAGACGTTCAGACATTCATTCAGCGTTTTAATTGGTCTAGACGCCGCTGTTGTCTTTGGGTGAGCTCCACTTTGATGTCTTCTGCTCACGCTGTCACATTTTGTCACATTGAGTCTGTGTCGCATGAGAAGAGATGTAAAAATAACAGAACAAAGTGCCGTTCCTGTATTTCAAATCATCGATCACATCTGATTAGAAATAAAATGAAACGCTCAGCCCACAGAAGAGCGAATGATCGAGTACCAACATGAGGAAAATACCGTGTTTGAGTCACTTAAATCTGACCTGCAGGCTCTCTTTGTCGATGCTGACCACCATCCTCTTGTCTTCGCAGCGCACGCTGAGGCCAACATTCAGAACGTCCCGATGCTCCTCGGGCTCTTCAAAGTCCCGGGACGGGTGATAAAGCGGCGGGTAGGGCAGGCCCTCGGTCAGCGGAGGGAACGGAAAAGGCAGACTGGGCTGTCGCAGGATGGCAAGCTCAGGGGGTAATTTGCTCTCCAAAGGATCCACCACATCTGGAAGTCACACATGAGCTCATGTAAACAAATAATTACATTTCTGCTTTATTATGAATGGAGGATTCAGGAGATGGAGCTACCTGGCTCTCTCAGCCGGATATTGAAGTGGTTTGCCACAGGAGTGCTGGTGTAGGATGTGACTGGACCGTGGCCATGCTCCTGTGCCCACTGGATTAAGGCCTGTGGCCCTGATGGCAGGCGCTGCTTCGGGGATTTGACCGCTGATATCTGCGGGCTCACACTCACTGTATCAGAGGCCTGTGGGAAAAAACGCTCATTAGATGCTTTCCATTCAAGATAAACGTGAGTTAGTTCACCTGAGGTCTTCAAACAAACAGAAACATGCTTTTCTGTTCAGCTTTATTACAGATATTCAGCTTCAAGTACAGTCCTGCACTTATTCTGTGTGAATCATGTGTGAATCATGTGAATGAGTGTGAGGTAATGGGCGTGTCGCAGCTCGATCAATGCTCGCAAACCAACATGTTACTTTGCTCCGTGTCCTGCTGCTCCCCACTGAGGGAGGACTCGTGCTTTCTCACAGCCAGTTCCCACACATGCAAGTCTCTTGAGCAACACTGACGAGAAGCTGCTCTCTGACAGATCGAGGCCTCGCTCGCATTTTGGCCATCGTATCACTCGCATAGCTGACGATCTCTCACACGCCGGTTGCACAAGCGCAGTATCATGTGTACCGCTGCTGTCAAGTAAAAGTCAGAGTGAGCAGCGGGGGAGCAGAAAAAGGCCGACCTCTCAGATAAACAGCTTTGAAGGATGTCAGCTGTTTGAAACAGGTTCTGCTTTTAAGATATTTTCATTATTATTGTACTCAAAGGTGACCATTTAGACACACATTGTTGTTACTACACTGTAAAGCTGCACTAGAAAGAATAAAAAAATAGTGGTGATATCACATGATCACAGGTCACATGATCACGGGTTTAGCTGAACAGCTTTTAAGGTGTTACACTTCAGTGAATGAGAACATGCTGCTCATTTAGAACCACTTAAAGATGGTGCATGAAAAATCCAACCTAATTCACCTCAAAGTAAAAAGCTGCTGAACCTCCAACCTCCTGTCACACCAACCTCTGCATGTCCTCCATCACTACATCCTTGACTCCTCTCTGAGGTCTCCCTCTGTTCCTCCTGCCTGCAGCTCCATATTCAACAATCTAATATTTCTAATATATCTGCTATTCCTCCTCTGCACATGCCCAAACTACCTCAGCCTGTCTCCCACCTGCTCCACCTCTGATTTACTCATTTTTAATCTTGTCCATGCTTTGTCACTCCCAACAAAGATCTTAACATCCTCACCTCCAGCTTAGCCACCAACCCAAATGATGCTGTTATTCTCAAAGGATTGTAATTGAAACAAACTCACCAATTTAAGTAAGCCAGGGCTCCATCCACAGTTATCACACTAGTCAAACAAACTGGACTTGGGGGGCTCAAACGTGCTCGGGCACAAATCACCCAGAGTAAATAAACCCTTAGTTGATAGATTTGATTATGAGGGGACCGTGAGAGCCTGCTCAGTCAGAGCCCCACCGCTGGAAGGCCTCTCACAGTACACGGAGGTCCAGTCCTTTATCTTACTAAAAGTTCATTAACACTTAAATCCGATAAATTAACAAAGATAACTCCGTGTATTTGTTTTGTGGACGATGCATGGCTGTTCATTTGTATCCTGGGTTTTGACCTGGCATCACGCTCAAACAGCCTGACTCTGTACAGCAGGCAGCTGCACAAACACAGCACGCCTGGCAAAAGCACAGCGGCACTGCTGCAGTCTCAGCATCAGACAGTGAGGAAACCCAGGATCCCCGCACACCTCAGGGAACAGAAGGCACATGCAGGAAAAATGAAACCGACTCCACCACGCAGTGAACAAAGTGCTGCTGATTCTCTTTCAGTTTAACTGCACGGATGTTTTTTACCCAAGCCAAAGAGGAGGTATAAAATTCCAGCCCTGCAGCCACTGTGGTGGTTGGACAGTGGCCAGCTGTGCATCGACATGATGTACACTTAAAATATTCCTCTCGAGTGTGCATAGGTGTCATATTCTTATGGTTCCCGAGGGCCTTGAGACTTGAGCGGCAGTAATGAAGATTTAATATCAAAACTATATGCTCAAGCTCGGCACTGATGTGCACAAACCCGTATTTCTGAGTAAAGTGTGCCCTGATGTATTGCAGTAATTAGCCAGTGTTTGTGTGTGGCGAAGAGGCCCGAAAGCCTGAATCAGGCATTGCTCGTAATTCAGATTACGCCTGATGGGAAGCAGCTCTGGCGCAGTCCTGCAGTAGGCTTGGTTCTCAATATATATGATGCCCTCTCCACTCCAGCCTCTGGCTTCCTGAATACGATGACAATCCTGGAGCTCCCACAGTGAAATCTCACAGTTCTTCCTAACCCGTTATCCACACCCCGTCCTGCAGCGTGCACCAGGCGCCGAGTCAGCGCACATTTTTGGTGTGACAGTGTTGATGTGTGTGTGCACAACATGACTTGTGTGCCACAGAATTCATGTGATCCAACTCTATAAAATCCTCTGTGGAGTCTGCAGAGCAAGAAAGAGATCATTAAAGGGAAAGCTCTTGAATCACTGGCAACGTACCACAACGTGCAGACTGCCGGTCACATTGTGCACTTTGACGACCCAGTTCACAGACTTCGCACACTTGAGCAGCAAGACAACGTCACGAAATACCAGAGTATCTTCCTTCAGCGGCCGCAAATCCACAATGACATCCACCTGGAAAGCACTGCAGGGAAAGGAGAGCGAAGGAATAAATAATAATAGATGGTCAGGTCAACGTTATTGTGCCGTCTTTGTCTGGCCAACTAATTAAACAGCTGGATGCATTCCCAGAAAAAAAGCAGACATATGCACTACACAGCAGATAACACCAGAGCAAGATCCAGCACAGCTACTAACACATTCCCACATATGCAGTCTTTCGGGTGTCCAGAATAATCTCTCCACTGGGGAGTGAGGACATTATCTGGCAAACTAGACCTTTAGACCAAGTTTTGAAATATCTTCCTAAAAAAAACACCACCAAGTGAACATAACCCCCCCCCCCGGCCTTCATGTTAGTTCCCATCCAAAACAAACTCCGCAGAGATTATTGAGAGCATCCTGACCTCAAAAATAAACCGTGACAACATGTGTTCTTGGCCTCCGCTGCCTCAGCTGCTCACCTGCTGGAGTTCGGCGCTTGCAGCTCAATGATGTGGACTTCTCGGTCTTTACTGGGCACCGAGAGGACGCAACCTTTTGATGTCTGCGGCTCCTCGTAGCTGCCCAGGTAGTTCAAAGACAGGAACTTGGAATCGATCTTGCAGGTGTCAGAAAACAGTGGATCTGAAAGTGCAGAGATGCTTGTGTTACTGTTCAGGGATCTGAGAGACTATTTTGATCCTGCAAAGCAGAACTGCAGCTTTCTGTTACCTCTCCTCCACTGAGAGGTCAGAGCCTGAGGTCAGCAACAGAACAGCACCCCCTGCTCTTGGGAGGAATTCAATATCCTGCTCACCAAACCTTCAGAAGGCTGAGCATTTGCTTTGACCCAGCTGTTCCATCTAAAGAGGAGTTTCTCCCGTAACCCTGCAGCTAGTATTCCCAGCACTGACAAGGCCCTGGCTTGTGCGCCTAATGAAGCTGGGCGTGCCTGGTTGGCATGACCCATCTTCCTATCAACAGGGAAATACCTTATTTGATTTTATGTGGGAAAACTTAGCAAGATATTTTACCAGAATTCTTTTGGAATAACAGGACAATCATATTCAATCCAAACTTCTTCTGTTTTTTCCTTCACTTTCACAACAATTCAAAACTTCATTAACACAAAAAGCTGCGCTCGTTCTCAGCACCACGGGAAAACACCACAGATGCTTCCTTATTTGGCAAACAGAACTTTGGACAGCCTGTAAACTGACGGTTGGCACCTTCCTCTCCAGGAGTCGTTAAAGAGCTGCAGGGAGATCCTGAGCGTGGGCACGCTAGGAAGCAAAGTGAGGATCTGTCCGTCTTCATGAAACACTTCTGAGGGAGTGGAAACCTACAGCTCCTTACTTGAAGTAAACATCGTGGCACTCTGGAGCTGTGCCAAACCACAGCTCCTAATGACACCAGCCAACCGCTCTGCTCTCCGCTAACAAAACACAGAGCGAGCGCGCTCGGTGCAGCCGTCACTCCTCTGTGGACACGTGCTTTATGTTCATGTAGTGAAAGAGTCTCATTAAGAACAACTTATCTCGTCCGAGCGCTGATGAAGTGCAGAGTTGGAGAATCGTAAGTCTGCGTCTTGAACGTGTCTCAGCTGCTCCTGAGACTCCTCCCTCAAACCACAAAGGTGTTCTCTCTCTTTCTAACCTGCCTTCTTTTTACCTGGGCAGATTATCCCCCCACTGCAGGGTGATGTTACAGTTCTGTTGTACCTCATTACAAGCTGTGTGTTTGTGTGGTGAACTCTCCTGTTGTATCTAAGACAAAGTAACTGTTTGTGTTTGTAACCCTAAAAACTCTGTAACTTAGTATCAAAATCACTAGTTTTTACCATTTTGTCATCTATTAACTGCTCTAACTTTGTCCTCTTCACTTACACATTATTCCACAAACAACAAAAGCTAACATGGTCTCAAATGAACTTTCAGTTTGAAATAAGCACACATTAAATGAGATCATTTCTGGCCTTGTAGAAACAGTACTTGTTATATATTTATAAATAATGTATTGATTTATTCTGCACACAATCGTTTTTAAAGATGCTACAATGTTACCAAAATACCACCGTTTTAGTTCTGGGCTCTTCTTCAGGCAGCGAGAGGCAAATCTACCACAGGCGGCCTGTTAAACAGTGTGAAAGGGTGAGCGTCTTTTGAGGGAAGGAAATTCTTTTCCCAGCGTAGTGCACGTAAACCTCGAGCCTGGGCTAAAACACAAAAGCTAAGCAAAGTTATGAAAGCTAAAGGGGAATGGGGTGGAGGCCTGCCTCGGGGCCCAGAACTATGTTTGGGAATTTTGTGAATCTGGTGCACACCTTCTCCGACTTTGATGTAGATGTTTTGAGTCATCCTGAGCTCAGAGAAAGAGGTGACTGCCTTGTACTTCTTCTGGGCCCAGTTGAGGAGGTGCTCATTGCCGTTGGGAAAGGTCTCCTGCTGTATCCGGGTGAAGAGGGAGAAGTTTTCTGGCTTAAAGTGGACCTCTGAGCCCAAAGATACCTTGAGGAGGAGAAAAAAAAAGCAGGAGTGTTAGAGGACAAAGGAGCTGCTGGGAACAGATGTTACCAGCTCTAAATCATGTGTTTTCTTCAGTGTTCAGCTTTACTCACGTCCAACTCGCTTCAGATAAAAAGGTTCAGCTGAAAGTCATCCACTTGTTGAGAATGATATGCACTTAAAAATGAACTCAACTCTGCTCATTTTTATTGCATCACCAAAAATACACAAATAAGTAAACAATGAAAGCAGCAGCTCAAACGCGGCTTTCTCACTTCTTCCCAAAGCATCTACAAATATGCTGAATATATTCTTACACATGTTCCTCTACACAACGAGGTGTCTGGTTCCAGTGTTTATGCAGTGCACCACACTGTAGTGTGTCATCACACATGTGTAGCTGAGCTTTAAAAAGGGGGCGGCAGAGATGGCACATATCTTTGACAGACAGATGAAGTGAGAGACGTTAATATTTACATATTAAAAAGAGAAAATGCAAACTGTTGTAGGAGGGACCGCCGTTCATGTCAAAGACACACACGTCCACATGTGCTGAAAACCTACCAAACATCCAAAGAGTCGCAGCTCACGGCCCAGACGGCCCGCCTCATTTTATTTCCATGATTGTTTTTCTTTCCTGTAAAGTCTATTATCTGTATGCACGAGCTGACACGGTGCTGGCAGGCCCGATTCAAACATTCAGTCCATCTGAATCCCAGAGGAAGACGTAAGAGCGCTTCTTTGCGATGAGTCTACAAAGTTGTCCCTAAATTGCAATCGTGTTTTAATAATAACAGAACCATATCCCCTCTGACTGTTTAGGCTTTTCGGACATAACTGTTCAAACTCCGCATGCACATCTGTCTGACCTCTGGACGCTCCTCTCGCTGTTCCTGGCATTGTCACCACAGGCTGTAAATACTGCTGCCTAGGAGACAGACATCGTCGAAGAATTCAGGTTGACTTTATTTTTAGTGTGTTTACTACAGCAAGAAGCAACGGGGAGAAAGACGCTGCAGAGGAGAGGGGTGGCGCCCTACGCTGCCGGGGAGGGGCCGGGGTATCCTTGCCAAGCTCAGCAGAGTTTATCAGTTTAATTGCGGGAATACGACCATAATTAGTCGCAAAGAATTAGAGGGGGAAAGCCTGAAAGCCAAATTAGCTCCAGGCTTTCCAGAGTACTGCAAACCTCAGGAATTTGAAACGGGGAAGTGAGGCACCCACTCTGGGCTTTAACAAACCCTCTCTCCCCGCTCTGCCTCTCTCTGCACGCCGGGCAGACCAGAAAGTGCAATTTCTTAACTGCCATATATAAATATAAATATACTGTACTGCACACTATTTACATAAGCTGTCATTCAACTCTCTGGTGCTAGTTTTGTTGCTGGTGTCCTTAAATGAAGCAAAAAAAAAGCCATATTAAACTCACAGTGCTGAACAGGGTGCTTTGGTTCAGCTGTTATTCTCACGTCAGGACACTCTGGAAAAAGATCTAAAAGATGATTGGGTCGGACTCATGTCCTTATAGGGCTGTAGCCTAGTCTGTATAAATATTCTGAAGCTCCGCATTAATGATTTGGCTGCAAACATGTTGATTTTTTGGGAGCCAAAAGCGACCTTATTTGGTCGAGTTGGTGAATTGCAAAGTCATCAGTTAATCCTGGTGTGTTTGGTCAGCAAGCTGCATCCATAGACTGTATATGTGCAACACCGAGACACACATACCTGCTAATTAGTGCCAAGTAACCTAAGGCACTTAGTTTCACTCAGCACAGCTGAAGCATAAGCTTCTTGGATGTTCTGCATCACACACCCTGACACATTATCTGTTAAATTATTCCATTAAAAATGCTCCAAAAGACACAATCGCCACCTGTGGAGGCACGGCCACTGATGAAGCACTTCTAAAATAGGGAAACTCTTCATTTCTTATAGCGGACTAAAGCAGCTACTCCAGGACGTGAACCTTTGAGTTCAGCTGTCGCTGAGCTTTAGCATCCCTACTCTTCAACCAATCAGCTGGTCTCAGGTGGACATGTGAACATAGCACAGCCACACTCATGTCTCTGTAACAGTGTTAGTTATTTTCCAAGTAAGTCAGTTACACTAACAGGCTGTGCAGGTCCAAAGCTGTGCATGTTCACGGGAAGTCAGATGCATCATTCCTGCAGGCTATTAATGTACCACTCTTCTCCTGATTACAGTAACGTCTGTGATTGTTCAACCGCTGAGAACTCAGTCTCGTGAAAGCGTATCAATCAATCAACCAACATTTATACCGAGTCCCAAGCACAAGAGAAGCAGTCCAAAAACAACTAACGCATAATTGCATCATGAAAAAAGATTTCACATCTTTTTAGTGCTCACCAAAACCGTCGTACCTGCAGGAAGTTGGTAACGGTACCTTCATTCGACCCTGTGATGTGGAAACCTGCTTATGTTCTCCCTCGGTTTAAGAGAGGCGATCTTTCAGCTGTTGATAACTACAGGCCTAGAACTGCATTATTAGTCATGAAAGAATCTTTGCAGAAAAAGTCTATTTTCCACCATCAGTGTGGCTTTAGAAAACAGCACATCCAAGTGCTGAATGGCATTACTGATGTAATGGCCTGCATGTAATGTGCTGCTCTGTTCTTGATTGGCTGAAGGCTTTGGACACAGGTGACCATGGCACCTTTGGACACAGACTACACAATGTTGGCTTATCTGCAAATGCTCTAAGTTGGTTTTCTTGGCTGGACCTTCTTCTTTTCTGCCACCATCCAAAGGAGTCCATATCAGGACCACTGCTCTTCTTTAAATTTATGATCATTTATTAAATGCTGCGCTACATTTTTATGCAGATGACACACTTTTCTTCAGTAGTACAACTTAAACACTGAAGAACAATGTAACACAACTTCTGCTGGTGTTCAGTGCAGACAGTGCAGCCAAGTTTATGTTCAAAGAGCTGGAAAAGAGTTGTCATCTAAACTTTCTAAAACCAGAGCGACCTCTTGGCCCGGTCGCTCTTTAAAAAAGGATTTTTAAATCTCAGTGAGATTGTTACCTGGAAAAATGAAGGATATTATTATAAGCAGTACACGTTGTCATTATCAAGTGTGATAACACCTGCCAGTGCGGAGCATCCTGCATGATCCCGAACATTAAACAGCAGATTTCCGGCTCTTTCAGCCTATATGGATCCACAAATTATGTCCATACGTGGAGTAAAAGGGAGATGGCACGTCAAATGTTTGAGATCAACTATCACAGAGCTGCGTTCTCACCGAGCAACACCCCAAGCCTGGGAAACTGTGAAAGGCTGTTTGGAAAATAAGAGGTGTTGCAAAAACAGGAGGGTTATGAAAGTGCAGAATGAGCTGATGGATAATATGAGCATGCAGTAACTCTCTGCTGATATTAATGTGATAAATGCTTTGGTGGCTGATTTGATCTTCGCTCTCTTGATGAGATACTGGGAGCTAATCATGCTGCTCGCTGCAGATGTGTTCCTGTGAACTGGCATGCTCTGTGATGGAGAAAACAGTACCATATGTCTCAGCGCCACTCTGGAGCGCTCCTCTGCTCTTTCTGGCTCCAAATAAAAACACTAGTGGCTACCCATGGTTTCCATTAGCCATTACAGCGAGGAGAGAGCGCAAGCCTACAAATAATGAAAGAAATACAGGAGTGAAAAGGCAAAGCTTGGCAAACGGGCAATGGGCAACATACACGCCAACAGCAAAGCTTAATAGTGTTGTTCCATGAAAAGCCATAAAACATTTGCTCCACATCAAGCCTTTCAAGCAGAGATGCAACACAGCTCTCAGCCTCAAACCCACAAAAAGATATATATGCATTTGGCCACAAAGTCAGCAAAGCACACTTTGCAGATGTGTCTCAATTCAAATCACGGTGTCCGCTGGTACAATAAAATCTGGCCTTTATTCCGTGTTCATATTTCATGTCAGTTTAGACCCGCGGTGATTCCTGCCTACTGCTGATTGACAAAAGTACTGTGGAAAGCATGTTTTACAACAAAAGTCTGGCATTTTAAAAGCCATCAGGGTCCAGTGGCCAACAGCAACAGTGTGCTCAGCAGCTCTGAAGCTTTTCCAGGCAGCCCATCTGTGTCCGTGGAGCCCTGAGCACTGGGACCAGGAAACAAGGACTGGCAGGTCTGATTCAGAGTCCCATTAGCCGCAGGAAACAGCCTCTCCGGTGGAAAGGCGAGTGAGGGAGGTCTGGCTTGGGGTTTCTGTTCTGAAGCTGTTCTGGAGTGTTAAGCCCAAAACCAGCTTCACTTGTTGCTCTGCGCTCAAACGTCCCAACTCCTTTCTAAAGCAGAGACACTGGGAACTGGAAAGGTCCATAATGCATTGGCTTTTTCTGAGCTACCAGCTTGGAATGAGTTTTTTCTCCCTCATTATAGGCGTTGATGTCAGAGCTCCCACTCGTCTGAGTTATCCCTGTGATGGACCTTTGCAGGGTGTACAGAAAACAGATGAGAAGCTTGACTAGAGGACCAGCAGCTAAAAAAGGCAGGTTTGAACAAAGGCTCAATTACAATGAATTATGACAGTTATTAGGGATGACAAGAACAAATACCAATTAAAATAATATAAATACTATGTATAAAAATTACATCCTCTTTAAATCAGGCATCTGAAAGTGAGGCCAGCTCAATAAACAAAAGCCTGTTGTTTAAACAGGCTTTTAATACCATGTAATGGAACGAGCTTATTTTTGTCTTCTGTGATGTATTATTATTTATATTTAATGTAAATGATTTAATTTTATTGTATATTTGTAAAGTGCTTTGGTCACCTTGTCGGTTGTGTTAAGCGCTATATAAATGAATAAACTAATGAATGAAATGAATGAATTAACACTTAAGAGGAGCCTTAAGCAAGAGGCTGAGTTGTATTTCAGATTTGTGGCATGTTAAGGAGGTGAAACTGTGGAGAGAACCTGAGAAGAGGAGCAGCATCCGGGTCTCCTCTGGGGAACGTGCAGCCGTCGGGCTGGTGGATAAGACAGCGACAGCTTGCACTGCCAGAGGGCTCAGTGCTGCCACTCAGACACAAATACTCAACATCTAAATGAGCAGGAGCCCCTGCAGTCAGTCAGAGCCATCAGCTGAGCCTAGTCTGCCCACAGGGGCCTTTGCCTCACTCTTTAAATCCTCTTTATCTCTTTTCAGCTCACTCAAAACCTGCTACTGTCATACAAATGCTGTCCTGAACCCTAACCCTAACCCAACAAGTGATCTTGGCCTCACGTCGATGAACACTGCGACTGATGTCAAAGAATTCAGCAAAATATCTTTTTAATTTGAGATTAAGCCGAAGTGAAACATCCTTGCCGACATCGTTAGACTCGCAGCCTCAGCTGGAGTTTTTTTAACGATGGTTTTCAGCTGTTTTCTGTCTGCCATCACTGACAAAGAGAGATATTTACTGTGATGCTGACCTGCTGCTCTTTGCAGAAACAATCATCTCAGACACACATTATCACAGCTTAAGAAAACACAAGCAGGCCAGATGCTCATCCATCTGCATGAAAAGCATCCGTTTCTTCTGACATGAGAACATTTCCATTACTACAGGAAATGATAATTAAAAGGGCTGTTTGGCACTCAGGCCCAGTGTCCTAATGTAGTAAACTTCTCTGAGGATCCCGCTCAGGCACAGACAGATCACACACTGGTTAGTGGATTCTGCAGGAACCTCCAAAATTTCAATGATTTCTTTAAAAAAACTGATTTTCTAAATCTAAGAAGAGCAGAAACCTTTATAGGATGCAGAACGGGTAAAAACCCGTCTGCTAACTGTGAAAACACTTTACTGTACAGGAATCACTCTTGATGGAGAGGTGATGAGTCCCAGTATGACTGTGTGATGAAAGTCCCTGTCAGACGAGCCTATAAGGTTTCATGAGATCTAGCAGAAGCCTATTAATACCCAGTGAATTACTGTTCTAAATGCCATCCAGGCAGGCAACACGTTCCTGGAGCACACGCTTCTTAAAATAATATAGGTGACAAATTAAAGGAAAAAGGTTTCACTTCTAGACGTTATCTGACAGCTGCATGTGAGAATGCAAATGTTTGGCACAGATGAAACCTTTTACCTGTCCAAAGTCTGTGTTCTGTCCACCTGTGACATAGCTGGCACCTCAGCACACGACCACAAGGTAATTAACACACACAACACACACAGCTACACAAGCATAAATGCGGACATGAGGTCGGACACTTCTGTAGGTTGTGCACAGAGGCCGCAAAGACCCTGCAAGTCTAATCAGCGAGCATCTAACCAAGCTAGCTCCAAAACAGAAGCAGCTTCAGGTGGTGAGAACATCAGGATGCAGCTGGATTTGACCTTTGACTCCTTCAAAGAGTTTGTAGCTGTTGTTAATCTGCTGCACTGACACTGGAGTTTATTGGGAGTTTATTGTAGAATTTATTGAGTTTGGGAGTTCATATTTTTCTTTGTTTCTCCCTGTTGATGTTCATGTGTGTCCTAATTATTACACATTTAGCATGTAGTGCTTCTGTCTGTGAACTGTTGGTTGTTGAATATATTTCTTTATGGTATCTTTTGTTGAGTTTTTATTACACAATAGTCACTTTTGCGCATTGAATCTTGCACCCGACAAAGTATGAAAAACTAAAACTAATACTGAAACTAACGAAACTAAACTAAAACTAAGCATTAAACCAAAAATAAAAACTAATAAAACCGAGCAAAACCACTCTGAAAACTAATTAAAACTAACTGAATTAGAGAAACAAAAGTTAAAACTAACTAAAACTAAACTATAATGTAAAATCTAAAACTATTATAACCCTGGTCATAACGTATGATTGACATCATTATCAAACTCTTCAGGGACTGGGGCATCGGGGCATTGCAGGACTGCACTGAATTAAAGTGATGAGCCACTTTTTTAGTAGATCGAAGCGCTGCCAGCAAAATGCTCCCAAATAACATCCACTGGATCCTCATACTGTCCTTTGGATTGTGCCATTTGTGGATACCCTCCTCCGTGTCCCATTGGCTTTCACTGCGAGATGTTTTAGGCTTAAAATTATGAATCTGAAAACCCTTGACCACATATGGAAGTAATCTGTGTACCTGATGCTGCGTTCTTGCACAATGCTTTGGTGTTAACGTAACAATAGAAAATGAATCCTTCTGGGAAGCCAGAAATCCAGAAAATAAGTGCAAAGAAAAAGTTTTCATAGTTCGATAGGACAGTGAAGCCACAGCTGCTCTGATTTTCTCATGTGATACTCGGGCTTTGAACACGAGCACTGAAGCAGTGCATTTTTACATTTTTTATTAAGTTTCCCAGAGAGGCCCCCTGGTACCTTTACTAAATATGGCTGACTCCCCAGGGGACCTGGCTCCAACTTCACTGAGATACCCCTCACTAAATCTTTGCCTCCTCCACCCCCACTTGTACCCTGGTCCTAAGAAAAACTTCAGTCTGTAAAGCAAGAAGAAAAAATCCAGTAACAAATACAAGTTACATTTGTAGGCAGAAAAAGAGCATTTATCAATATTTTTATACTGTTTTACAAACCAGCTACAAACCAAAGATGATTTCAACAAAAACCAGCAGGTCTTATTCTGAGTTGGTGACACCTTCACTGCTCAGAGGGCTTTTGTGGTACCCGGATACACTCAGTGTGATACGAACAACAGCCGAGCAAACAGGACTGTTTGGGGGGGGGGGGGGGGGGGCACGGCTCAGTGTGAGTATGAATAAAGCAGATTTTAGGTGTTCGATACTTTTTGCCCCGTTTATGAGAGTAAAAACAAACTCTTACAGCTGAGTAAGATAATCTGACTCAAACGTCTGCTGAATACTTCCAAAACTGTATTACAGTACTACTAAAGAACCCCAGGACTCTACAGACACTCATACCTCGACACTATGACTGCACGTGCATGCTGGCCTGATCAGCTGCTAAAGATGGGAAGCCTCCCTCTGAAGTGCAGCACAGCCTCCTCTGCAAATTGACATCACTTCAAATATGTTACTCATAGAAGAGGCTACTGAAACGGTAATGCGCTTTAGCCTGTGAGGAAATGAAGACACAGTTTTAGGAAGGAGGACTTTAAGGATTTTTGTGATTCTGGACTCACATGAAAGGTATGCTTGATGCGCAGAGCCAGGTTCTCCGCTCTGACATTCCAGATCAGCGGTTTGGGGGAGTTGAGCACGAAGACCAGGGGCTTCTGGTGGTGCAGTATGGCGTGGATGGGCTTCAGGTGCAACTCAACCTGGCAAGGACAAAAAAAAGGAAAACAAAAAGAGTGAAATCAGCGCCCTGCTACAACATGTATATCAAGGAAGCAAAGAGAGGAAAAAGAGAAATCCTCCAGGATCCCATGTCACATGGCTAAACTGGGCCAATGTCAAAGCTGTGGTTTTCTCATGTTGGTATAATCAGTAATATCAGGCACTGCTCTGTGATGCTGTAGATGCCTTATCTGGCTCCGTGGTTGTTTATGCACTTTGCTGATAAACTCACAAAGACGGCACGCTGTGTTCTCCCTAAAAGGCACTTGCTTAGCATGTAGCCTCAGTGGGATCTGAACTTTCACACAGTGGACTCTTTGTTCACAGGGAAAAACAGTGAGTGGCGGGTCCCTGTAACCATCCCTACAGCGTGCGACTGTGCCTTTCTTTCACACTAACATTAAAACAGTCGGTCAGTGAGACGGTGAAAACAAACCTAACTGATGCTTCTTGTCGAGTCAGGTGGCTGAAGGTGCGAGCGTTCACTGATCCCAAACTCATCATGATCCCAGCTTACTTAAGAGCTGTTTAAAAACTGTACTGCTCTGCTCTCAGGGGGGCAGAGGTCTGTCTGACCCCCCCCCCCCGTACTCTCAGACTAATCACATTAGCCCCATTCTGTGTGTCAGCAGTAAAACGCTGTAAATCACTAAATCAACCCACCAGCATTCATAGTAAATGATCTAAAGCACCCCACAGAGAGTTAATCAGTCACAGCTCACCAAAATACCAGCTTTTTTTCAAAAACACAGCCTTTGTACTTCAGCTGAAACTAATAACAGAGCCAACAATCTGCGATCACAGTGACGTGATTAAAAACCAGGCTGACAGGTTAATATTAGTGAGCAGCATGAAAAACAGGCCGAGCAGTAATTTGTTGGTTACGGGATGCATATTATCAGAGATCTACATGGTATAATTGAAACCATTAACATTTTATGGTGCACTGCACTTCTGTTACACACTGCTGTGCTCATTTAGATGGATTATTAATGGAAACGTAAACAGTTTGTTATAGATTCTGAGCGCAGTACAACATCCTCCATCCCTTTAATATCTTTAGACTCTCTCGTTCCCAGTTTATATTTTACAGCCATCCTCATTCCCAGAGTGTGAAATGCTGCAGAGCTGCTGGCGTTTGTGGCACTTCTGAGACACATCTTCACGTCCTCACCCCGACCGAGCGCGCTATCGCACTTCAGCGTAAACAAGTAGAGCTGGGCGCCTTAATCTAACCAGTGAGAGGAAGTAGAAACCAAAAGAGTCCAAAACTGAAAGAAAACAAATCATTGCTGGGCTGTTATCTTTAGGAAACCAGTACCACTGCAGTCAGTGTGACACTGACACCAAAGGAAACCAGAGGTGTGCATCTGAACACCATCACACTGTGACGTTTTCAGATCTGCTGCATCATGAAGAATTTATGACATCAACACCGGGGAAAGTAATGTATCAACAGTAACTGTGACTGGATATGGTCAACAGCAATGGTGACTGTGGCTCAGGTAGTAGAGCGGGTCATCTAGCAATTCGACGGTCGGTGGATCGATCCCCGAGTCCACGTGCTGAAGGAGCCATGAGCAAGATACTGAAGCCTGATTGGCTCCTGACGCGTCCATCAGAGTGAGAGTCTGTGTACCAGTCCATTTACCAGATGTACTAATACACAATGTGTTTGTTTTTACTGCAGTCTAGTCAGAATGGATGCTGTTTATTAAAACACGAAGCATTAAATGTGTCTTTTTGCTGTTATAAGTGACCAGTGAGTCTTATACACATGAGCGTCGTCAAAGCTCAGAATAAAAAGCTCAGATCTGGGGCACAGGCCACACACAGGCCCAGAGACTGGTGGGCAATCACCTAAGGACCAGTGGACAACTGCAGAGCAACCAGTGCGTTGTTGTGTTGTTGGGGAAAAACAAGTAACACTGAAATCGACTGCTAAGCCCTAGTCACGCATCAGGAGAGCTCTTCCTGATCTTACAGAATTACGATCTCTAAAGGGTCGCTTTCCAAAAACCTTTGAAAACTACACAACACATTTATATAAAGTCTATGGAGCAGCTACAGAGCACAGCTGTCCACATCTGTATCAAAAACTGCAGTTAAAATGTCCTCAGCAGTTTGTCATTGTCTGGTTCCCTGTGTCACAATAATATGCTAAAATTCCATATTATTAAATGTTCATTTTTTACAGTGAAAGTAGAAGTGTTTGCTCAGGAAACGTCACAGGAAACATGGGAGCGCACAAACAACAGGCCCATTGTATCAGAATACTGTCACAAAGAAACAAGATAAGACTGTGAAGCCGACTCTGAGGAAGTCCCCCAACCATGAACATAAAAAAGATTCATAATTTTATTTCAACTAGTAACATTTATTTTTTAATAAACCGCCTCCTCTGGGGCAAACATGTCATTTATACTAACTGCTGTTTGTTATTATGTAGACATGTTTGTTTTCAGTCTTTCCAAAGCTGCCCTCTTAATACAGCTGCCCCACACTACACTAACACCTGTCCCAAATGGTACTAAGGTGGCCACTGTACTGTGCTGCTTTACCATTACCTTTGTGACATTTCTCTTTTCCTGTTGCCTCCATTTGTCCAAGCATGTCACTAAAAACGTGTGCATCATAATCTGTTGTATTTTTGAACTCATACAGTATGCTACACTAACACATACCTCAGCAGAGATGTAATCAACCCAGGAAAGGCTGATTTACTGAGAGATACAAAGATGTGTCACTGTGATCCTTCATGAAGTCATTTAACAAGAGACACCAGCAGAACAAACAGAGTGAGCGTCAAAGTCCAATTATCTCCTCGACAGATGGAAGCCCTCGAGGAGAGTAACGCAAACCAGAACCTTCAGTTATGAGAGCCATGAAAGTGTTGCAAAAATGGTTAAAATGTCCCTATGAGACGAGGAAATGGAAGAAATTACTGAACACTTATATCTATGAGGCAATCTGCATGGTGATCCAAACAAACAGATCAGGGATTCATCGCTCTCTCTGTCTCCCCCTTTTTTCATATTTGCTCCCCTCTCTTAATCCAGACACTGGAAAAAGCGAGTGCATTGCTCCTCTGAGAATAACAACCACCAAGATATAATCATACCTGGCTTGGCTCTAAGCGCTTGGCTTTGATAGATGGAAGAGGGAGGTAGAAAGAAAGCGAGAGTTAGAAGAGTTGTAAAAGATGAGGAATTTTAAACCCAGACAGAAACTTTTCCAGAAGACGTGAGTCACCTGCAAACACAGGCATAAACAGAGCTCCAAAAAGAGGAAGTGCCAAGAGGCGCTAAGGGTCAGAAAGGGTGAAAACTGTGCTGATTATTATCTTTTTTTTTCCAAGGTTAATGCGTAAACAGCAGTAATACCAATCTAAGCCAGGCCTGGGTTGCACAATGTAAGCAGTGATGTGGACTGAACAGCAGCTGGTGTGCATCTCTGCCCACAGAGCTGTGATCATGAGCCCTGGTAAGGCTAGTGGGCATAGCAACAGACCCTGTCAAACAGCCAGGGTGTGGAGAGAAGAGGTGCAGAAACACCAGGCATCAAAGTACCTCTCGTGGTGTTTGTAAGGATCAGGTGGCGCCGAGTTGTCCTTGATGCGGGCGGCTACCTTCGGAGAACCCTGCAGGGTGTGCTAGGGACGGGAGGCCACGGCTGATTGATTATCAGGAGCCCGGCACAAGGATTTAGGGGTCCAGGGTCCGTTACAGTTAAGGGGGCCTCTGCCAGCAGCCACGGATGGAGGCTCGTCTCGGCCTATCACGTTACTGAAATTAAACTCCACACAGGGGACGACAGCTGTAGCAGGATAAGCCGTCACACAGCGTGCCATTAGTGGTGGTAGCATGTGTAAACAATGGAAATGTTTGAAAAACAACAACACAGCATCAACTCTGAGCTCTAAATCAACTCCAACAACAAACACAGCGCCAACTACAACAAAACCAAAAAAATAATAATCACACACAAGCTTTTCTGGTACAGCAAAGCCACATGGTTGGATTTACAGCCCACTGATGCCTGTGACACTGCAATTATAAAGGGTCATGTGTTTGTCATTTTAGGACCTTTCAAGCTTAACTATGTTTCCAGTGTGCTTCATAAAGACTGTGCATCAACACTGTAATGAAATCCTTTCACCATCAAATATTTTGTACAGCCGTGTAAACCTGCACCCTGCAGTCAGAGCACAGCATCACTGCGGCTCGGTGTCCTTGCAGGAAAAGGGAGTTTCCTTTATTGACAGAGCTAATTAAGTGTCTTATGAACCGTAGTGATTCTGAAAGAAGCCCAAAACATCCTTTAATTATGTGAAAAGTAAGACTAATCTGGGAACACACTCTCCCACCCAGGAAACAATCATCAGCTAGAGAAAACACAGCATGTATCACATGACATAAACCACAGTGACTGGACTGCATGTTATATAGACTAACATCCAAGATTATCATACAAAAAAACAAACAGAATAACTCCACACACAAACTGCTAACAAACTGCCACACAGCTATAGCTGAAAACACAAAGAAGTGCCTGGAAGCAATCATGCCGTTATCTGATGTGTGTGTGCGTACGTGCGTGTGTCTTGTCTGTCTGGATCTTGGTTCTTTCTGGATCACTGAGGGTGTACAGAGGGACAGGAAGCTCAGGCACAGGAGCCTAGAGACGGGGGAGAAGCGGACCAAAACCTGCTGACCGCTCTTATCAGCGCCACCCACATATTTGAGAGAGATGGTGATGCTACCTGGAGCCTTCCTCTCTGACTGTGATGCTAATCAGTCTGCACTCAGCTAAATGCAAAGCTCCAAAGGAGGGACTGGAAAGACGTTAAAGTGAGACAGGACATCTGGATAGCAATCTTTTAGTGATCTGGCACAAAGGCAGGAGCACAGCGCTGAGATGGGGGGAGGACGCACAGGGTCAGGAAGAGAAGCTGCCAGATTAGAGATGAACTGGAATCAGAGACAAGTTTAGCCGTCTCCGAATCATTATCTCGTCTTGTTTTTGGTTTGGAGTTTGTTCTTTTTTGGTCACTCACATATTTACTGAAAAACAGAAACCAGCTGTTTGTTTGTTTGCAGTGACAGGATCCTCCCAAAAAGGACAAAAACAACTCGAGAACCAGTCGATTGATCATTCCCGGCAGCTTTTCTGACAGTTTATTTACATAGCACCAAATCACAGCAAACAGTCGTCTCCACTGTGGTGAAAACCACACAGTACGGTATAACCCGTGCAGTGGAGCATTCATACACCTGAGTCCCGTGTTTTTTCCACACTGCATTCAGACAGAGGTACTAACGAGTTATTAACGAGGCTGTTTGCGGGGACCCCGCCTCAAGTGGCCATTAGAGGAATGACAGTTTTTGGCTTTTTCAGCCCAGGAGGGGAATTCAAAATTCAGTTTGACTCTAATGTAGCCCACGCACGGCCCTGCTTTTTTATTTTTATGACACGTATTCAGATTACAAAAAAGTATTACTGAGTAAACACTGTTGCTGATAACAGCAGCAAGTGTCCATTAAAATAACTGCTTGGTCCATGTGTGCAGTTTGTCCTGCGTGCTGACTCGTATCTGACACTGTTTCTGCCTGCTGAGCTCCTCCAGCATCACTCACAGTCTCAGATATCAGCGAATTCCAGGTGATAAAGCAATCATCTGCTCTGCCTCACCCTGATTCACAGCCAGGGCTGTGTTTGATGTTTGCCTTGGGTAAACTGATTAGAGAAAGACGGCTGATCTGAGATACGGCTGACCCCTTTTGTTTATTTTCAACCCTATCACCCATTTTCTGCCCTGACAAGCCTCTTTCTTTGAGTGGCTTATTTTGGCTGTAGCTGGGAACAAAGTGTTTGCAGTAAGGCCTGGCTCATGGGCATTAATGCACAGGCAGCGGTGACTTGTTAGCAGGGTGCAAAAGGCCAATCTGCATGTGACAGAAAAAACATGTGGAAGATTGTTCAAACCTGATACCTACACCTTATAACCAGAGCAAACAGAGGAGAAACCAACACTTTGAGATGAGGTCACTGTTTTTTTAGAGCTTAGGTGGCAAAACACCAACACCTTCAGGTCAACAGTCCCCGAAGGGCCCAAAGGGCTTTCAGCACGTCTCGTCTGCAGCACAGCTCACACTGATGCTGCAAGGTTAGGTTGTTTTTAGAAAATCTAATTCAGTTTTGTGAAAATCTGAAACTCATTGTGACATTACATTTGTGAAACGCGCAGCCTCAGCCTGGCACTGCAGGCTTCACTGTGACGTGCCAGCCCAGCCAAGAGTCACTTTGACTGACCTGTCCAAGAATACTGACTTTCCCCTTCAGCCCGTCTCGCTGCCCACATGGGTAAAAGAGAGGAAAGGGTTTCTGTTACCGTGAGCAGGGCCACTGAAGCTGGAGAAATCATCGCTCTCTATTTCAGACAAATGTGAATAACACGTTACAAGGTTTGAAAAAGAGTCCAGGCGAGCCAGTGTCATAAATGTCATATTTTGAAAGGAGAGCTAAGATTCTCTGAAACAGCCTACTGTTCAGAGAAACACTGAATTAAAAAGCCAGATTATTTGGGGGGAAGAATGTTAGATTTTAAATGCAGATCAAAAATATTAGTTTGAAATTGTAAAGTAGATCAATAAAGCCAGCCTGTAAATGCCCCCCAGTGTGGCCTGGCACTGTGCAGCAACCAAGCTGGTCTGTAATTTTACATTGTTTAAATAATATTAATTAAAAACAGAGCAAAACACAGAGCTGCACATTCTGTGCAAGCTTTGTGATTTTGGCTGGTCCAAAAAACTGATCTGACTTGTGTCCAGTATCGTGAGCCTAATGATTGAAGTCTTCTTCAAACTGCATGATTTGATGTTGACATAAAAGCCTGACAGCTTTTGCCACTTACTGCCAGTAATAAATGCTGCTTTGCTTTTGCATATATCAGTAACTCACTCTGAACACAAAGCTTGTAGATCATTAGAATACCAGTCAAAATATTATTGTATGCATTTCTAGCTTTAGGCTTCCTGAATGAATGATTAGCGCATCGTCAGCCTCTGCCTGTTACTGTACAGTCAAAGCAGTCCCTGCAAATGTCAGGTTATCCCAGCCCTGTTACTACTGAGGTGTTCTGTTGCATTTAATAGCTCAGCTTTAGTGTGAGATTGGCCAGAAGCCAAAGTGTGTATTCTGAGTCAGGTCCAGCTGTGCCTTTTCTTTCAGTGAGTAACAGCTCATAGGCACTGTTTAATACCCATGCAGAATGTTTCACTGGTGCAGGCAGGAAACAATTCATTGCTTTCACGTCTTTACTGAAAATACAGAAAAACTGAGCGCCATGACTTTCACACATGGATGTGAAAGAGATGTGAAGCAGGCCTCACACGCTGCAGCTGCAGGATGTCTGTGCGACTGCACACATGTGTCTGAAACTGACCATGCACTCTCCTTTGTCCATATTAGCCCATGCACACCATGTGCAACAGCAGATTTATTCCACTACCGGGTCGAGCTTTAGCTGTGCAGACACTTAGTAAGAACCACTGGGCAACATCGTGTTCTCCAAAAGCTGCAGACAGCCAAAGCTCAACCACAGGCACCTCTTATGCTGCAGGCCATCATTCAGAACATTCAAACACAGTCTGGTCTGCAGTAACCGCTTCCTCCTCCATCAGCAGAGGTGAGGAGGTCTACAGTACCACACACTGGCCAGGCACCTTCATGTAGGCTTAAAATAAGAAAAGCAGACACATGCCAAAGCATGCACAGGAAACAACCAATAAATTAGAGTGAAATCAATGTGCACACCTCCAAATCTAATGATGAAAAATGAATATACTAAAATTGAATTTAAAATTCAGTCTCATGATAGGACTATTAAAATCTTCTCACTGACAGTAACATTCACTATACTGCCAAAAGTATTCACTCACCATCCAAATCACTGAATCCAGGTGTTCCAGTCACTTCCACAGGTGTATAAACCAGCACCTAGGCATGCAGACTGCTTCTACCAACATCAGTGAAAGAATGGGTCGCTCTCGGGAGCTCAGTGAGTTCCAGCGTGGTACCGTGATAGGATGATACTTGTGCAACAAGTCCAGTCACTGCTAAATATTCCACAGTCAGCTGTTAGTGGGATTATAACAAAGTGGAAGCGATTGGGAACGACAGCAGCTCAGCCATGAAGTGGTAGGCCACGTAAAAGGATGCTGAGGGTCATAGTGCACAGAGGTCACCAACTTTCTGCAGAGTCAGTCACTACAGACCTCCAACCTTCATGTGACCTTCAGATCAGCTCAAGAACAGTGAGAGCTTCATGGATGGGTTTCCATGGCAGCTGCATCCAAGCCTTACATCACCAAGCTCAATGTAAAGTGATGATGCAGTGGTGTAAAGCACGCCGCCACTGGACTCTAGAGCAGTGGAGACGTGTTCTCTGGAGGGATGAATCACACTTCTCCATCTGCCAATCAGATGGAGGAGTCTGGGTTTGGTGGTTGCCAGAGTCCTGACCTCAGCCTGATAGAACACCTTTGGGATGGATTAGAGCGGAGACTGTGAGCCAGGCCTTCTCTCCAACATCAGTGTCTGACCTCACAGATGTGCTTCTGGAAGAATGGTCAGAAATTCCCATAAACACTCCTAAACCTGTGGAAAGACTTCCCAGAAGAGCTGAAGCTGTTATAGCTGCAAAGGGTGGGCCCACATCATATTAAAGCCTCTGGATTAAGAATGGATGTTACTCAGGTTCATGTGTGAGTGAAGGCAGATGAGTGGCAGTGTGGTGTACCTGAAATACTGTACTGTCAGTAAATAATGCTGCTGTATTCAGCCATATTTTCTAAAAAACATGGACAGAGGAGAAACTGATTACTCTGCAAGAGCGGTCTGAGAGGTTTATGTGGGAGTTCTATTTCACCATGAATCTGGAATGTTGCATTGTGTTGGAATCCAACTGTTGGGAAGCTATGGTGACTACAGCTATTTTCCTACATGATTTTCAGATCCACCTCTCAAGCCAAACAGTATCACCACTGAAAACTGTTCTGTGTAGTTTCGAGGTTTGTTTTTAGGAGGTAAGTTTATGAATTTGCACTAGAAACTGTCTTGCTCACTCCTTGTTTTCATGAAGAAGTAATGTGTTTCCTGCTGTAGCAACTCAGTGGTCAAGGATAATTAATGAAGAGCAATAATGTCTTTTCCCAGATGGCCTTCTGAGTAAGAACATCCTTGCCCGAATGCAGCGTAGGATGTTAAGATCCCCTTGTTTCAGTTTTCACTTCCCTTTTCCCGCTGGATTATCACCTCGTCCTGTCACAAAGGATCAGGGGCAGATTGTGTCAGTGAGACCACAGTCTACAGTTTTCTGCCCTCCAATGCAGTCCTGCTGAAGGCTAAGTCAGGAGCTGATTGTATCTGCACAGGCCAATCTGTCCCCACGTCTCAGGTGGAAACAAAATCAAGGACCAGAGTGGGTAGAGGGTCTGAGTGTCCTTCAGGATATCTTATCTAATCATAAGCAGAAACCTCCAGTAACAGAATGAGCTTCTGTAGGGCCACCTAATCTCAACCAGACCTGGCATGACCTTCTGCAGCCAAGGCTGTAGGCAGGGGAACAGACAGCTGGATTTCCTCCTCCGCTTTAGTCCTCAGGTGACCATGGAGGTGATGGGTAACTACATAAAGTGATGTGTTTCACAGACTCTTGAGCTAAGTGCTTTATTGGGTTGTAACGCTGTGGTCTTAAATAAAGGAAATATTAATGACCACTTAAAGAACAACTGAGAACGTATCAGAGCTTCTCCAACTTTAGTGAAGTCAGTAGAAATCCAACACTGGTGAACTTTAATGGTGGGCATATCACTGATCCTGAACTTACAAAAAAATGTAATCAGTCCTACCACACTTTGTCACGTGACTGTATTTATGAGTCATCATTGGGTTGATCAGAGCGTGCAGAAAGCTCTCCTGAGAGCAAGTGAAAACAAGATTTAAGGTCTTTCACAGCAGCTAAAATATGGTTAGGATTGTTTGATTTTCCATACAAGTCTGTTCAAGCTGAAAACAGGAAAGCTCTTTGTCATCTAAGTCTTAAATCTATACTACACACACTGTGACTCGCACTCCATCTATTAAAATGCCAATCAGTTGGTCTGGGAAACACCTAAAGGTGTGGAATGTGCTGAGGCCAACAATCATATCTGACAGCAGGTGAAGACAAAACCCAACTCAGCTTGATGTGTGTGAATATCCATCTGCATGTAATCATAATCCACCCTGACACAGTAAATCTGTAGCTAGATGAAACACAGCAAAGTCTGCACACTTTGCAGGCCGCCTCAGAAGCATCCAAAAAGTGACCTGCACTACTGTACACAGCATCTTCTTATTTTACATTGTATCTGCTGTAATCTGATAAATAAGTGAATTTCAAATGATCGTGATTACAGTGACCCAGTGAAAGCCAGGTGTGCAGGTACTGCCTGAGTAATTTAATTACTGGATATTAATGTTCACCTTTATGACTCCTCATGTAAACTTTACAAGTCACTATCATGCCAGATAAATGCCTTAAATATTGTACCATGTTAGGTTTAATCTGCTATATTACATTACAGTATTCCTTAGAGTTAGCCAAGCCTTTGACCTGTGAAGTGCACACTGATAATGGTGACTAAAAATTCTATAAAAAGCCACAAAGTGTTGAGATGTGCATGAGTTTCCACTCGACAGCTATTCAAATGTTCCTCCGCCTCATCAGTCTGAATAACTGAGACCTGCCCCCAGCAGGACAGCATCGCGTTAGCAGTTCACCTTAAAAGAAGTTCACCTTAAAACTTTGCAAGCAGAAAGTAATAATCAGCTATTTTAATACCAAGCGTGCAATGAAGTACAGTTTTTATGCTTTGATGTTTGTTTTTTTCACACGTTGTTTAAAGTGACATCAAATCAGGATAAAGTGCTTGATTTGAACAGATACACAGGAATGAATATTTGAATCACTGGAGGAAACTCCTGAATCCGATTTGAGCGACAAGCTGCTAATTTACTCTACTCAGCCCTACATTACATCAACGTCTGATGGTCTGACCAAAGTTTGAGAAGACACAGGAAGCTCCTGTGATTACATCATGTGAGTAAAACCAACAGAAGACAAATCTCTGCGTATACCTGACCATTTAAATTCACACAGTACAGCTTTAGATCAAATGCAGCCAATGAAACTGGACAGTTTTTATTTCATTTACCTGCTGATGAAGCATACCCACACACACTGCGCTTCTGTCCATTTGGCCTTGGCAACACTGAAGCTTACATCAGCAACAAAACTGCAATGACATGTCTACACATGCTGCTTTTTACACTTCTGTGACTGAGGGGGATGAAGGTTTAAAACCCAGACGCAGTGGTTTTGAAGGCCGTGGGCTCGTGATTCATCTCCAAACTATGGCTGATGATTAGGAGTTCAGCCACGAGATGTGCTGTTCAACACCCGAAGACAGGGAGTGGTTTTATAATCAACGACAGGAACGCTATCAGGAGACGTACTCACAGTTTGAATGAGTGCGCTAAAGAGATCCGCTCCAAACAAGCCAGCGGTGGGAAAATACCAGGCGCTTAAATGACTTATCACTGTGCTAATTACTCACACTAAATTAATTATTTCTTGGTAAGCTTACCTGATCAAAATGTCTGAAACTGGTTATTTGTTGTTTTTAATGATCAGTGAAAGATATGAAAGGCTTTCACTCTTGCCCAGAAGTTTCCTTGAAGCTGAATGGAAAAGGACTCAGAAGTGAGAAACCGAGGGCAGCGGAAATATCAACCACAGCAGGTGTTACAGTCTTCCTCAGCTTTAAAGTCTCCAGAAGATGAGATGACACAGATGGCAGGCCACCTCCCACTGGACTTTGTTAAATTAAAGAATTAATGTGCATAAATCTATAAATAAAGTTTCTCTGTGTACAAATTTTTTTTTTTTTTATTGAGGAGTTATAGAGTAACTTAAGATGACTTCAGATTCAGCTTCTCTGACTAAGAATGACTCACCTTTGCTGGAGTGTTGTCTGTTATCTCATGTCCTTTCAGGTTGATGATGTGGACCTCCTGGGGCAGGCTGCTGGTGCCCCTGCTCGCACACCCTGACAGGATAGTGAAGCTTTTCAGGACGGCCTGCACCGGGTGTCCCGTCCCCACCGGCAGCAGCTCACAGGGGCTGCGAAACAAAGGTCCTGCAACAGAGAAACAAAGATTCTCACATAAAATAAGCATTATGCTGACTTATTAATGTAAATCCAAGCAGCAATCTCAGGGACTAAAAAAAGAGAAGTTAATTCAAAAACTGCAGTCCCTCACGTGGCCACTTGAGCAGGTCAGTCCTCATAAACATTCATAGTAAAATACACAACAGCAGTTTGTTTTTTGAGTGAATTGCTAGTACATTATTAGTCTGTTACTGAGCATTAATGATTAGATATGTCTGTTTAATACATACATTCAGTCAATGAATGCGCTGTGCTAACCAAGCTTTTTAGTGTTGTTTCATAACTGATCATCTGCAGAGGAACGGTTTATTTGAAGAGTTTCAGTCAGGTTTCAGAATTCATCACAGTACAGAAACAGCATTAGTGAAGGTTACCAATGATCTTCTTACAGCCTCTGACAGTGGACTCATCTCTGTTCTTGTCCTGTTGGACCTCAGTGCAGCTTTGATACTGTTGACCATAACATTTTATTACAGAGATTAGAGCTTGCTATAGGTATTAAAGGTACTGCACTGCAGTGGTTTGAATCATATTTATCTCATAGACTCCAATTTGTTCATGTAAATGGGGAGTCTTCTTCACACACTAAGGTTAATTATGGAGTTCCACAGGGTTCTGTGCTAGGACCAATTTTATTTACATTATACATGCTTCCCTTAGGCAGTATTATTAGAAAGCACTGCATCAATTTTCATTGTTATGCAGATGATACTCAGCTTTATCTATCAATGAAGCCAGATGACACACATCAATGAGTTAAACTGCAGGAATGTCTTAAAGACATTAAGGCCTGGATGACCTCTAATTTCCTGCTTCTAAATTCAGATAAAACTGAAGTTCTTGTACTCGGCCCCACAAATCTTAGAAACATGGTGTCTAACCAGATACTTACTCTGGATGGCATTACTTTGGCCTCCAGTAACACTGTGAGAAATTTTTGACCAGGATATAAGTGATGTCTCCTTTCCATATTGACATACTGAAGAAAATAAGTTATTCTTATGTCTAGTCTGAATATTTCAAATGCTAAAATTGTATTTTATGAGATGAAATTGTTTAATCATCCTCAAATGGTCAAAAAACAACAAAAACCAAGAAAATCTAAATACATGTTATACATATATAAATACGTACATAACAGAATGAGTCAATGTACTTTCTTCAGTCCCCTACAATGCATGTTTTTCCTTAGTCTAAATATATATATGCTGAGTAACAAGAAACACAAAAGCATAATCACCCCCACAGTACTCCAAATATAAATGCCCCAAAGCAACTTCAGTGACCTTCCTGTAATGGTTACATTTGACATTTTTAAGCACTTAGGAGAACCAGGGTTTACACTGTGCATCTTTTAGAGCCTGTAATTCAGCTTTATCTGTGGCCTATTTGGCAGAGAGATGTGACAATCTCTCAGCAAGCTCTCCAAATATCTACTTCCTACTTTCCAACTTTCTATATGTCATCATATACAAAACCTGTGAAGAATACTTTTGAGTGGTGTAACAAACTGCATAAATTAACTGTTGTTAAGGTCAGAGGGCAGGTTTTATCTCTCATGGAGAATATTGTATATTCTTAAAAACTGAAGCCTTATTTTCTTAGATCCATCCATGCGAGTTATGATACTATTTTGTTCTGATGGCCACAGTGCGGTCGGAGCCTTTTCCAGCTGGATGAGACACAGATGTAGAGACAGAACCATTCAGGCTCACGTTCACACAGTGGGCAATTTAAGGTTAGCAGTAAACCCAATCTGCATGTTTTCAGGCTGTGGCAGAAAACCTATGCAGGCACAGGGAGACCATCCAAACCCCACAAAGAAGCCCCCAGCCGACCGGCTTTCTTACTGACTGCAAGCAGATTCTGCTGAGAGCTTTAAGTCTTCAGCGGGATTCACACAACAGTCCACACAGACTTCACTTAGGTGAGCCACCCTGGGATATTAAAGGTTGGCGACTTGGAGACTTATGTTAGCATGTTTTATTTTGTTTTATCCATCTGAGAGAACAGCAGCATCCACAAACCCCATCTATTCTTATTTTAAAAGTTCACCTGGTGATGACCAGCCAGCAACATCTCATGTTTCCCAACCAGCTGGCTCACTTGGCAGGTTTCTATTGTGCTGGTCCTCAATACCAATTAGCTGCTTCCCCAGAGAAGACCTTGTCCCTTCAACTCCACTGTCCTGGCCTGCAGCTGAAATCAGTAGTTCTTGTACTGCTCTGGAGACTAACTGAGAGCTGGAGGGCCACTCTTAGCCAGAACCTGTCTGGATGGACACATGTCTTTAACTTTCCAGTCAGTGAGGCAGAGAGGCTCTCAGGTTTGATGGATCTCTGGCTTTGTCTCCCGCACAGTCAGATACACTGAACAGCACCATCACCTATGAACGTCTGGATGGCTTGACCAACACATAGGTTCACTTGTGTTAGCGTTCACACCAGCTCTCGCATGATGTGTGCAGCTTCCTTTTCATCAAACAGAAGCTTTGAGGTGGTTAAGAAGCCTCACCACAGGCTGACAGTTTCCTATGCTACAAATTTCCTTTACGTTTTAAGTCTTTATGACCCACTTAAAAACAATGAGGGTGCATTTTGCAGATGCACAAGCCTCATGTAGGACACAGGGTGGTGCAACAGTTGTTCTGAATCATTTACATTAGAAAGTCAAGACCACTATGAGAGAGTATGGCCAGGTTTGATTTTCTTGGGGTCAGACCATGCATTTGACCCCACAGGCTAGTGCCAGCCAAGGCCTGCTCACATTTCACACACATCACCCCAAACACGCAAAGGCTGCCAACAGCAATCAGAAGGAACATTTGGAAATAATTAAAGTCGAAGTGAAAGACGGTTTGATAACAACATTAAACTGACTCCAAAAACACAGTGCCTCAGCGGTGGGGCACAGCTAGGGGGAAACGCTGGTTTTTGTGTGTGTGGGGGGGTGGTTGCTCAGAACACATAACTATTGTTTTCTCTCTCTGTGCCGTCCAATAAGCCCATGTTAGATCAGCATAAAGCCAGAGATCATGCATGGCATAGCTCCCCTCTCCTTGTTGTGAGAAAAACTTGAGAGGATTTATTGTTACCATATTTGTCTCAAGAGACATATCCCAACATATCCCAACATATCTCAAACCCATTCTCAACCTGGACTATATTTTCTTGTGACTTTACTACAAACCCAGAGAGATTATCTCCAACTCTTGCTGAGAGAATACATATATTAAAACACGGTGAGGTCCTTCTATAGCGATAAAGCCACCAGACCTAATGGCAAAAACCTGTGGTGCATCAGTATGTCAACCCCCGCCTAACCCCCCCTCCCTTTCCTCCCAAAGGGCCGAGGCCTATTCCCTCCCCGACCACGTCAGCGCGCCTCACTCCCACAAACACGTCCGAGGGCACTTCAACTCACTTTTTCCCCTCACACATGGAGAATAACAAACAACTGCCAGACAAACAAAGAAAAACACACGTCTTTCTGGGAGGCTGCCAAACATTACAACAGCTGCTGGGCAATGATGGGCTTTTCTAATTGTTTAAAAATACAGCAGAACAGAAACTTAGGAGAGAAAAGGGTAACATGGACAGAAAAGCAGCAGTCAGTGCACGAAAGGTACGAAATCTAAACCTCCAGGTCTGTGTGGAACTAGCTAATAAAATGTATTATTCCCAGAAGATGATGATGTCCCTGACCAATCATCACAGGGAAAATGTTCTCATGATAGGATATATCCACAACTAATGCTTTCAATAAAGAAAACACAGTGCGTAGTCATGGTCCCCAGAGATACATGGATAATCACACCAAATTTCCACAGAAAATATTTAAAACATACCGTAAGACTGCACAGAAATAAACTGCCCTATTCACTGAAATAAAAGCCCAGCCCCTAAAATACATGCCGAGCAATAAATTCAATTCAATTCAATTTTATTTATATAGCGCCAAATCACAACAAACTGTCGCCTCAAGGCGCTTTGTATTGTGGGTAAAGACCCTACAATAATACAGAGAAAACCCAACAGTCAAAACGACCCCCTATGAGCAAGCACTTGGCGACAGTGGAAAGGAAAAACTCCCTTTTAACAGGAAGAAACCTCCAGCAGAACCAGGCTCAGGGAGGGGCAGTCATCTGCCGCGACCGGTTGGGCTGAGGGAAGAGAACTGTGGAAGAGAGCCAGAGATTAATATCAATTAATGATTAAATGCAGAGTGGAGTATAAACAAAGTAAATAAGGTGAATGAGAAACAGTGCATTATGTGAACCCCCCCAGCAGACTAGGCCTATAGCAGCATAACTAAGGGATGGTTCAGGGTCACCTGATCCAGCCCTAACTATAAGCTTTATCATAAAGGAAAGTTTTAAGCCTAATCTTAAAAATAGAGAGGGTGTCTGTCTCCCGAATCCAAGCTGGAAGCTGGTTCCACAGAAGAGGGGCCTGAAAGCTGAAAGCTCTGCCTCCCATTCTACTCTTAAGTATCCTAGGAACCACAAGTAAGCCAGCAGTCTGAGAGCGAAGTGCTCTGTTGGGGTGATATGGTACTATGAGGTCTTTGAGATAAGATGGTGCCTGATTATTCAAGACCTTGTATGTGAGGAGAAGAATTTTAAATTCTATTCTAGATTTAACAGGGAGCCAATGAAGAGAAGCCAATATGGGAGAAATATGCTCTCTCTTTCTAGTCCCTGTCAGTACTCTAGCTGCAGCATTTTGGATCAGCTGAAGGCTTTTCAGAAAGCTTTTAGGACAGCCTGATAATAATGAATTACAATAATCCAGCCTAGAAGTAATAAATGCATGAATTAGCTTTTCAGCATCACTCTGAGAAAGGATGTTTCTAATTTTAGAAATATTGCGCAAATGCAAAAAGCGGTCCTACATATTTGTTTAATATGTGCATTGAAGGACATATCCTGGTCAAAAATGACTCCAAGATTTCTCACAGTGTTACTGGAGGCCAAAGTAATGCCATCCAGAGTAAGTATCTGGTTAGACACCGTGTTTCTAAGATTTGTGGGGCCGAGAACAAGAATTTCAGTTTTATCTGAATTTAGAAGCAGGAAATTAGAGGTCATCCAGGCCTTAATATCTTTAAGACATTCCTGCAGTTTAACTAATTGATGTGTGTCATCTGGCTTCATTGATAGGTAAAGCTGAGTATCATCTGCATAACAATGAAAATTGATGCAGTGCTTTCTAATAATACTGCCTAAGGGAAGCATGTATAATGTAAATAAAATTGGTCCTAGCACAGAACCCTGTGGAACTCCATAATTAACCTTACTGTCTGAAGAAGACTCCCCATTTACATGAACAAATTGGAGTCTATGAGATAAATATGATTCAAACCACTGCAGTGCAGTACCTTTAATACCTATAGCAAGCTCTAATCTCTGTAATAAAATGTTATGGTCAACAGTATCAAAAGCTGCACTGAGGTCCAACAGGACAAGAACAGAGATGAGTCCACTGTCAGAGGCTCTAAGAAGATCATTTGTAACCTTCACTAATGCTGTTTCTGTACTGTGATGAATTCTGAAACCTGACTGAAACTCTTCAAATAAACCGTTCCTCTGCAGATGATCAGTTAGCTGTTTTACAACTACTCTTTCAAGAATCTTTGAGAGAAAAGGAAGGTTGGAGATTGGCCTATAATTAGCTAAGACAGCTGGGTCAAGTGATGGCTTTTTAAGCAGAGGTTTAATTACAGCCACCTTGAAGGTCTGTGGTACATAGCCAACTAATAAAGACTGATTGATCATTTTTAAGATTGAAGCATCAATAATTGGAAAGACTTCTTTGAACAGTCTAGTAGGAATGGGATCTAACAAACATGTTGCTGGTTTGGAGGAAGTAACTATTGAAGTTAACTCTGAAAGATCAACTGGAGCAAAAGAGTCTAAACAAATACCAGCAGTGCTGAAAGCAGCCGAACATGAAGAATAATCTTTGAGATGGTTATGAATAATTTTTTCTCGAATGTCTAAAATTTTATTTGTAAAGAAATCCATGAAGTCACTACTAGTTAACGTGAAAGGAATACTCGGCTCTACAGAGCTCTGACTCTTTGTCAGCCTGGCTACAGTGCTGAAAACAAACCTGGGGTTGTTCTTATTTTCTTCAATTAATGATGAATAGTAAGATGTCCTAGCTTTACGGAGGGCTTTTTTATAGAGCAACAAACTCTTTTTCCAGGCTAAATGAGCATCTTCTAATTTAGTGAGACGCCATTCCCTCTCCAGCTTTCGGGTTATCTGCTTTAAGCTGTGCGTTTGTGAATTATACCACGGAGTCAGGCACTTCTGATTTGAAGCTTTCCTTTTCAGAGGAGCCACAGTATCCAAAGTTATACGCAGTGAGGATGTAAAACTATTGACGAGATAATCAACCTCACTGGGAGCAGAGTTTAGGTAGCTGCTCTGCACTGTGTTGGCACATGGCACTGAAGAGCATAACAATGAAGGAATTAGATCCTTAAACTTAGTTACTTAGTTACTTAGTTAATAAAGAAAAACAAAATACCCAAAATCTGCTCTATTAGGGCCTTTCATCTGAAAAAGGATCTGTAAGCTGCATGTTAGCCAGCATGTTATAGATGTCATAAAGAGCTGGAACAATGTTTACAGTTTTTTATGTTGTATTTTAATTATTTTCATATAGCATAAGGAAAGCTGTGGCACCATGAGTGCAGTGGGATTCATTATGATCCCTGTGTTAGCGCAGGTCTGGTCAAGTGATATAAAAATAATGAGCTGTACAGCGATCTGAAAACTACAGATTCCTCTCTAGAATGAGTCCCTCCTGGCCAAACATAAACATCACCAATTACACAGTTCAAACAAAGGGGAGTTATTAATAAAAGGTGTAAATGAAATACATTAAGTGTCAGAGGATAAGCCCCACCTGTTTTTCTGGCACGTCTATTTTAATCTGAACTACCACTGAGAGCGTCGCTGTCCCCAAGAGGAAGCACAGCATGCTGATCTTAATCATATTACAGTCATTCCTCAGAGGTTCCCACAGGACACTTTGGATATTAAAACTGTATTAACAGATTTTCTTCCAATCAGCATTTAAAGGTCATTGAACTGGCCTCGTTTTAGCCTTCCTCTCCCTGAGCCTGCAGATATGCACCATAGTTTCTGAACTGTAACACCTCTCGTGGCTTTTGAAAGGTTTTCGCTTTTCCAAGTTATGTTTAGATTTTCATGAGAACCGCCTCTACTTTAGATCAGGCTGATATAAGAGTGTCACGCAAATAGAGTCAGTTATTTGATCAAACTGTAACCAAGGATTCATATCACATATGTCATTACCATCAGCCTGCAACCACAGTCGACATCAAAAGTTATACAGGAAATAAAAGGAGCATCTGTTGGCCCTGCCACAGCGTGGTGTCTGCTGTCACCTATTCTGTCTGCCTGTCTCCCCCACATCTGTCTCCTTCTCTCCGGCCATCTTTCTTTTCCTTCGGTCTTCGGTGGACAGCACTGTGCGTCCTGTCCAGCTCCTACCAGTGACTTTCAGCTGGTCAGGCCAAACACCCACAGCAGAGGAATGAGAGAAGCTGTTGTTCACTCTGCCTGAAAAACAACCCAGTTTGTGTCCACTCTGCAGACTACATGCAAATATTAATCCAGCAGATGCAGCCAAACCTGAAGGTACATCTCATCCTGCAGCTATAGTACTCTCTAAAATGTTAAAATTCTACAAAATATCAGAAATACTGCAAAATGCATAACCCTCCATTGTTCTGTAACTCAGTCTTATTCCAGTCAGCCATGCCACGCTTCACAAAAGCTGTAACTATTGATGTGAATCCTGACCATCAGCCGAAGGACAGTCCAGTTCTCACAGGCTCACACCAGCAGCAGATGAAATTTCTAAGTCCTGATCAGGGCCCAACATCAACCTAATCTCCCGACCGTCAGGTCACGGCCCGAATTCACAAAAAATCTGACAACGTGTCAACAGGTGAGAGATCGAAGAGCAGACTGAACCAGACAGGAAAGCACCTGCTGACCCTCCAACAGCGCTCGCTCATCTCCAACACGCCAGCAGGAGGTCCTCCTCTGTTGGAGCAGAGCTCAGTGAGGGGGTGTGACAGCTGGCATACCTGAAGCAAACAAAGGCTCAGAAATAGATCGGACTTTATTCAGCCAACAGGGTTCATCAGAAGATGGGCGTTTTCGGCTGCTGACTAGAATCATGTTGATCAACTCTGGAATCTGAGGACAGTCAAACTGATGATGAGTATTAAAATTACTGTTCATCAGAAACCTCTCTGCAGGCAGCTCATTTTAAAGTGGCATGCACACAGACTATTGCAAATGTCACAGGTGTCGTAACCACATGTAATAGTATAAAAAGATTTTGTGGTTTCATTGTGAAAGTATGAAGTTATACACAGACAGCAGCACAAAACTTTCACCGCCACTTCTGTTCCTGTTTGCGTGGGCACAGACACAGGAAGCTGCTATGTTGGATGCGGTTTCTGCTTCAAATGCTTGATGGGTATGAAAATGTGGCCAAAATATAAAGTACAGCAAAAAGGTTCAGCTGGAAGTGTCAGATGAACTTTAATGTGCTGGAAGCAGAAACAAAGAGTTTGTGTTGTTTCAAGTCAACGACAGCTGCTGTGTAACCGGGTCTGCGTAGGTGAGACTGCTGAGGTCGCCGTAGCTTCCTGTGGGTCCGCTGACACAGTTCAAGTTAGTCTGGGCTACAAAGCAGACAATCCCCTGCCCCACTAACAAGAGGAGCCTATAGAGTTTATGGACATCTTGGAAAAGCAAATGTGTTTGGCACAAGAGTGCATTCAGGCTGCCGAACAGGACAGCTTATTTTAAAAAATAAGGTATGGTGACATCACAGCCAGATGTTCAGTTTTTTGGCTTGAGAGGGGTAGCCAATCAGAAGAAGCTGGTATAAAGGGAGGGCAGCCTTAAAGGCTTCAGACACTGCATCAAGTGAGGCCTGCACCAAGGCCCAGTATAACATAAATACGTTTTAACAGTGAATTATGCAAAGCAAGGCTCTGGAGTCCCAGACTAAAAATATGAAGCTGGAAATTAGACCAATATGGTGGTCGGTATCTGCAAGGTTCATGAGCAGGGTTCCCTGCAGGGTGACTGATTCTATATGAGCAAAACACATGGACATGACTGACGTGCCCTTTAACCTCCCACTTTTCTCCTAACCACCCACCGGTTAGTTTATTTCTCTAGTTCTGCCTTTCTGAGGATTAGTGTCAAATATACAGACACTGATTCTAACAGAAACATCGGATATGGTGCCACAAAATCTATTTTCTGTACAAAACTGTGATAGTATCCGAGCTGAGACAGGAAGTGAGAATATAAATCCATATTAAGGAGGGAGCGAATGTGCAAATACTCACTTTGATACATTTAAACAATGTGAAGTCCAAGCAGTGATGTCACCAGACACTTTTCACAGCCCTTGGCGGGCTGCTTTTGGACCTCATTAGTTAAACACTAATATCTATTTCAGATACTTTGTTCAGACTATTACGCGATAACGCTGAAGGCGATTAAAAATCCTGCTCGTGTTTTATTCCCAGACTACAAGTAACGAAAACCAGCCTCTATTTAATTTGACACTGTGCAGAAAACTGGTTGCACTTCTGAAATCTGGCCTGTTACTTTCAATTAACAAAACCAGCCTCATGCTTAAAATAACTACGAAAACAGGGAAACTGGAGGAATTGCAAGAATTTGTAAGAAATGATAAAATAAGATGGGCTGGAGGCAGAAACAACGCTGTAATTAGGCTGCAATGCTCTAAATGTGTTCATAGAGAGAACAAACCTGCACCGGGGCAGCTCGCTCTCTGGGCAGTATTTAAAGGGACTATTACTGTACTTTGTATAATATGTACTTTGTTCTTTTTAAAGGTACTTTAAGAAGTTTGCAGTAAAAACAAGTGCAAAGTTCAGATTTTATTATTTGCCCTGTTCAAAATGTTTGAGTCTAATTATGACCTGTTTTTATGTATGTGGATAGAGTACATGTGTCACATTCACTGCATTGTTTAAATCTTTAGGAACAAATATCAAATCATTCGGGAACGTTGTACACGTATTATTGTCCAGGGCGATGATGTCAAACGTCTTGGTTTGTCCAAACAACCTTAAACTAAAACAGGCCGGCTGCAGATTATTTTTTACTCCTTTAATAACCAATTAATAAATAAACTTGTATGCAGACAAAAGGATTGAGAAACTTGTATTTTTACTTGGAAAAACTGTGCTAGATGCCAGACGTCACCGTACAAAGAGACACACGCCCCTGTATCCACAGAAGGCGCTCTGCTGCTCTCCACAGCGTGGCACTGAGCCAACCACTCGGGTACAGGAAGTGATGTCAGTCTGTGTGCCAGTTAGGGACAAATCTGATATTCCCACAAAGCCATTTCCGAAGATAAACAAACAGAGCCTTTCCCCTGTGTGCGTACACATCCTCACAGTTCCCAGTATTTCTTCAGCAAATCTGACTGCGTTCCTTCAACAATAAGGACAATTTCACACCATAACACACATGAAAGGACAATGGAGCCTCAGAGGCCTGCAGGGCAACCTGATGCTTTCTCAGAATACTTGTCCAATAATGTTATGAAAAAATAAGATCAAGTTCGTCACAATATAAGCATAGAGAAGCACAGAGGTGCATCTTTAAGATACGCCCGAATTCTGTGGCATCTTTGCTTTTTACCGCAGGGATGATTCCCATGGACCACAAACCTAGAAAACATAATATTCTACCCACTCCTGTTTTCCTAAAGGGCTAAAGAATCACTAGCTCTGCAGTGTTGACATAAGCACAGCCCACTCACTCCTGAACCTTGAGCCACTACTACAGGAAGTGAGCACAGCCTTTCATAAGAGTAGTGTAAGTTCACTACACCGGCCCTCCTATGAAGAAGAAGAAGAAGAAGAAACAGCCTTTATTGTCCCACAGAGGGGAAATTTGGGTGTAACAGCAGCCGCAGTTATTATAAATATAAATAAAGATGAAAAGGATTTATCTCTGGACTGTAAAACTCGGAGGAGAGGAGGAGGAAGCTGGAGGGGGATGAAGGGAGGAGGGGCAGGGGTGAGCCCGAACTCCATTAGGGAAGTCGTAAACTTCGCCATCAAAGTGTGAAGTCTGAAGTTAGATATCCCACAAATCTGGCTGTAACTCGATATCACCCAAACAGTCTGTATTGGTAGATAGATCTCAGCAGCTGGCATATAGCAGCAAACACAGCTAAAACAGACAGTCAGTGGGTTAGATTTTATCTGCTGTGAGGGGAGTAAGGATACGCAGTCCCTAAGTATGTTTCCAGGTGTTCAGACAATTAATTACGTCCCTCTGGATGTCAAACTTCAACAAAAATAAAGGCACTAAGTAGAAAACTACCCAAAGCATCCATCATACCTGTGAACGCATGCATTCAAGAACACCTTTCAAACTCAAATCCAATTTTGTTTTAAGTTTATGTGAACAGAAAGTTCAGGATATCTTCAGCAGCACAGCTCAGTGTCGCTGCATCAGTCAGCAGTGAGCTTCATCCACTCGTATCGGGGTCCTTTCACAAGGTTTTACAGCCTCCTCCGGAGTAAACAGATGTGGACACATCACTCCAAACGATTTTTACATGAGTACAAGTTGTTCAGAGGAGGTCTGGAAGAAGACCCAAACTGTCGCCCTCAGATGAGAGGAGATGGATTAAGATGTTCAGGAACAGCTCAGGAACCACGAGGCTCGAGCCTGCCATGAACTGGAAACTGCTGGAACCCTGTCCACACTGAAGCCAGTTTTACACTGGCATGGACTGAGTGGGTGCCCACAAAGACACAAGTCCCTGCTCCAACACTGACATCCACACCCACGATGAGCAGCTTCTTACCAAAGTTATATGTAGCACATAATATACTCATAGGTTGGTAAAACACTCCTCTCTTGCTGACAGTGAGATTGGTTCTTATCCATCAGCCCTGATAGATGAAGGAGGCTCCTGTGATAAGTGATCAAAAAAAACATGGCCACTTACAAGCAGCATATGAAGCCACAGGCAAGAGAGACGCGGGTACATTTCTCCCTACCTCTACATGCAGACATAAATCAGAGGTCTTTGAAGAGATGGATGACAGGGCTAATTCCCAGAGGAACACAGGAGCCACTGTGTAAAGTGAGACAGCTGGGAGAGACCGAGCATGTGTGCATATGACTAAAGACTTTACTGGCTGTGCTGCTGCTGCATGTCTTTACTGATGGGTGCCGACATGTGCTGTCTGGACCTATAATATCAAAGAGCAAAGAAGTCGTCAGCTCAGCCGAGGAACAAGAACCGGCTTATAGTTCTCAGCTGAGAACGAGACACGAAATGATAAAGTATCAGTAAACCACAACAATACTAATGAACTCTCTGAGCTTAAGCAAAACACACCAAGAAACGTCACAATAGCAGCAGAAGAGCTCAGGTGAGACAGTTTCTACCGAGCTCCCGCACGAATGCTGAGATATCAGCAGCCATCGGCCGACCCAGCGCAGTACTGGAAGTACCCGAGCAGAACAGCCTTCACCGTGGGGAGAGAAGTCTGTCCTGCTGCTCCAAGGGCAACTCGCTCATCAATCATAGATGCCTTCAAAAGCCGTATTCTTTGACAACAGCTTGGCAGGGGTTTGGGAGCAGCCACATCGTCTGCATTCACAAAGACTTGGATCCAGTTGTGGAAGCAGAGAGGTGAGCCCTGGGGTCATTCATCTTGTCCCACTAGATATCGGCCTCATTTCATTTGTGCTGGATTATCTGCCTTTGCCAGAACTCTTCAGCGTACAGTATTTAATCCAATCACTCCAGCAGATTTCATAAACAGTAAATCTGGTAGGTGGGCTGGGGATCAGGTACAGATGACATCTTTAAGTTACTGTGATTTCACTCAGTAAATGCAATATCCATGCTGTACAAAGAGACATTCAGTAGAGCCCACAAAATAGTACTGCACTTTATATAAAACAAATAATTTCCGTATCAGAACGACCACAGGCAAAAACACAGGAGGCCGGGATGCTGATCTGGAGATAGTGTTTCTGGGCATCAGGATGAGCCATCCTTAGCTTACTCAATCTGACATCTGCACACACACCCTTACTGACCCAGTAAAACATACTTAGTGAAGGGGAATTTACTAAATCAATAAATAACTGGGAACATTTGAATCAATCATGCAGCACCCCAAAAATGTCTTTGTTCCAGTGATCTTTTAGAAAAGTACCCTCACTCATATGTGATAACGGGGGCCTTTGAGAAGCAGCAGAAAGCTGGAACAACGCTGGGCCTTTGTGCCAGTGAGCCCAGTGCAAAGAGGTGGAAAGGGCATTTTCACACACACTGGAAGAGATTACATTCCTCTGGGCCTCTTCAGCCTCACAAAAGGGAGAGCAAAGAAGAAAAATGGCTTGTCAAGTGCCGTGTTGTCTCATGTATTAACACGTACAAAGGAGGCTTGGGAGGGCCTCTTAACTGGACAGTTACCAAGCAGAAAGTGTGACGAGCGACGGGCCGGTTAGAGAAGACCCCAGACAATGAATAAGCAAAGAGGAGTTTTTCTGCGGAGAAAAAACAAACACACGCATATCGGTGATCATAGATAATATTCATAAAAGGAAAGGCTGTGCGTCCTGGGCAGTTTTTCTTGTTTTTGTTGGACGGATGGTTTAGATGAAAAGAGCCACAAAAACAGGCGATGGCGGTGCTTTTTAAAGTGAATAACACCTCGCTGCACGCTCCTCCACAACTACTTCCTGTGTTAGAAGAAATTCTGAGAATCAAGTGGAAAGCATGTGTGTGTTTGTGATCTACAGCACACAACAAGCTCCGAAGGTCTTTCTGTCATTTTTTGGAAGTTACTCCTGTTTTCCAAGAGATTATTCCAAAACTGCGACACGGTCTTTCATCAGGACTCATCTGGTGGAAAAGGAGTGGGGAAGGTGAGGCCCCAGGAGGGGCGAGTCTGACGAAAGACGCAACCTGGAGGCATATCGGGATTTTTTGAGTCATCGCTGCAAAGCGTTGAAAGTACACTTAATAAAGGAACAGACCTCAAATGATATAATGTGATAGAGCAACATATTTTTTCTGGCTGCTTCTGTAGGTTATCGGAACAGCGGGAGTCCCATTTTTTACTATTACTCTCTCATTCTTCAATGAAGTCACACTCCACATAACTCTTACTCTCTCCAGCTTTTTTTCTTTTTTCCACGGGGCCGTTAAACACAATGGAAAGCGCACGATCACCCCAGCTGTCTCCCATTACTCTGACCAAAATTATTTACACGCCTGCTTACTGGAACTACGGAGAGAGAGGGAAAGGGAGAGTGATGGGGCGGGATCTGGGTGACTCCTTCACATTTACGTAAGCATCCTCTTAACGGGATGCTGATAAGGAACGGCACACATGGAGGATCTTCTGTCTCTACAGATCCATGTGCTTCACTCCTCCCTGTGTAGGTGAGCTTCTGCTTTCAGAACAGTGAGTAAATCTAAATACTCCACCAATCGGTTTACATACTGCTGTTAGTTAAACTGGATAATACTGGGCTTCCCTTCATTCCACAAGCAAAAGCCATAAACAGACAGGGCCAGAATGGCTGCGTCCTACTCCTCAGCACTGTAGAGATAAAGGCTTCACCGTGGGGGAGAGAGGATCTGTAATTAGACAAACTCAGGACTCCCGTTGCTACGTAAACATCCCAACCACTCAGCCCAGCAGCAGCTCTGCCTCTGCAGCGCTGCTGCGGCTCCTCGCATGAATCACAGGGCAACATCTGGTTTAGCGTGCTGGAAGGGACTCTGTCGGTTTGGCACGCCGCGCGTATGCGGAGTGTGTCGATTTGGACCAGACGACCCATGGCTGCGCCTACCTCTCTCCTCCCCCTGGCTACCCCACCTCTCAGATTACAGCGGTTGCACAATGCTTTCTGGCAGCCCCGGCGCTCGCTGGCCCTAAGACAGCGCTGTGGATACACAGACAAACTTTTTGCTCAACTAAGGGCAGAAAAAAGTTACAATCGCTTTTGGCACCACAGTGACTCGTGTCTGCCAAGAGTACACAAAGACGCAGACGGAGAGAAGGGTGTTTACTTTAATGTAAAGCTGAAAGGGAACATATGGACTTGAATATGAGCACAGCTCCAAACCTTCGCCTTGCTTCAACAGCCTACGTGCTTCTACGTTGAATTGCTAGAGACAAATTTGGAGTAGCGGCTTGGTCATCCATCAAGCCACCTCATAAGTGAAATCAGGATAGACAATAAGAGAGGAGAAAGCATTTCTGCACTCAATAATGCTGCTGTGTTTTTCAGTGAGCCAACACCCCGGCCTTGTGCCTCCAGTGTAACCAGCATCCTGCCGGAGCTGTTTTTGGCAAGTGTCTCAAATTAATATCTGGCACGGCTCCTGACAGACTTTATTTCACTGTAAAACCCAAAGTCAGCCCCAATGTCCCTCATATATCCTTCACAGAATCACCATTATGGCACGCTTAGGAGACGCAACCACAGAATGGCAGTAATGATATGGAGGGAAAAACAACTTAAAAACAGCAGAAAGCAGAGCGACGCAGCAGAGCACAGAGTAGAAATATGGACGCCAAGGTGCTCTCAGTCTGACTTTTAAGAGTTATGGGAGGCTCAGAACCTGGATTGCATTACGCCAAAAGGAGACGCACTGCAGACTAATCTAAACATTACGTAAGAGCGCTCCCGACAAGTTTAAGGGCAAATGTGACTGTTTACACAGATGCTGCACGACAGCAGAAATAGACAGTAAAGGAGAGAGAGGTGAAAGAAAGAGGCTGCTCTGAAACTGATCGGCTTATTAATGACAGTTAAAAGCCAAAAGTAGAAAGGATCACGTCTATAACGAAGGGAAAAACACTGAATGTACTGTTTGGTGATCGAAAAGCAAACAAAAAAAAGCAAATAATTTGCCAGTAAATCATTAAGCACAGTGGCTGCCAGCACTCTTTGGAGGAAAGGGCATTTGGTGTCTGACCGTAAATATCTGTCCCCTGTGACATCGCACGACAATGCATCTGACCGTGTGAGGAAGAATTTAGAGGAAAACTTCATACAGGACTTCATTGTGTTGGAGATCCTGGCATTGTGGCAGAAATTATGTTTGCTCTACCCACAACACACACTCACTACGCTGCTATTGTTTGAGTCAAAGTCAGCCCTCTGGAGTGCGGTTCAAGCCCCCCGAGGATAAGAAGAACTTTTACAATGATTACCTGTGGCGGCAATCAGACTGAAACTATGAAAAATGGGAACCACACGTTTCTGGATCACGCTTTCTACCAGCCAGTGATCCCCGTGCAGAAAAGCAAAGTGGGATACTGCAGAGTCATACACCATGAAACTGGTTTCTGTACACAGGCCATCGCACACTGTATAAAAGAGGAAAAAGGCTGTGAAATAAAGAAGATCCTGAATATGGTTTGTGCTACTTTGAAGCCATTGGGTTAAACTGAGGGTTTGGGTCACTTTACCAAGCAAAGAAACCCACAGCTTAACTGTGCGGCTGCTGTAGCTGTAACAGCAGCCAAAGTTCCTCTAATCACCTCTCCTGGCCAACTCCACAACGACTCGAAACATCAACTGCAACTACTCACCCCAAACAAAGCATCAGCAATTTCCCAACAACTTTTGGAGGGGCTGGCAGATTTGACCCATTTCCTGAAGATGACCCAGCTGTCCAGAGGAGGAACCTTAAAGTCGTCTGAGGGTTGGGAGACACAGTTCCATGTTTTCTGGTATCCTGTTATTCATGCCCTGAGAAGATCAATCCTGATGGCTTTGGCACATCAACAGGTTGATATTCTCAGAGTTTGAGTCAAATTTCCAGAAACTCATTTTAGTGTCCAGTTTCTCTACATCTTACAAATTGATTGGCACAAAATGTGTTAAAGATATTCGTGGTCCCCAGAAGAAGGATCATGTCGGATGAGGTGATACTTTGACTTTTTATTTGGTCTATAAAAAGGTTAAAATATTTTGGTTCTTAGTGTGACTGTGTAAACAGTTACTGACTAGATTTCTAGATAACTGGAGTTATTATCAGCTATCAGTTCCAGTTTCTCCACACCTGAGAAACTGTATAATAAGTTCTTCACAGGACCATCATTCATCCTCTTCCGCTTCTCCAGGTCCGGTCCCGGCAGCAGTCTAAGTAAAGATGCCCGGACCACCCTCTCCCAGCTCCTCCTTCAGCTCCTCTGGAGATCCGTACCGCTCCAGCACAGTACAGCCTCCAAGAGCTGCCAGTACGACTGTACAGACTTGACTCTGTGGGTGGCAGGAATGTTTCAGGAAGTTTGAAGGTGCAACTTTTAAAGCTATAATAAAGTGGGTTGAATTGTTATGTAATGGTATTACTTAAAAATAGAGTGAGGAAAAAGGGACGTTAATCTTTCTGAGCATGAATATTTTCCCCGCCTTACATCAGTCAGTCAGTCATTGCCTCCTGCAGCTAGAAAAGGAAGAATCAACAATAGACAACAATAGAGCCGACTGTGAAGGCGTAAAGAGAGGGTTAGAATATAGTCCCAGCATATGGCCTCATGCACGTTCCTCAGTAAGAGAGGTGCAGTATTGTTCATCAGTTAGCTTTGTAGGGCAATAAGTAACTTCAACTTACAGTTTTATAGTGTTTCACATGACACACTCATGGCAGAGAGTGTAAAGGTCGATAATTATCATATCTGATATTCAGCAGTTCTCTTGATTTTTTTACTCATTTTGAAATGCTCTGCTTTGACTGAGGCAGCCTCCTCTGTCTCTCTGTGGTTTTAGGCTCACAGCACTGCCAGGCTGGGCAGTCCAACACTGAAGGTACTGTGACACACACGTGTACACACACGGGTCCACACACGGGTACACACACGGGTCCACACACGGGTACACATACACAGGTGCACACATGGATACACACACGAGTACACACACACGGGTACACACACACGGGTACACACACGGGTACACACATGCGTCCACACACAGGTACACACACACGGGTACACACATGCGTCCACACACGAGTACACACACACGGGTACACACACAGGTACACACACACGGGTACACACACACGGGTACACACACGGGTACACACATGCGTCCACACACAGGTACACCCACGGGTACAGAGGCGAACATCTCCAGACTGAAGCAGCTGTGCTGTGAGTGAGCGGCGCTCTGTTTGAAGGTAGCAGATATTATTGAAGCTGCAAATAAAAACAGCAGTCTTCTGTTTCCATGATCTGTGAGGTCTATGTCACCTTTGGTGATGACCCTGAGCATAACCTCAACACCATGTTTAGGAAAAAAGAATGGTTAGGGTCATCACCGATGATGATGATGATGAACTCTTTGATATAAAAGAGACATCAAATTTTGATACCTTTTTCCTGTAAATCGTTTAATTATATGATCTCCCTGAGTAATAATTGGCTTCCACGTTAAAAATAATTTTCTCTACCTGTGGTGCATATATGCACCTGTGTAGCAGTTTCTCTTTCTTTGCTTTGTCTCTATCACTGCTCTGAATTACTGAGTACTTGGCAGTTTCTGAGTCTCATTCCACCCAATCTGACAGATACATGCATGCCTGCTGAGTGTTTTGTATTGTGAGACTGAACTTGTCAGCACTTTCTTTAGTATAAATCTCCCTTACTCATGACTCTGACAAGCGCTGCCTAGAAAGGCATGCTGGGAGAAAGAGTGGAAAATCCCACAGCATGGGCAACATTTTGACCATGTAACAACATAGCAGTGCAAGGCTTCTATCAAAGTTTATATGGGCGTAACGACTCTGACTAATTCCATCTTCTGAAACCATATTGGAACCGAGTTAAATCGTACCTGCTCAGGTAACAGATAAACAACAAATACTAAGGTACGAACCAAAATCATGGCTCCGAACCTGAAGCATGAACCGAGCCTTGGTTTAGATGTTTTTGCCCTTATTGATTTAACAGGTTATATGCGTCATATACAGTCACATATCCGAGAACAGCTTGTTTCACATGAGCATAAAAAGGGACTTGAAGTGAATGAAACTTACCTGCAGATGCCAGGCAACATATTGCAAGAAGCATCAAGGGAACACGGGACCTTGTAGCCATTTTATTACTCTGCAGGTTCCAGTATGATAAAGAAGGATGAACTGGCCACACTCCAGCGTTTCACAAAGGTTTCCCTCCCTGCAAATGGGTCTGCAGAAAGCCACCTTCAAGTTCCAGCTGCAAAACAAAAATAAAAGCCGTCAGCCAGAAAAAGCAGGTTCAATTAAAGAGTTTCCAAACAGCAGGGGGCCGGGCTCTGCTTAATACACGCCGTGGGAGTGATGAGATGAGACCAGAAGAGAAGCACTTAGGAGACCAGGGGATTAATCTTGGAGGGTTAATTGGAGGTTATGCATGCTTCAAAGGGCCATGCTGCACACACCTTCCCAGCCGCTCAGAGTGTGTGGGATGGATGGATGGCTTGCTGGGTGTTAACACTCCAGAACATGCCACAGGTTATTAACGCACTTTCATTTAAAGAGTCGGGAAACTCTAGTGGGGTCTTGAGTAAGGAGCTTAGTACCACCACACTAATTACCATGACCCTGACTGAAGCTTTAACTTCAGTAATCTAAGTCTACTCACCGCCATGACAGGGAAAAATCATGCTCAGCCACACACAAACATATCCTAATTTTACAGTTCCTCTCACACAAGAAGTTACAGCATTACAGCATACAGACACTGCTACAGCATGTCGCCCTGTTAGTTTGGACCTTATTAATTATTTGGACTGGCTCTTCCACTGAACAGACCTCCACCAGCATTTAAACAAACATTCACAGGAGAAATCAGTTTAAGTGCTGATGAACTTACACATACAGGCCCGTTAATGGGGAAAGGTGTCAAGTTTTAATTATCAAAGTGATTTTTAAACATCTTTTTTTGAGAGAAAAAATAATCTTAAACCCATCTAGAAGACTGAAAAAGATGTCAGCCTCCAATCCTTCCATGTCAAAGCTGGTAGAGTATGTAAGGTGTGTCAGAGTGGTTGAGAGAACAGGAAACCAAAACAAGTTCTAGTCTGAATCAGTCAAAAAGTTACACTGTAAACCCGGATAAGCTGAATCTGCTTAAAAAACCAAAGTAACTCGTTGCCTTAAATTTTTTAAGTAATGAAACAGTTCATTTAACTCAGCCTATTAAGTAAGCACTACTCCATTTCCAGTTGAACTAAATTGTATGTTCTAATTGACCAAAACTTATCTTTTATAGTTCATGAAAAAATAAAATGTCTTTTGATCAATCAATCCCCCCTATCCTTTTCATGGCTGTGTGGGGGGGTGGGGGCTGGAGCCTATCCCAGCTGACAAGGCAGTAAGATGCAGGGTACACCCCGTACAGGTCACCAGCCTGTTGCAGGGCTGACACAGACAACCATTCACACCTGTGGGTAATTTAGAGAGACCAATTAACCTAACCCCAGTAACTGCATGTCTTCAGATTGTGGGGGAAAACCCACACAGACACAGGGAGAACATACATGAGTCCACATAGCAAGAGTCCCAGACTAAGGTGGAACTGAACCCAGACTATCAGATAGCTATTCTAGCTGTGAGGCAGCAGTGCTAACCACCACACCACCATGCTGCCCAGTAACACACATATTTTTACAGTGTTGAACTGTGTCTGTTTAAATTTGGTAAATAAACATGATAAAACTCAGCCCTGCTGAATGCTGGTACATTAACATTTACAAATAACATTTGTCCATGGAACAATAAAAAAACTATACGAGAGAGCGTTGTGAACAAAAACACCAAATGTCTACTATTCCAAACAGCGAGAGGCCTGGGCCAAGCCGGAATTGAACCCAGACCTTCTAGATGGCATTCTACCTGTGAGGTAGGACTGCTAACCATCACACCACCATGCAGCTGCACATTAATCCAGTCTGTTAAAACTGGTATAAAGTAGATCTTTAGCAGGTGCAAAACTAAGTTGTTTGAACTCAAACACATGATTACAATAAGATAGACCATCAAAAAGTACAGTCTACTCAGCATTAACAAGTAATGTTCACATTCTAGGTCATTTTAAGTAATATGAACTCAATATTTTTAAGTGGAATCAAAATCTGGGTTTATAGTGTAACCTTTCTAGGTTTCACTTTCCAGTTTACACAAACTGAACACCAGAACAGCTTCTCCCAAACGCTGCAAAATGGCAGAGGGTTAACATGCCAACAGATAAATAAGCTTATGACAGAAAAGAGGAAAACTATCAGCATTCACAGGCTATATAAGGCTATCACAAAAGCTTCAGCAGCATGCATGTCAGCGTGTCTGTGGGCAAACCCTCCCCACACATGTCAGCTGCTACCTTTGGGAAAAACCCGCTTTAGAGGCCTTTAACTTTTTCACAAACATTTCCAAACACCTTCTGAAATAAGGGCAGATTATAACAACAGCTGCAGAACCATTACAGTTTGGAAATCATTACACAAAAATGAAGAACACCATTTTTTATTGATTTTGATACAACCTTTATTTTAGCAGTATAACATTTACCAAATTTATGGCAAAAAGCGTCATTATTATGGTTAATTGCTATCTTGATTATCTACCACAATTATTCACATTATATTTGAAATGTTTACATTTGTCTTTGTTACAGGAGATTACCTTAAACGTTATAATTTAGATGAAAAACTAAATGGGGGAAACGGGGGTTCAGTCAGGAGTTGGGCCAGCCGCTGTTTTTGACCACGAGGCCCATCTTGCAAAAGCAACAGTGTGATATCAGCCACAGACATGCCTATTACCAGTATTTTTAATGCATTTTATCAAGGTTATAAACTCCAGTATCAGTAGAACACTGCAGTAAATAAAAGAGAAAGGTGCCTTCAAAACATAGCATAATAAGGGTGAGACTAGAGGAGCAGAGCAGATAAGGAACATGTGGCTGTGCTGTTCTTACATTCTGACAAGCATTAATAAAAACAGCACATTTAGAACCTAATATATACCAGTGAAAGCAAGCATGCTTTTCCATTTCCACTAATCCAGGTCATTGTTTTTCAAGGGCTAAATCACGATGAAAAAGTGCACTCCTGAAAGACTTACATGGTGCAAAGTTATTCTGAGGAATCCTCTGAGCTCTGACTGGCTCTCAGTTGGTACTGGCTATGTTCTGCAGCCACAATCAAAACATTTTTTTACAAAGATGTGGTCCACAGAAAAAAGTCATGCAAACTTCTTCTCTGAGTGATGTCTGATTCTTTGCGGCAACAAAAGTGAAACCGTGGTGGAAGTGTTGTAACAAGAATCGCATGTCTTCACACTCTAAAGGTGCTGCATGGAAGAATCTATGTGACCTGTGCTGAACTATAGGGTGAATATGGGAAGTGATGCACAAAGTACTGAGGTGCATCACTGTGCAGTCCAAGCAGCTTGCACAGGACAAAAGGGCCTTTCACTGTGTGGCAGCTGCAGGGGCTGGGAAGTCATTTTGGAAGATCATGACAAATATTACACTTTCAGCTTGTCAGTGAGAGTCAGAGCGCTCTCTCTGATTTATGCTGCTGCTTGACCTTCATCTCCTTGCTGACTAAACAAAGCTAAACTGTGTTGCAATACCTTTTGGGAAGCAAAGACCAAATCAAAGGAGACTTTCTTGACTTAAAACAGTGTGTAACTCTTTTGATGTCTCTGGTTGGACTCACATTTGCAGTGGGGTAGAATAATAAGGAAGCTGTGGTAAAACAGCTTTTAAGACGGCTGTGTGAAAAAGATTTAGACATAGCCTTTTGAAAGCTGTTTTGGGTTGGAGCTAAAGGTTTTACTCCCAAACCTTCATGCTACGCTGATGCTTCTGTTGCAGCAACAACTCAAATCACCTCATGTGACTTCTTCTCAACCCTGACCGTCTAAGCCGAGCAACTATTTCACTCAAAGAGGATCTGGAAAGTACATTAGAGCATGCAGACCCCAGACTGAACGTACCGAGCATCGCTGAAACCAAGATGAATACTTGTGGTCACTTAAGTGTCGAAGGCCCGGCTTATATCTGTGTCATTACATATGCATACGAGACCAGAGGGCATATACACTGTTTCTGTCATCCTGTAATAAAAAGCCACAAAGACAGCAACAGCACAAAAGGCTGAGCCAGTGTCTGTGTTATATGCTGCATGTTGTGGTGTATGAGTAAGCTGTTAGGATTAATACTCATAAGTCATTTTGAAAATCATGCGGTCATAAGATCTGTTCAGTGATCTCCAGAGAGCTCTTCGGCACTTTCGGTGTGTTGTGATACACGATACTAGAATATCAAACTTGATACTGATACCCAGAAAAATACTTGATACCAGCAGTCTATTTTCAACATCATGGGCAGAAAAATGACACAAAACTAAGAAGCATAATTTTTTTAATGAAGATTATCAATGAAAACACTATCTTATATATATATATATATATATATATATATATATATATATATATATATATATATATATATATATATATAATAGCATAAAAAGTAGGAAGCTTTGTGTGTTTGGTTGATTAGTTCTTTGTTGTAACGATGCTTCTCTGCAGTAACTCTTACCTGTTGGAAAGCCTGTTTATTCCCATTCATTGGAGCCATATTCATAAGGAAAATGCATCTGTGGGTTGAGCAGCAGAGTTGAGTATGTGGGCTGTGCCCATGAAAAACTTGCCAAATCTTTTCTGCCAAACAGCTGATTCTGCTACTGACTCTTGTTTTGAGCTTCTGGTATCCCACTCAGGCTTTTCATCATTGGAGGCAATCGCAATGCAGAGATATGGAGATGATATTCTGAAGGCTTTTCATGGGCACAGCCCACATACTCAACTCTGCTGCTCAACCCACAGATGCATTTTCCTTACAAATACGGCTCCAATTAATGGGAATAAACAGGCTTTCCAATGTGTATGATTTATTACAAAGAAGCATCATTACAACAAAGAAATAATCAACCAAACACAAACGTCCTTACTTTCTGTGCTAAGGTTAAATGACAGATATTTTCAGATTCTCTGTCTGAAGCAGTGCCGTGTTTATGGTGACCTGGCACTATATTTTCATTGCTAATCAAATAGAGTTGGTAAGGTCGGCTGCCACTGCCTCTGTCTCGCTGCTGGTAGACTTTCCTCAGCTTCAATCTGGGACTTTAAGAGATACAAATAATGGTGTTATCCTGTTAAATTAACACTGATAACCTTTACTGCCTAGCTCCAACATTTTATTATTAGCCATAATTGCTAGCAGCTACCTTAATGTTAACAGATGGTTAATACTTCAGTGTTGCAGGTGAAAGGCGGGGCGGTGCGCCTGCCTAGCACAACACCAGTGCGGTGGTACTGATACTGTTGCAGATGAGCATCTTATCAGATCATTATTTTTACTATGGATTGGTATCCCAGTATTGATTTTTTGGGACAACCCTAGTATGTGCACATGCTAATGCTGACAAACCACCAAACACTCCATTCATTTCATCACAACTGTGCAGCCAAAGAATTTCTTAATACTCAACAACTCCCACTGCTCACACTTCCTGTTCCAAAGGGGACACCAGCCAGATACAAGAATAAATACAGAATAAACGGGGCTCTATGGAGTTGTAGTCCATAGTTGTAGTTTGGTGGGTGGCATGTAAGCACAGTTGGCTGGCAAACAGTAAAAGCATTGAGTCTGTCTTCATTAATTTTCAGCCATTTGATTAACAAAAAGTTGAATATCCTTGAGTATAAGAAAACCTTTTCAGTACTGGTGATTTTTCTTTGGCTCTAACTTGGCGACAAAAGTTACTCTCTGCAGGGAAAACTTAGAGTAGGTATCTTATCTCGCCAATCCATCACAGAGCTCATACAGAAACACAGACAGAGAGTCATCAACCTAACCTAACAGGCTTTGGACTGTGGGAGGAAAGCAGAGAACCTGGACAGAGCCCACACAGGCAGAGGGCTACCAGAGGGCTCAAACCAGGGACCGTTTTCCTGTGAGGCAACAGTGCTAACCCCTGCACCACTATGCTGCCCAACTAAAATGCAAATAAAATACCTTTTGGATGAGTAACTTGGTGTGCTTTTGATATATTTTTTAAATAAGCGGGTGATTAATCAACAAATTCCTCTGTAATAAATGTATGCAGTAATATCCCTGCACTCGGGCATGTGTGCAGTTGGTACAAATGCAGGCACTGCGCAGATGCAATAAGCTAAAGGAATTTAATTCCTCTCCCAAAACATGACCAAGCATCTTCCCTCCTAACAGCTTTCACACCAGGGCCTGAGAGCCCACCGTGACTCCCGTATCAGTCACAATCATTTTCATTGAGAGCATCAAAAACACGTGTTGACCCCCTGAGTTTGTCTCTGAAATGCTCGCGCTGTCAGTCACGTTTGAGCCCGCAGAGGCGCGTGGACCGTGGAAAGTACACACGTGCGTGCGCGCGCGCACACAGTACCATCCTGTTGTCCCAGTGAAGGGAGCACCTCACTCACTCCGTGTTTACCTGCGGGGGGGTTTAAACCAGCTTACTTATCAAACACAACCAAAGCAGCCATAAAGCGGACGTAAGAGCGAGCGAGTGTGAGCGGTTAGCCCGAAGCTTCAGGGCGGAGAGGCGGCCGGAGAGGCGGCAGGAGGGAGGGCATGTCAGCGCAGTCATGACAGATGTTCTGCTGGAGTTCTGAGCGGCTGAGTACACGGAGCGTTTTTACAGACTCACACAGACACGGTGCTGCATGACATCCTGTAGCTAACCCTCTCTTTGGGACAGAAGCTAAGCGCTATCTAGTCAAAGCTCTTAAAAACAGGCGGACGTACCACTGCAGTCTTCAGAAAATGCCCAAGAAAGCTCGGCTGAAGTTGAGGTCGCTCCGGTGGATGCGGATATCGGAGTCGTTGTTTCGGCCGTACTTTCACACAGCTACAACATTTAGGAAGTAAAAATCACCGGGAACGATGTCGACGTGGTGTTTTATCAGCTTGTGTTCAAACAGCCCCTTGCTCAAAGTTTCTAACAGATTACTACTATCTGTCTGCCTTTTCACTGGGGGCTTCATCTGGGGGCGGGGCCTGGATGAGGGGGCGGAGCTGCTGTTACAGAGCTTCCTAAAGCAGGGTACACGGTCCCCGCTGGAGCCCCCGCAGGAGCATCAAGGTCTTTAAGTGATTTATTCTTACCTACTATACACATCCAAATGTGAGACTTTACCCATGTCTTAGAGGGCCGTGCAGTAAAACATACGGACTGCTACTGTGTAGGCTTGCTGCAGTCAGTCTCATCACATCAGGGCCCTGTGGGGCCTGTTATGCCAGGTTATGAAAATATTGGGTTAATCAAGGGTCTTGTATCTAATGATCACTCAGCACAGCAGTGATGTCCACCTTTTGCTGCTCCAGCAGCATGAGGGCTTCACTTCAAATCATGAAAATAATCATGTTACAAGGTGTTTGGATGAGAGGTGCTTCTACATAATGCAACATGTAATGTTCAGTTTGTTACACAGCTGCATTTACAGGATTCTGTGCAATTACAGTTTTAAAAAGCATCATTAATAATGAACACTGAAAGGTGCTATGTTGCATAATATGACTATTTCATAATTCATATATAAGCTTTAACTAAATAAGCTCAAACTGTGGTATTATGTATTTAACTGAGACAAACATTGTAGGTACACCTTGTTTTAAGTGGCAGCTGTCAGGACCACTGCTGCAGGGACAGCTGTGATAACTGTAAGTTTGTGAGCTGAAAAATGTCTTTTGACAACTTTACTTACTCCCAAAGATAAAAATGTCTAAAGTATCTAATCTGTACTTGATGTGTATGCTTTTGGGGTGCATGTTATCACCAGGGAGACAATGGTACATACACTATATCACCAAAAGTATTCACTCACCATCCAGATCATTGAATCCAGGTGTTCCAGTCACTTCCACAGGTGTATAAACCAGCACCTAGGCATTCAGACTGCTTCTACCAACATCAGTGAAAGAATGGGTCGCTCTCAGGAGCTCAGTGAGTTCCAGCGTGGTACCGTGATAGGATGATACCTGTGCAACAAGTCCAGTCACTGCTAAATATTCCACAGTCAGCTGTTAGTGGGATTATAACAAAGTGGAAGTGATTGGGAACGACAGCAGCTCAGCCATGAAGTGGTAGGCCATGTAAAATCACAGAGTGGGGTCAGAGGATGCTGAGGGTCATAGTGCACAGAGGTCACCAACTTTCTGCAGAGTCAATCACTACAAACCTCCAACCTTCATGTGACCTTCAGATCAGCTCAAGAACAGTGAGAGCTTCATGGATGGGTTTCCATGGCAGCTGCATCCAAGCCTTACATCACCAAGCTCAATGCAAAGCGTCGGATGCAGTGGTGTAAAGCACGCCGCCACTGGACTCTAGAGCAGTGGAGACGTGTTCTCTGGAGGGATAACAAAGCAGCTCCATAAAGACATGGATGAGCCAGTTTGGTGTGGAAGAACGTGACTGGCCTGCACAGAGTCCTGACCTCAGCCTGATAGAACACCTTTGGGATGGATTAGAGTGGAGACTGTGAGCCAGGCCTTCTCTCCAACATCAGTGTCTGACCTCACAGATGTCCTTCTGGAAGAATGGTCAGAAATTCCCATAAACACTCCTAAACCTGTGGAAAGACTTCCCAGAAGAGCTGAAGCTGTTATAGCTGCAAAGGGTGGGCCCACATCATATTAAACCCTCTGGATTAAGGATGGATGTTACTCAGGTTCATGTGTGAGTGAAAGCAGACGAGTGAATACTGTTGGCAGTGTGGTGTACGGACAGAGAAACATTCAGTCATTGCTGCTATGAGAGGAAACATCCTACATTAATAAAAGCAAACATTTCAGAAATACAGTAGAAGCCATTTTTCCTCTGCCCTCAGTGTTTATTGTCAGCAATCAATATTTGTTACTGGCATGTAAATTAGGCCATAGGAAGCAAGCAGGAGTTTATTTGGAGATCTTTATAACTGATTTAATGATCTGTCTCAAATCCCCCGAACGCCTGAGAGTGCTTTAAGCCTGTTATGACAGCTGAATTCTGTTTAAGCTGCTTCAGTTTCAGGACCATTACACATCTGAATACATCAGCACCATCATTAATGTTGAAGTACTCCTGTGCTTTTCCTACTGTTTCCTACAGTGTCTGCTGTGAAAAGGCCACATGCACTCAGTTTGGGTTTATTATTTATATCAGCACTGTGAAAATGCAGTGACATTACCATCAGCACAGAGAGCAGCACTGACTGTGTCTGACAGCCTCACCAGGCTTAACATGCAGTCAACAATTACTTAGTATTATCAGTATTTCCTAGCCTGTACCTCATACCCCTGCTCCCCCCAGATTAGAGGACAGACATGTCATTGTGGAAGACTCCAATACGGACCAAAGTGTTTCATCATAAGCAGCCAAATTTTGTATTGATTTACAATAATCCTCCACAATAAGGGGACCAGTGAAGCTGTTCCAGCAAAAATGCCCCTAGAAGCAGAACAGAGCCATCGAATATGATCAGTGCAGAGGTGAAGGACCGAGGTTTGGCTTTATCCTCTGACTGCAGTGAGTCTGTTGAATGGTGCAGGGGGGCTGTGACGTGATGATGGTCAAAGACCACCACAGGGCCTCAGTACAGTGTGACTGACATACTTCAGATGCTTTTTGTCAGACAACAAGACAACACAAAATACATTTTCCATTCTGTGAAATGAAGCAGCGCAGACAGGAAACAGCCATCCTCAAACAGCATTCAGTAACCATTATGGATTTAAAGTGGCTGTAAATAACAAACAGGAAGGACATCTGGGAATGCTTTTGGAATGATCCACAGACTCTTGTATGATATATATTTTTCAGCTTTACATGTGAAGCTTTTCATCAGGATCCTTTCAGTATAAATAAAGAAATTATCAGTTGCATATTTGGAATCTCAGTCAGTTATATGTTTAAATTCTGAGTGGCTTCTAATATTAGGATGTAATTTCTTTTTTTTGCAGCTCTCACAAGAAATTTTTGTCACATCCTTTTATTCCCCCACCCCTGCACCCCCATCACAATCACTAAACTGTGTGTTCCACAGTGATGGGTGCGTGTGAAAGCTCTCACACGCTGCTAAACAAACACTCTGCTGTGATACCAGCGAAAAGGAGATGCTGTGTGACTGGGTACAGCATAAATGTCAGCTTACCGATTCACCGCTAATGAGACGGCACCTGTGACAAGAGGGAAGGAAACTTTTGTTGTGGAAAACACACAAAAACACACTGATGTGCTGCTTCTGAGAGCTGACAAGGAAACGCTCAAAGGGATCAAATTATTTTACATCTCATACATATGCATGTCTCCCTTAAAGTGTTCCACTTTGTTTATTTACACTGTGTTCGGGCTGTGAGTACAGCTGAGATGAAGGGGAATAGAAAGTGTAACCGTGCATCAAAGATATGAGCAATCTGAAGCTTCTTCACTTTCCATTAATGCAGCTCCTGTTCTCCACTCTTTGTTGACCCAGTTGATTGCACTAGCTGTCGAGTCCAACCACGCTCCGCGCTCATATTGCTCTACTTTGAGTGTTACTGCATGAAATAATAAGGGCTCTTAGCTGAACCGCATTACAGGCAAGAGAAAAACTACAGTTTTAGACAATTTTGCTTAAACGTGTTCATTTTTGTTATTTTCTGTCATTGCTGGATGTGTTTGATGCAGTAAATATAAACTCCAGACACAGATCTGCTGAGTAACCAGAACACGTGAAACTGTTGTGTTCAGCTCCTTTAAATAAAGCTGTGCAGACACGTTCAGTGGCTTTCTTTACTGGAAGGATCGTTTCTCTTCTACAGCACTGTCAGTTTGTGCGTTACACAAAGAGACGCCAAAATGAGGAGGGCCATAAAATACACACAGAATCAAGTTTAGAGCATAAGCTCATCTTCAGTCCTTTACAGGGTGAAATAGGATGAAAACAGTTACACTGCGGTGGGTTTAACAGAACAGTGAATCGTGCAGCATCAATATCACATTTCAAACATCAGTATTCGACAGTATTGTGCTGTTCCACTGATGTGCACGAGTCACAAACAGGAAGAGGTCAACTTGGACCGTTTTCAGCATCAGTGAAACTTTTTATGCTGTCCTGCAGCTCCACAGCCAATCAGAGATCACAGCACAGCCCTGCAGCGAAGACTTCATGACGAGGGCGTTCACCTGATCACACCTGAAAGCCCCTCACAGAACACGCAACACTTTCAAACACACTACAACTAAAAGAATTTTACAGAAGTGGTCGAGATTAAAAGCTTTATTTTAATTTAAATAACTAGTTACAGAATAAACTGTAACTAAGAAGCCTTTTGCTGTGTACACACTGCTTTCAGAGCTGACTGCCTCAGAGGAAAGGTTGTGTTCACCTGCTGCATTATTGTTATTAAGAGATGGAGCATCCATCCATCTAAGTTAAGATGTGTGGAGAGGTCACATGGTCTTTGGATTGGTCTGAAAATGGATTAAAAACAACAGTCCGCACTGAAATAGAAATCAAATGTTTGTGCAGTGATTGGATCCCAGTTTCACCATAAAAGCAGAGCTGTACAGTAATGAAAACCCTCTCATCTCTCCTGTTAGCGATTTGAAATGAAAGTGAGGACATGTGAGGTACCGTGCTGGTCAGCACCCAGAACCAGCAGGAGCTTCAACGCTTTTTTTTTTCTGTTTTTGTTGCCTTTGTGTGTTTGAGAAAATGTGAGGCAGCAAATCCTTCTTCACTCGGGTCATCTGATAAGACCCTGCAGCCGAGCTCAGCACAGTCCAAAAACAACCCTGCCCTGTTCAAGTGTGGCCCACAGATATGGCTGGAGCTCGGACAAAGCAAAGGGGATTATCAGTGCGATAACAAGTTATTGTATTCATTCAGAAAAGATTGTTTCAACCTGATTCAAGACAAAACATGTAATAGATAAAAGTTTGCTCTTACTTACTTACACAAGCAAACATCTGACCGTCTTTAAACCACGGAGACGGTGCTGGTAGAACTTTTCCTTCAATAAAGCTAAAGAAAAATGGTGCTGTATGAGTCTGCTGAGCACAGATAGTTTAAGCTCATATCTGTTATTAAAAGGCAGCTCAGTATCATTTTAAATGTGGCAGAGCTGCATTACTGTAAGGCTGTTATTTACTCTGTAATTTACAGCTTCCTTCAGGGAAGAAAAATGTTGATTTTTGTGGTGATTTCATCACTCAGCCCGTTAGTGATGGAGACTTATTCAGAAGTCCTTCTGGGGGGTTCTTATTTAAATTTGGGAGCTGAAAAATAAGAGATGCCTTTTATTTAGACAGCATAAATGTCGTGTAATAAAAATGTGGATTCTGTTGCCCTCTTATGGATGATCATGTTTCCTCCTCTTCAGTGGAGGACTCAGCAGGAGAGGTGCAGTCCTTTCCTGAACCTGCTCCAGGGTCATAAAACTGATGTAGCATTGTTATGGTGTTCAAACATTCAGAATTATTAGAGCACCTTTAATAGTCACTACTATGACTCCTATGACCTGAGAACCTACACAGACAAACACATTTAACAAGATCACCTTTGCTGCCAGGACGTTATTTATGTGTATGAGTTTTGTACTGCTCATTTTTTTCTTGGATTTTCTTCAGGTCCCACTGGACTTTGGGGAGAAGGACGAATAGAGCCAGATGATATTAGTTATCTTTCTGCTGTGGAGTTGCTGCTGAATTTAGGATCATTTTAGGAATTTTCTAAAGCAAATACAAGTCCAAACACTACAGTTAAAGTGTGAGCTTCAAACTACTTAATGTTTAAATATTGTAAATGATATTAATCATTGTGACTTGCTGTGTTGTTGTTTGAATTAGAGTTCATTCTCACTTTTTAATGTTAGCTTACCTGGTACAGAAAGATGCATCACTGAAGGTTTAAAGGTAAGTCCTTTAAAGCAGCATCAGGGTTTTGTTGGGTTACTGGTTAGCAGCAGCTAAACGTGTGAACGCTGTTTTCTTTATGTTTGTTTGTTCAAAAACAAATACTCGAGGTTTCTCCTCACTTTTGTAACATCGGCAGGGCCGAGCCTCTTCCTTTATGACCTCCTCCCTTCTCAACAAGCTTCCTGTCATTGTCCGGGAACTCACTGTGTCCATATTTATGCTCCGATTCCAGGCTCATTCTGCCTGTTCCTTTCACTTTCTGCACTTCCCTGCATTTGCTCTGGTCACTGTTTGACTCCTTTTCCTGCTCCACAGGTACATTTACTACACTGAAATTTTGTTTCATGCAAAATAAATCACAATAAACATGTAAACACTAGTTTTTCTTTACAGTTCATTCACTGCATTCAAACTTCTCTTTAACATTCAGATGTACAGTTGGGGCTCCTTTAGAAAAGCCTTCAGAAAACAGATTATGTAATGCTGAGAATTTGCTTCCAGGGGTTTAAATGACAGCCAAAC